>NC_054470.1:105453734-105755112 GCF_017639515.1 Carcharodon carcharias
TTGTTTGCAGAGGCCCGGGAAACGGACTTGCTGAGTGGGATGGATGGGAAAGGATCTTACTCAGTCAGGGGCTGGAATCTTTTTCGGCAACAGTTTGTGGCATTGTTCTGGAAGAGACTGATTTATGCCAAGCGCAGCAGGAAAGGAATCTTTGCTCAGGTGAGACTTAGCCACAGTCAAGACAACTGATGGTAGGGCAGATTCAAAACCCAGCCTCACTGCATTACTGCGAATGGTGAAATCAGCTCAGTTTTTGGACCCAGGTAGCATTATAGGGACTGTGTGGCCTTGTTACTTCAGGGGGACAAGTCTGCAAATTAATTGATGATTGGCAATGGGTATCAAACTAGTCGATTACACATCTTTATAACTCTTTGTAATTAAATCCCATCTCAGCCGCCGAGCGTTGAACATCGGCAGGCCCTGTATTTTTTTGTAGACTTCTGCCTCAACTCCAACCTCAGTAGGGCATTAATGTTCACATTGCTCACTCTTCTGGCTTCTTCAAATAAAATTACCGAATTAGGGCCACTTCTGTGCTATTGGCCATTGTGTTGAGATTGCCCAACCGCAGCCTGTGTGATTGTTCTATTCAGGGGCCTGTTAACTTCCATAGCCTTTCCAGTGTTAGAATGCAGTTAGCAGGGCAGGTGAGGCCTAGTAGAGGTGTAAACAGGAGTAAGGGCCTGATTGATCTGTCGAAGGACATTTTCAGGTGCACCCATTTACCACACACCATGACAATCATATTAACATTCCTAGGTGGGCAAGGGAAGCCTGCGCCTCCACAACATGCAACATTGTTAGGAGCATCAAGAGGCTGCCACACTGAACCGACTTGTACTAAGACCTGTCCTGCCTCTGTCACCTTCTCCATTCCTACAACCTCTGAGATTTCTGCGCTCCTCCAATTCTGGGCTCTTGTTCAGCTCCAAGTTCCATCATCACTGGCACCCCTGCCTTCATTGGGTCCTGTTGTCAAGCGGAAAGAGCTCATTCTCTCAGCACAGGGAGGAGGGGGAGAGGCAGTGCAGCACTAATGCAGCTTCCATGCAATATTGTTCGGTAGTGTATAATCATGCAACCTGGTTTTTGCATTAGTCTGAAGAAATTCTGTGCCCTTTCCTGTTTTCCAGATTGTCCTGCCTGCTGTGTTTGTGTGCATAGCACTGGTGTTCAGCCTGATTGTGCCCCCGTTTGGTAAATATCCCAGCTTGGAGCTGCACCCCTGGATGTATGATGAGCAGTACACTTTCATTAGGTACGCCTTCAATTATGGCCAGCCACAACTCATTACAGCAAAACAAAGGGAAAGGTTAAAGCGAGATCAAGAAGAACCATTGCTGTGGTCACTGGTGCGCAGTGTGTTTATGGCGGACAATGGCTTGTCAAACAAAACAACAGCTGTGAAGAATTAAGTGGGGATAAATCCTCCTTCATGATCCCAATATTGGTTTCTCATAGACACTTTCTCTATTAGCTTACACCCTGCTGTTCCAAAACACTTGAAACATTAAGTCAAACTTCTGCCTGATTAATCATCTGTAATAAAAGCAGAAAACGCTGGAAAAAACTCAGCAGGTCTGACAGCATCTGTGGAGAGAGAAACAGAGTCAATGCTTCGAGTCTGTATTACCTTTCTTCAGAGCTGGGACTATATTGGCTAATCCTTCCAAACTTAGCAAACTTGTGCTAAGGACATCAGGGTTCTGGGAAAGGGAATAGAGTTTAGCTGGCCAGGCATTGGGCTGCATGGGCAGCAACCTCCTTCGCCCTCCCATATGACATTAATTTGAGGCCTGGGCTGTTTTATCTCTTGGGACTTGTTTACATTCAGACATCCAGCTAGGTGCCTGAAAGAGAGATCAGTGACAGGCAAGTTGCAGGAGAAGGGTCTCATGGGCGGAATGGGGGTTGCTGGTGGTTTTTAAAAATTCATTCTTTCATAGGATGTGGGCATCATCAGCAAGGCTCAGCATTTGTTGCCTAGCCCTAATTGCCCTTGAACTGAGTGACTTGCTAGGGCATTTCAGGGGGCAGTTGAGAGTGAACCACATTGCTGTGGGTCTGGAGTCACATGTAGACCAGGCCAGGTAAGGCCAGCAGTTTTCCTTCCCTAATGGGTATTAGAACTAGTTGGGTTTTTATGACAATCAATGATAAGTTTCATGGTCACCATTGCTGAGACTAGCTTTTATTCATTGAATTTAAATTCCTCCAGCTCATGTGGTTGTGGGGGTGCAGGGATGGTTGGATTTGAACCAGTATCCTCAGAGTGTTAGCCAAGGCCTTTGGATTTCTAGTCTAGTAACATCACTACAATGACACCATCTTCCCCAGGAGAATGTAAGGGGAATCGCAGGATAGCAGAGGCCCGGACTTTCCTTGTGAGGCCTGAAGAAACACTAGTACATAGATGAGTTGACATTTTAACAATTTTAGCTACTCCGCTTCTTGCTTGGCAGGTTTCACTGAGTGGGGTGTCCGTGGAAGGTTCTTGTAGTAATTATGGTTTTATTTAGTGTGCAATGTACCTTTAAGAATGATATGTGTTCTGGAAGATCACATGATCTATAGTAACCAATAGGAAAGTAGCGTGGGGTTACCGCCACAGTCAGTGTAGAGATAGAGTTGGAGTTGAAAGCACACGTGTAGTTGCTGCTGAGAATATTGTAAATAAACTTGATGCTTCCACCCAAGAAGTGTCTGCAGATCAACTCTAACATTAATAGCACATCTCGGCCACCCTACAACAGTTCTCTGATCAGTCAGCAGTTAAAATACTATCCTAATGACATCATAGCACCCTAAATGTGCCTGCATTACAAGCCAGGTGTCTTAGCTGCCAAAAAGAAACAAACAGCCCAGTTAAAATGGCAACGGGCAGAAATGTTACAGGAAAGGGGTGATTTTGTCACTGGCAGTAGGCAGACACACAAGTTGCATGTCAACAGGCCCTCCTACTAATCAGACATAATCATGCACATGCTCACTAAGACAGTAATGGAGAGCAGCCCTGGGCACATTCCCCTTCTACACACCGGTGATATTGATCCCTGCATGTTTGAAATCGAAGACCTAGCCAATCAAATGGAAGAGGAGAATTGGTAAAGGGACACAAGAAATGGCATGATAAAGTTATAAAAGGGATAAGATAGATTTTGGTGACACTGTGTCTACTGCAGGCACATCTTGATTAGAGGTAATTAATCTTCCTGTATAATCTCTTCACAGTAATGATGCCCCTGGAAATGAGAACACGAAAAAACTGCTTGACTCTCTTGTTAATAAACCAGGATTTGGCACTCGGTGTATGAAAGGGAACCCTATTTGGTAAGTACATTGCCGATTAAAAAAAAAATGTATCCTTAATGCACCTGTTGGACTTCACGTGGAGCGAGAGTCTAAAAACAGTTCAAATTTGGCTTTGACTCAGTTACTGAAGGTCATATGTTGCAGCCATTTTCAAGTACAGCCCACCTCCCACAATAGCGTGCCTTGAAAGCTACTGCCCTACACAAATTCCCTAGATCCTGGAAAAGTCCAAGTGTATTGGAAAACTTTAAGGTCACACCACTACTCAAGAAAGGAGGAGACAGAAAGCAGGAAACTACAGGCCAATTAGTCTAACATCTGTCACTGGAAAAATGCTAGAATCCGTTATTAAGGGGATAGGAACAGGACATTTAGAAACTCATAGTACAATTAGGCAGAGTCAACGTGGCTTTGTGAAAGGGAAATCATGTTTGACAAATTTATTGGAGTTCTTTGAGAATGTAACAAACAGAATGGATGAAGGGGGACCAAGAATGGCTAACTAACAGGAAACAGAGAGTTGGGACAAGTGGATCATTTTCAGGTAGGCAAACTGTGATTAGTGGAGAGCCCACAGGGATTAGTTCTGGGGCCTCAACTATTTACAATCTATATTAACAACTTGGATAAAGGGACCAACCATATTTTAGCCAAATTTGCTGATGATACAAAGATAGGTAGGAAAGGAAGATATGAGGAGGATGCAATGAGTCTGCAAAGGGAGTAATAGGTTAAGTGAGTGTGTAAAAAATTGACAGATGGGGTATAAAGTAGGAAAATATGAGGTTGTCCACTTTGGCAGGAAGAATAGAAAATCAGAATATTATTTCAATGGAGAGAGACTGCAGAATGCTGCAGTACAGAGGGATGTTGGCCATTATTGCAGGGAAATGGAGTACAGCTCTAGCTGTACAGGGCAATGGTGAGACCACACCTAGATTACTGTGTACGGTATTGATCTCCTTGCTTAAGGAAGGATATGGGTTGCATTGGAAGAAGTTCAGGGAAAGTTTATTGGGCTGATTCCTGGGATGAAGGGGTTTGTCTTATGAGGAATGGTTGAGCAGATTGGGCCTATACTCACTGGTGTTTCGAAGAATAAGAAGTGGTCTTATTGAAACATACAAGATTCTGGGGGAACTTGACAGGATAGATGCTGGGACAATGTTTCCTCTCATGGGAGAATGTAGAACTAGAGGGCACAGTTTAAAAATAAGAGGTCTCCTATTTAAGATAGAGATGAGGAGAATTTCTTCCCTCAGAGGGTCATTAAAGGGTCATCAGTGCGAGCGCGAACTTCACGCATGCGCACAAGTGAGCACTTGAAAATCTCCCTGAGGTACAGAGCTGGCTCATGGAGATGAAGAGTTTAAAAAAAAATAAAGAAATTAAAAATGTTATGAAACATGTCTCCTCATGTGACTCTATCACTGAGCAGGGACATGTTATTAATTCAATTTTAAATTTTTTATTTTGTTTTTATTTGCTTTAGGAAACCTCATCCCGCACGTGGATGAGGTTTCCTAAAAAGTGCAAAGACCGCTTGGCATTTGCGCCTGCCCGCCTACCATTAGGTTGAAAGGGCAGCGAAAAATTCTATTTCATTGGTTCTTTAATGGCCTTAACAGGCCCATTAATTGTCAGCGGGCGCGCTGTCGACTACAGCGCGTGCCCACCGAACGAAATGTTGCTGCGCATTGATGTTGGGACACTTGCCCAACATCAACACGCGTCATTTTACACTCAAGCAGGTCAGGCGCTCATCCGCCTGCCGAGGTATAAGTTTTGCCCATGGGATTAATCTGTGCTATATGTTTGAAGAATGGGACGTGGAGATAAATGGCTGTGTCTTTGGTTTGTGCTCGTCTTAGGAATAATCCCTGTGAGCCTACAGTTGAAGAATGGATAACTCCTTCTGTTTCGGATTCTATAATGGACGTCTTCCTTGATGGAAACTGGACAATGGATAATCCTTCCCCGTCGTGTCGGTGTAGTGATAACGCGGTAAAGAAGATGCTCCCTGACTGCCCTGCAGCCGCTGGTGGACTTCCTCCTCCTCAGGTCTGAGAATGAGCCATTTTGTTTACAGTACTGTAACAGCCAGATACATGTCTGGTATTTTTTGAGCTGTTGTGGCTTAAACACATTGATTGACTTAATGATCACACAGCTTCAACTGAATCTAAATATGGCTTGCATAAGTGATACGTCTGCAAATGAAAAGCCTCAAATAATCAGCTAATTTTTACCTATTGTGCAGTCACATGATATCATTAGGTCAGGCAAGAATGCTTGAAATTGCGCAGTTACACTTTTTAGAGTAACAAAAAGGAGAGGAGCATTTTGGTGAGAAAAAATCTTTCACAAGAAACATCAATGTCTTCCTTCACCCGCAACAGTATAAGTAACATGCTACTTTTTATCCCATAAGATTTGCTGTACTGGCTGCATTGATGTGACTATGGTCCTGATTTTACACCAGCATTGTCCAAACTGGTGCGTAACACACATCTAGAATTGTACCTATGTGAAGATTCATCTTTCCTGCATTTTATGTAATTCCAGCCACACGCAGCTGGATGAATATTACTGCATGGTTGGAAGCTCCATCTTTTGGATGAGATGTTAAACCAAGACCCTGTCTGCCCCCAGAGGTGGATGTAAAAGATCCCATTAGCACTATTTCAAAGAAGAATGGAGGAGTTATCCCCTAATGCCCTGACCAATATTTATCCATCAATCAACATCATACAAAAAAAAACGTATTATCAGGTCATTAGGGCATTGCTGTTTGTAGGAGTTTGCTGTGTGCAAATTGCCACATTTCCTGCATTGCAACAGTGGCTTCAGAACTTGAATATTGCTGTTAAAAGAGGTATTCTGTCAAAGCTTTTCACCTTGCACTCATCAGGACAGAGCCGCAAATTTCAAAGGGAACAACATCATTACTTGCTTAACAAGTAACTTTTAACATTAGCGTCAGGGCTTTTGTTATATTTAAAATGAAGGGGAATAAATATAACACCCTAAAAATGGTATAGGCATATAATCAGCAACTTTGGAATCGTTGAAAACATCAACTATTTTTCTTCCTTCCCTTTCTAGATTAAATTGAACTCTACAGACATCCTGCAGAACCTGTCAGGCAGGAACGTGTCAGATTACCTTGTGAAAACTTATGCACAAATCATTGGGAGAAGGTAAAGTGAAAATCATTTAAAATTGGAATGTTGTCACTGATGTAATGTAGTGGGGAAAAAGCAAAAAAATTGCAACTGGGCTTTCAATTGGGAGTGTTTCGCGTTTAATTTGTGTTTGCCTTCACGTGCCAAGTGTTTCAATTCTTTATTATGGTTTGTTTTTAACAGTTTAAAGAACAAAATGTGGGTGAACGAATTCAGGTAGGTTAATAAGTAATTTATCTTGTTCTGCCTCTCAACTGGTAATGTTTTCAGAACTTACAGAATAATTTTGGGGGAGTAAAGCAAAGTTTGTTCTGAAGTGACCATGTAGTAGAGTAATAGTTGGACTCGCATGGTATCCTTTTATCACTTGGTTATCACTCCTTCGAAAACCATACTGTGCAAAAGCCCGTCCCACAGGATGCAAATGTATTTGGGTGTATTGGAATTGTCAGCTATATTTGTGAAACATTATAGTTAGTTCTTCAGTCTTTCCAGGCTGTTCATTGTTGGTCTGTGGTTCTTGCTTTCAGCAGTTTTCATTACTGCCTTTTGTGTGACAATTCCATCACGTTACCGGATCACGTTGTTAGTGATGTGCTCAAGAAGACATGTGTAATGGCAATAACTTTTAGCATGGCAGGCTGCCTCCACATTTGTCAAATTATGTTATTTTTATAGTCGACCTCATTTTCAAGTTGCCACCTTCCCCCAAGTCAGACAATGGCTCCCAACTAAGGATAAAATACTGCAGGTGCTGGAAATCTGAATTAAAACCAGAAAGTGCTGGAAATACTCCGTAGGTCTGGCAGAACCTGTGGGGAGAGAAAAACTGAGTTGACATTTCAGGTTAATGACCTTTCATCAGAACCTGAAAGAGCATCAATCTGAAATGTTGGGCAGTATTTAATGCCCATCCCTGAGGTGAGGTTGGTGAAAGGAAGCATTTAATCGGATGGAAGGATGACGGTTGGGGACCGCGCCGCCTTCCTGCCTCTGCCTCAATTAATCCAGGGTGGGAAGGCCCGTGGGTGACCTTCTGCCCCTTCATCAGTTGAGGCCCTTAAGTTCTTGATTGAGGGTCTCAGCATCAGGAAGGAGGGGGCTCCGCGAGAGCCACCCCATTGCCCTTGCTGCCTACTCCCCTCACCCGTGACCTCCACCCCGCAACCCTCTCCTCTAGCCATCATTCACCTGTGGCCATTGGCCGTCTGATTGGCCGGCAGCTCTGGAGGGGGTGGGACTTTAGCCCCCAGGGTCCTTGATTCTGGGGAAGACCCACTGTTGCCCATGTAAGTGCCTAATTGGCATTTAATACGGTGGGCCTTCTCGAAAGTAGGTGGTGTGGGGCACTTGTTGGCTGTCCAGCTAATGGGTAAGATCCTGTTGGCTCCATTGAATTCTGCTCATTAACTCTTGGCTGGATTTTATGCTCCATCTCCAGTAGGTTTGAAGGCAGGGGGTGCACATAAAATCCAGCAGGTGGCTCTCCTGCTGCTTAACTGCCTGCCCCCGCTTTCTCTGATACTTTACGGGGGACAGGGAAGGTGTCGGACAGCCTGCATGCACTTGGGCCTATTGGGCCCTTAAGTCCTTTTATGTCAACTCACTAAGCATTACTGCACAAAAGTTCAAACCTATATACGCATTATTTGTTCCTTTACTGTCTCTGGGTAAAAATCCTGGATGTCCCCCTCCCAACAGCACTGTAGGTGCACCAATACAACATGGGCTGAGGGTGTTCAAGAAGGCAGCTCATCATCACCTTTGCTAGGACAGCTGGGATGGGCAATAAATCATTTGCCAGTGATACTCGCATCCAAAGAGCGGATATATAAAAGATACAGCCCCAATGCATTACTTCCGTAAAGTGTTTCATAGGCCAGAATTTTACATTCGGAGTGCGGGCGTGCACCAGACATGCACGAATGTAATTTGACATGCGATGACGTCGAGCGTGCATCCTGACATCATTGCTCACTCACCCAATACTTCGTTTGGCGGGCGCATGCCAGAGTCGGCTGCCCACCCGCCAATAATTGAAAGACTTATTAAGGCCATTAATTAGCTCATTAACTTGAAATTTACACTGCCCGTCCAACCTAACGAGCGGGATGAGGTTTCCTGAAGATAATACAAATTAAATAAAAACATTATTTTGAAATTAAAAACATGTCTCATCTCATGTGACAGTCATATGAGGGGACTTGTTCCATTAAGTTTTTACTGTCTTTATTTATTTTATTAAAAAGCGCTTCAATCTCCCTAAGGCAGCTCCGTGACTCAGAGAGATTGAAGTGCTCTTTTGCGCGCATGTGCAAACTGCGCGCCAGGCCCGCTTTCCCTCCGCCCGCACAGGTAACGCTTAACGCTGCCACTCGTAATCCACACAGGGCAGGCTTTAATTAGTCTGCCCGCGTGAAATCACAGCACCGAACCGATTGCAGGCGACAGTCCGCTCCCCACCTGTCCCCACCCGCTCCCGCTTTGTCTGCCCGATGAGGGAAATATTCAGGCCATAAGATACATCGGATAAGAGGAAAGTGGCGAATTCAGATTTGAGTGGTTACTCAAGTTAAAAAAAGAAATGCCACTAGCTGAAGGACTGGGTGAAACTCCTCTGTGCCACCATCAAACATACTTGTACCCAAAGTCAGTTTTTATTCTTTCATGGAATGTGGGCATTACTGGCAAGGCCCAGTGTTTGCTTATCATCCCTAATTGCCCTTCAACTGAGTGCCTTGCTGGGCCATTTCAGAGGGCATTTAACAGTTATCCTTTTGTTCTGGAGTCCCATGTAGGCCAAACCTGGTAAGGATGGCAGATTCCCTTCCCTAAAGGATATTGTGAACCATTTAGGATTTACACCTATCAATGATAGTTGGAATGATGACTATCACAGAGACTTGCTTTATATTCCACCAGCTGGTGGGATTTGAGCCCATGTCCCCAAGCGTTAGCCAGGATCTCTAGATTACTAGCCCAGTGACATTACCACTACAGCAGCATCTCAATAGACTACCAGCTAATGATATTTGAGGATTATTGGGTCTCCATGTAGCACGGTGTTCCTACAGCCTGTTGTGACAAAGATATTTCCGCTTTGACAAGTAGAGAACCAGCCACTTATTTGCTCTTGTCCTCTAGGTATGGAGGATTTTCGCTAGGCGGGGAAGGCTCTCAGTTACTACCACCAGGAGAAGAGATCTCTCAAGCCATACTCCAGTTAAAGAAGACACTTGAATTGACTCGGGTCAGTACTAGATTTTCTAGTCAAATATCTTGTGATATAATCTTGATATCATTTTGCATCATAATAATATCAAAACAAAACCTTTTGATCAGCACAAACCAGTCTTACAAACAGTAGTTCTGTTTCTGAGGTAAATTGTTCCAGTTCTTTAGTCCCCCAGGACATTCACATCTGCTACCTGGCAGCATGTTCCCAGGTTTTCAGCAGTAGTCCTTTAGACATTTCGAGAAGACATGAAATACTGTCAGAATTAATCTTCCCTCCCCCTGCTTGGGGACACCACAGCCTCCCCCCTGTGCTTCCCTCCGTTCTTCACCATGAGACTCAGACTGGAAACCGAGAGGAGAACTGGACGACACGGTGGCATTGAGCGTTAGTGCTATAAAGCTCAACCCCTTTGCACAAATTGCATGGACTGAATGCAATGCTTGCCTTCATTCTCAAGACCTGGGCATCATTGGCAAGGCCAGCAGTTATTGCCCACCTCTAGCTCCCCAAGAATATTTGAAGCAAAGCGTGATTTTCTTGACCACTTCACTTAAAGCGCTTGAAGAGGACGGCCCACCACGATCATCACAGGGTATCAAGAATGGTCAAAAACTCCAACCTTGCTAGTAATGCCCATATCAAGAATAAAATTAAAAGTAACTGCTACACTGGTTGTTTCAGTTTGCCTAATGGCAAAATATCCCTGCACCGTTGTCATAGCTCCTGTAACAGCACCTGCCAAAATCAACAAACTCTACCACCGAGAAGAACAAGGGTAGCAGATACAGGGGAATATACCATCACCTTCAAATTCCCCTATAAGTTACACACTAACCTCACTTGGAAATATGTCACCGTTCCTTCATGGCTGTTGGATCAAAATCCTGGAACTCCCTAGCAGCATCGTGGGTGGACCTACACCACAGGGACTGCTGCGGTTCAAGAAGACAGCCCACCACCACCTTCTCAAGGGCAATTAGGGACGAGCAACAAATGCTGGCCATAACAGTAACATCCACATCCCATTAACAAATGAAAAAAAGGAGAATGCATACATTTAATACAATGTTTCCAACTTCAAACTATTGGGAGAATTAAAAAATTGTGATATGCTTCAGTACTGCCTCACGTTTGAATAATGTTCTTGTAAACAAGTTAAACTATTACCTGATGTGTGAATAATATGAAGGCTATCAAGCCAAGAATTAAATTAATAAACTTATCTAATACTTAGATATATAGGCTATGGTATTCTCAGAACTCAGATACTGATCAGCCTTTGCATCTGGGATTCATTGTGTCACTCAAACCTCTAGCATTCAGAGCCTTGTAATGCCCACCCCACCCCCAAGGAGCCACCACTAATGTCTTACGTTACATGATCTGTACGCTGCATATTATGTATTACTGTGGATAAGAGCTGGCATTTACTCCTGCATCCCACTGAAGAGTGAACCTGACTGACGTTATTTGCACAGCAAAGATCTATTAAATGTTGTACTCTTAATCCTCCAGGGCAGTGCCTCTGACCGCTTTATGAGCCAACTCCCGAAGTTTATGTCCGGATTAGACACAAAAGATAATGTGAAGGTAAGGCTTGACCTGTTAGGACTTGGTGATGGCCCAGCATTCCTGTCAGCTGAGCATTTTTAAATCCAGTGCTCCTTTCCCAATCTAATAATCCTTTGCTTTTGAGTGTGGAAATAGGGAACAACATTGGAATTTGCTATTTTACTTTAATTGTATGTGTTTTTGTGCTCCTGGAGGTAACTGATATAAGTGTGCGGAACAGAGTGCACGCTTCTACTTTTTATAACCAGCGTCAGTACACATTCTAACTGTATTTTTTTTTGCAAAAATATACTTTATTCATAAATCTTCAAAAACATTTCGAACCATTTCAAAATCACCATTACAAAAATACAATCAGGTTCAACTTTTACAACATGAATCACAAGGTGTATCAGTACAAACAATGAATATTACAATCATTGGCAGACATTCATTTTAAGCTGTACAGCCTGAGGGGCTCTTTACAGTTCCCAGCCCCTCAATGCACTGTGGCAGAAAGGTCTTAGGCAGCGACCCTTCCCCATTGCGCCTTTGTGGCGGCTGCCCCAAGCTTAACTGTGTCCCTCAGCACATAGTCCTGGACCTTGGAATGTGCCAGTGTGCAACACTCGGTCAGGGACAACTCTTTGCACTGGAAGACCAACAAGTTTACCCATTCTCACTGTAGTATGGAGTAAAGCACCCTCCTACTCAGCGCTAATAATCCTAACACAGCCACCTCTATCTACTATGTAAGGGAGATTTCCAATTTTTAGGTAATTGTGACCTATATCAGAGGTTTGGACCAGGCAGATAGGGAGAAACTGTTTCCACTGGCAGGAGAGCTCGTAACCAGTGGGCACAGATTTAACTTAATTGGCAAAACAGCCATTGGGGGAGATGAGGAGAATCTTTTTAACGTGTAATGAGTTGTTAAGCATGCACAATCTGAAAGGGTGATCTGAAAGCAGATTTAATAGTAATCTTCAAAAAGTTATTGGGTGTATACCTTAGAAAGAAAGACCTGCTGGGGAAAACAGCAAGTGAAGGGGACTAGTTGGATAGTTCAAAGGAGCTGGTCCAGACATGATGAGCCAAATGGGCTTATGTGCTCTCTGATTCTATGTTGCTGAAATATCAGCACTCAATTTGTGCTCGTTGTGAAATAGGTTGAGACTGGCACAAACTCCATTCACGAAGCATCCTTGTAGTAGTCAGCTCACGCTCCGATCGCACTGTTGAAAATAGCGGCCATGCCAGGTACCGCAGGGCTGATTTTAACTGTTCCCATCAGGCAAGAAACAGGAGGGCAATGGAATGACCGCCTGTTATACACTACCCCAATCCCCACCACCCCCTCCCCCCAATTTTCCTCATAGTTCACTTTAACAATTAAAATCTGTCTCTATAGTTTTTGCATCTTAACATATAGCAAGCGCATTAAGTACATAAAAAATATTGCATCCTCTATTTAGTCCTACAGTCAGAAGATTTTTATTTTTACTGGTGAACCATTGAAAACCTACAATCATGTAGAATTTTGCAGCATAGGCAATTTGGTAGGTCTATGTTGGTGTTTATGCTGCAAATGAGTCTCCTCCCACCCTATTCCAGCTCAGATGAGGGTCAATTTTAACTTCATTCCGTTGCCTAATTTCCCCCAATCCTTATTTGTTTGGGAGTTTGGCCTTCTTCAATTTATTAGTTCCTTCCAAAGGACTATCCATTCCATTTTTCATTATCTTGTGTTGATGGTGTAGACTTAAGAGATCAAATGGTTTCAGATAGAGTTCTCTGGTCTGTGCAGTTTAGCTTGTGAGCATCCCTAGGCTAGAGTTAACCTGGATCATCTACCTAATCGCTGATGCCAACTAGTGTTTGTATCTACGTGTGTGTGCACACATGAGTGGATGTCAGGTGAGGGTAGGGTTGGGTTGATCTGTGATTTTCCACTCAAAAGTTAAATAACCCACCAACACTGGGCGCTGTTTACCTCAAGCATGTAGAGTGGCTACTGAAATGAAATACAAAATGGGCAGGTTGGTGCCTATAGAATGGCAAAACAGCAAAAGCCAGTGACTTCAGAAAAAGGAAGAAAATGGGCAAAAGACTGCAATAGGAATCAGATCACACACAAATAAAGAGAGTCTTAAGCTTCAGTGAAAAATAATGCCCTCACATGGGGCAGACGAGGTAAGGTGAGTGTTGCACTTGTACTACAGTTACAGCGAACCCATACCATCAACCATCAGTTTCACACTGCCCATTTGGTTTTGCAATTCAGATCTGGTTTAACAACAAAGGTTGGCACGCCATAGGAGCCTTCCTGAACGTCATGAACAATGCCATTCTGCGTACTCGTCTAGCAGAGGGCGAAGATCCAAGCATGTATGGAATCACTGCCATCAATCATCCCCTCAACCTGACCAAAGAGCAAATCTCTGAGGTGGCTCTGTAAGTACCCACTTCTCATCTCCTTCACTGCAAACTGTTTTAAGACAAATTAAATTGCTCTTGCCCAACCCAGAAGGGAAAAAAAACAGTTCAGACCGGTATTCTCATTTCCCAGTTTTTACTGGTGTTCCATTTTAAGGTATACAAGACCAGTTTGGACCAGTATTCTTATTTCCCAGTTTTTACTACATATGACAAAAAACGGTTGCAAGGGTTTCTTCAGTTTTATGAAGCAGCTGCCTGTTTTATTTGGTGTTATAGATTTACATTCACTAGAAACTCCATAGGATTTCCAGCGATACACAGATTGTTTTTATCCATTCATGGGACTTGGGTGTTGCTAGCCAGGCCTGCATTTGTTGCCTATCCCTGGTTGCCTCTGAGAAGTTGGTAGTGAGTTACCTTCTTAAACCACTGCAGCCCGTGTAGTGTAGGTAGGTCCATAATGCTGTTAGGTAGGGAGGTCCAGGCTTTGGACTCTCTCCAAGTTGAGGACCGGTTTGATCCTTGGAGCCATGTCTCTGAAGGAGCTAGATTAAGTCACCTTGAATGAAGTTCATGGGAGACCTGAGAGCTGGCAGTTTGTGCCAGATTAATTCCCGATTCAAAAGGAAAAGGATAATGAGCTAACCCACTGTGCCACCCAGCTCCCTCTCTCCAAATTCTGTTCACACTGGACTACTTTCTGGCTGTGGCATCTCTAAACTGAATCTTAATAATGGAGCTGTAGCATTCAAGATAGTGCAAAACCTACGTCAGCTACATTCACATATAGATCCCAAAGGTGAATGGAGCATGTGCAGATGCTCTTGGGCATCTAGTCTGCAGGCATCTGCCTTCCTTATGAGGATAGAATTTGCTTAAAAGGCAGAAGTCAAACCAAGGGAATAAATAAAAATGGTGGTATTATTTGCAAATGGTCGACCGATTGTGACTTTTTTTTGAAAGTGGGAAAGATGTTGAAATAAATACTTGTCAACATTGACATGATTGAGATGATGCAAATCTATGCAAAAATGTGATGATATGTTACGCTAGTAATTTAACAGGATGAGCTGTCGCTTTAAAATTCAATCATGTGGATGTAGTTTGTTGACATTCAGTGTTAGAAAGCTGATGCTCAGCCTCCCAAAGAGCGAACGGGTATAGATTTAAGGGTAAGAATGGAGGAGAGGGGCCAATAAAAGATTATCTGGTGGGGGGCTTGAGGGGAATGTGAAGTTGAGGTTACAGTCAGGTCAGCCATGATCTTATTATGTGGCGGAGTGGGCTTCAGGGCCATATGTCCGTACGTAATGCTTAGAATTTTCTACGGTCACTTGAGGTAATATTTGTAGCTATATCAGAACCAAATGCAGGATTTTACAGGCCCTCGCTGGTGGATTTGCAGGCAAGGGGGCCCGTAAAATTCTTCAGGTGGTCTTCCTGTCACCTAAACCCCCTCTCCACACCAGACCTGTCAGAAATTTTATTGGTGGATGGATGAGGCCTAGGGTGTCCATCCCGCCTTTGCCCCAGTTGAGGTCCTTCAGCTTCCTGCCGAGCTGCAATCTTGAGGCAAAGAAAGGAGGTCAGGGTCAGGAGGGATACCTGGCAGGTTGGCCTGCTCAGGCCTTGAACAAGGAAGGGGAGGCCAGGGGGCCTCAAACCTGGCATCCTTTCCCTTTCAGGACCCCCCGTAAGATCTGACCCCTCTAGGTGTTCCCCCCTTCTTTCCTTCTCCCCTCTTTTTTTTCCAATGCAACTGCTCTCTCTGGCACCTGCTCCCCAACTTACCTTTTGCCCTGGGCTTTCTGGGCACTTAGAATCTGGGGACTGCCTGTAGTTCCAGCAGTGGCCACCGCTACCAGTGGTGCTGCTGGAACTACAGAGCTGTCGGATACTCAGATCAAGTGGGGTGCAGGAGTTCTGCACCCAGCCAGTTAACACTCCACGGAATGTTAAATGATGGCATTGGACAAATTCCCCAACGACTTTTGCGGTGGACGCTGCACATTCCCCTATATAGACAGCCCTCCTTTGTTTCTTGAACAGCACCATTTGATTGTCTGATTTTACTATTCTGATTGTACATTACAGGATGACCACTTCAGTGGATGTTTTAGTTTCTATCTGCGTGATCTTTGCCATGTCCTTTGTCCCGGCGAGTTTCGTTGTTTTCCTGATTCAGGAGCGGGTCACCAAAGCGAAACACATGCAGTTCATCAGCGGAGTGAAGCCGGGCATCTACTGGCTCGCTAACTATGTGTGGGATATGGTAAGTAAGAAATTTCATAACAAAATGCTTCTAACAGTGGAATGCTTCTTAACAAGAAATGTGCAGCAGCTTCAAGAGGGAATTGGACACTGGAAAGGAGAAAATTTGCAGGGCTACAAGGGAAAAGCTGGGGAGTGGCACTAATTGATTAACTTTTCCAAAGAGCCAGCATTGGCATGATAGGCTGAATGGCCCCTTCTGCACTTCATGATTCTATGATGTTTTAGTGGTTGTGAATTTCTTCTTATGGTTCTTTTTGCTTGATGGAAAAGCTACAGAAAACCTGGAATAGTGCTTCCGCTGCTTTCCCATAGAAGTTACGGTGTACAAACAGGAGGAAACCCCTCCAGCAATTCAGCCCCTTTAATTTGAAGAGGAATTCCCCCACTGTACTACCGTTGACCAAAAAATTAGTATGAAGCCTACTTTATAGTCATCACTTCACTGACAGTGTCACAGAGAAATATAGTCCTTGTTTTCACAGGGTTGTTGAGGGTGAAAAAAAATCTTTTATATTATGAGGATGAATAGTTAATTCACTAGGGGATTGGTATTACTCGAGTGCAAAATAATATCTAGCAGTCTTTGTGTCCCAGAATCTGCTCATGAAGGACTTTCTGGAAAATGAACAAATTGTTCAAAAAACATGGTATACACTCTGTTCCTTCATTCATCAGCACTCGTAGTTCTTTTACATTTATGAATGAATTACGATGTACTTCCCCATGTTTGGCAAAGGCATCTTATCCTTTCACCATCGAAACCCCTGCCCTATAACCAATCCAAGTGCAAAAAGCCTCCCAGTTGATGCTTTCTGTACTCTTTGCTATACATCGCTGCAGTGCTGATTGCTGTAATGAGTGTATTTGTACAGCATGCTGGTGTCCTCTAGTGTTGGGAATCAAGTACTGTAAAAACACAAACTCTTCAGGAACAATCAGTGGCATTTTATTAATTGACACGTTAGATCATGAACTAAAGAGTAAGGATTCACCTGGTCATTGTTGTAGAATCACACTTGTGAATATTTCTTCTGTTTGATATTTTCAGCAAGATTCTAATGTTCTGTTGGGAGGAGTTTATAATTTGTCTGGAAGTATTGATCAACTGAGTAAATTCACAGTTTTGCTACACAGACCAAACAGAGGAATTCTGATTCCTAAGTCTGGATCAGTTGAGGTATTAGACTAATATACCTGAGGATAGATAGGATTCATTTCTGGCTTTCATACCCTCTTCTGGAAATTTATAAAGAGGCAGAGGTGGATTTAAGCTCTGGGTTTCACTGACCACATTCTTCAGCAATATCAGGGATAACAAACTAGATTTGGCTGTGCATCAAGCTGGTCACATATTTGAGATGGTTGACCTTGCACCTACTTTCTGTCATCTTCCCAAGAGTAGGTTGGTTAGGTTCTTAGGTGTTTATTTTGACTGTTTTACCAACCCAAAGTTTGTGACAGATGATTTCTTATACAGTTACTTTTATTTGGCAGTAGACATTCTTGAATTGCTGTTAAGGCCTTGTCTTTGAGGTTTTCTAAGAATTTATCTAAACTGATACATTAATACTGATTTTTTAAAAATCAGAACATCATATTCTAATTATTTCATGGGATGTGGTCATTGCTGGCTAGGCCAGCATTGGTTGCCCATCCTATATTACCCTTGAGAAAGTGATGGTGAGCTGCCTTCTTGAACGACTACAGTCCATCTGTCTTAGGTACACCCACAGTGGTGTTAGGAAGGGAGATTCAGGATTTTTACCCAGTGTTAGTGGAGGAACGATATAGTTCCAAGCCAGGATGGTGTGCGGCTTGGAGGGGAACTTGCAGGTGGTGGGTCGCCATGCACTACTGCCCTTGTCCTTCTCAGTGGTAGGGATTGCAGGTTTGGAAGGTGCTGTTGAAGGAGCTTTGCCGAGTTGCTGCAGTGCATCTTGTATATGATACACTATGCCATACATCTTGTATATGATACACTGCCACTATGCATTCATAGTGGAGGGAGTGAATATTTAAGATGGTGGATGGGGTGCCAGTCAAACAGACTACTTTGTCCTGGATAGTGTTGAGTGCCTTGAATGTTGTTGGAGCCCACTCATCCAAGCAAGTCACTCCTGACTTGTGCCTTGTAGATGGTGGACGGGCTTTTGAGGAGTCAGGAGGTGAATTACTCCCCTCAGAATTCCCAGCCTCTGACCTGCTCTTGTAGCTGCAGTATTTATATGGTTGGTCCAGTTCAATTTCTGGTCAATGTTAGCCCCCAGGATGTTGATAGTGGGGAATTCAGTGACAGGAATAATGCCATTGCATGTCGATGGAAGATGGTTAGATTCAGTCTCTTGGCGATAGTTATTTCCTGGCACTTGTGTGGCACAAATGTTACTTGCCACTTGTCAGCCCAAGCCTGGATATTGTCCGGGTCTTGCTGCATTTGGACATGGACTGCTTCAGTATCTGAGGAGTTGTGAATGTAACTGAACATTGTGCAAACATCCCATCTTCTGACCTTATGATGGAAGGAAGGCTATTGATGAAGCCGCTGAAGATAGTTTGACCTCGGACACTACCCTGAGGAACTCCTGCAGTGATCTCCCAGAGCTGAGATAATTGACCTCCAAAAACTTCAACCATCTTCCTTTGTGCTAGCTATGACACCAATCAGTGGAGAGTTTTCCCCTAATTCTCATTGACTTAAACTTTGCTAGGGCTCCTTGATGCCACACTCTGTCAAATGATGCCTGTTGTCAAGGGCTGTTACTCTCACTTCCCCTCTTGAGTTCAGCTCTTATGTCCATGCTTGGACTAAGGCTGGACTGAGTTCAGGAGCCTAGTGGTCCTTGCAGAACCCAAATTGAGCATTAGTTAGCAGGTTATTGCTGCATAAGTGCTGCTTGATAGCACCAATGATGACACTTTCCATCACATTGCTGGCGATCGAGATGATGTGGCAATTGGCCGGATTGGATTTGTCCTGCTTTTTGTGGACAGGGCACACCTGGACAATTTCCCACATAGCCAGTTAAATGCCAGTGTTGTAGCTATGCCGGAACAGCTTGGCTAAGGGGGCAGCAAGTTCTGGAGTACAATCTTCAGTACTATTGCTGGGATATTGTCAGGGCCCATAGCCTTTGCAGTATCCAGTGCCTTCAGCTGTTTCTTGATATCACGTGGAGTGAATTGAATTGGCTGAAGACTGGCACCTGTGATGCTGGGGACCTCCAGAGGAGGCCGAGATGGATCACCCACTCGGCACTTCTGGTGAAGATGGCTGCAGATGCTTTAGCCTTTTGCACTTCTGCACAATGAGCTGAAGACACAGAACTTGAGGGGCAAAAGCCCAATTCTTCCTCTAGCATCCCTAAAACTAAACATTTCATTTGACATAAAGCATATTACTGTTAATCACACATTTTGGTCTTGTTTCCTTGCAGTGTAACTACGTGGTTCCTGCCACCTTGGTCATTTTCATTTTTGTCTGTTTCCAACAAAAATCCTATGTGTCTTCATCCAATCTGCCTGTTCTGGCTTTGCTTCTCTTCCTCTATGGGTAAGTCAATACATTGTTTGTTTTTGTGCTCATTCTCAGTGCCTTTTGTTTGGGAGGAATGGAATAAAAATGGCTGCCGAGCTTCAAAGTGCACAGTTCTCTTTGTTGTTCACTTCCTGTGAAAGATCTCTGTTTGGCGAAAGGGTTTAAGTTTATGCTCCTATTGGCACCGGGATCCAGCACATCCAATAGATTCCCCTGGACCTAAAACTTCTCTGGGTGCTATGTCTGAGTACGGAGGAAATACCTTTGGGCAATGCACCACTGACAGACAGATAAAGTGCCTGAAAAAAAAGATCCAAGAGGAACACAATTCAGTTTACCCTCTTAACTTTTTTTTTACTGCCTGTTGCTTTGTCAGGGCATCACAGCCCAAACCTAGCCCAGTGTCTCCCTTCCCCTGTTCTCCTGCCACCCCACCCACGCACACACAAGCATAGGGAATAGTCTTAGTTTTGTACGATCTTATAAACACAGCGATTGTGAATCGGCAGCCCATATTCCTTTTCTCCCAAATGTCAATACGAGCTGTAAACTCACTTATCAACTATTTTACAACCATGCATAAAGTCTAATTCTAAGAAAGGAAAAAAGCCTTCATTTAGGTAGTGCCTTTCACAACCTCAGGATATACGTTGCAGCCAGTGAAGCATTTCTTGGGTGCAGTCACTGCTGTGATGAAGGAAACGTGGCCACCAATTTGCGCACAGCAAGTTCCCACAAATAGCTATATGATAAGGGAGCACTTCATCTTCTTTAGTGGAGAGGAAGAAGGATACAGTGGTGCAGCATATATATCTGCATTCTGTATAATGCCTACCAGCACAAATTAGATTTGCGCTAATGCCTGGTTATATCAGATGGTTCAATCCGCAT
The DNA here is from genome assembly GCF_017639515.1 of Carcharodon carcharias. Lineage (NCBI taxonomy): Eukaryota > Metazoa > Chordata > Chondrichthyes > Lamniformes > Lamnidae > Carcharodon > Carcharodon carcharias. Next base: position 105,474,163 of record NC_054470.1, read on the forward strand.
GTTCCATCACTGGTAAAATTACGTGGAAAATATGCTTCATGCAACACAATAGCTTTAAATTAATATTTGCCACTTAAAATAGCCTCCTCAATGACCTAATCCTCTTCCTGTGGCCTACCCGCTGTATGAGACTACCAAAACTAATTCATGAAGGGCCCCTACATTCCCCAGGGCCATAGGTTAGCTTAAATCATCAACACAGACGCCAATCACCTTATGCCACATCAGAGAGAGATGGCCCATCACATCAGTCTGAGCTTGATTCGGTATAAGTTACTCAGTCCTCCTAGTTTTGTTCCTTCATCTTTCTGGTTCCTTCCCTTCAGCATGCACGTTGTGTTAGAAAGCAAAAAAGGACGCCTTTCGACCCATTGTGCCTGTGCTGGCTCTTTGAAGGAGCTTTCAAATTGATCCCACTGGTGTGCTCTTTCCCCGTAGCTCTGAATCTTTCCTTTTCAAATAAATACACATCCAGTTCCCCTTTTGCGAGTCATTATTGAATCTGCTTCTGCCACCCTTTCAGGCAGTGCCTTTCACCATTTCCTGGTCAAGATGCTTGCCAAGTCACTGCCAATGCTGTTTTTAATCCTGCTGATGAATATTGTGGAAATGTGGCACAGAGTGGCTCAGGAGCAGATTCTCCTCCCTGAGGGCAAGATGGCTGAGCTGAGAAGTTAAGACTGCGGGAACCAAGATACAAGGTCTCCAAGCTCCATTACCCAGTGCATTGTTGCATTGCAACCCAGTCCGCTCTTAGTACAGAGGAGAGAGGATGTGGCCATCTCCTCGTACTGCCCCTCATGATTCAAATTCAGTAACAGGGACAACAGAGAGCAGGAAATGTAACCAGGAAACTGTGGAAATTTGCAAATTCAAAAAGTTGCTGGTTCTTCAACCTTTAGCCAGAAATAAAGGCGATGCCCAACTTTCTGAAGAGCAGTAAATGGTTCCCAGTTTTGCTTGATTAAAGTTAAAGTGCAGAGATTGCTGTAGTGTAAGCAAAATGCGGCAGCCATCTTGCCCACAGCTAAGACCCAGGGACAGGGTTAAGATAAATAACCAGCTAACAGTGATATTGGTTGAAGAATAAATATCCAGCTAATGGTGATGTTTGCTGAAGGATAAATGTTGGCCTGGAAACCAAAGGACTCACTGCTCTTCTTCCAATAATGCCATGAGATCTTTTGCATCCATCTGAAAAAGGAGACAGCGAGATCCTAAAGGTGGCATCACCTACCACACAACTCCGTACTGCACTAGCCTAGGTTTTGTGTTTGAGTAGGTGGGGGGAGGATTGAACCCACCTCCTCAGAAGCAAGGAAAACCAAGGTGACGTGTCCACTTTATTAGCCAATGTCACCATAGCCAGAAATTTACGGCCTGTCATGGAGGGGATGGGGCCTTAAAATATGGCGAACTATTCTAAATTCCATTGACTTCGGCGAGACCATAAAATCCCGCTGTCTTAAAATTCCACCCATGTGTTTGTAACTAGAGCTCCTTTCTCCTTGCAGGTGGTCCATCACCCCTTTGATGTACCCAGCATCGTTTGTGTTCAGGATCCCCAGCACTGCCTATGTGATATTAACCAGCGTGAACTTGTTCATTGGTATTAATGGCAGCGTGGCAACCTTTGTATTGGAGCTGTTTAGCAACACTGTAAGTTAATGAAGTTGGACTATCAGTCACTCCCAAAATGGGACTCTGCCAAGCTACTGAATGAATGCCTTCTCTTAAGAGGAGGATTGCTTGATCTGATGATCAGAGAAACCGTGTCCATTGGCAATAATAAACAATTTAATGGTTGCAAAAATTGACTTCAGAGTTGGATAAACCTAATAAGATAACTGTCTGTCAGTTGTGGCATTTCGTGAAATGTAAATTATATTTCTAAAGAGTTTCCTTGGCATTAACAAGTATCCCATGTTTGACAGCATAGTTTATCACCTGCACAAGTTATACAAGAGCAATATAACATTTTTTATGTATGATAACATAACATTATTGGGATGTGTTATATACATGTTGATATAACTTATCACCTATGGCAGCAGCAGTTTATATAGGCAGTACTCAAAAGTTTGTACTCTGGTATCCTTTAACTGAACAAACTGACTCATGGCCATACATTAGTTTCAAGCAGGTCCTGTTTGATTCTGTTGTCATTGAGTGTGATAATTACAGATGTCGCTCTTTAAATTCCAGCAATTTTCTACAAATTCAAGACCATTGTTTTGAATATGCTTGACTCACATGTTCCCTCACACCGTGTGATACCACTGTAGTTTATGGCGGTGTAACAAGTGACTGCAATGGTTTGGTCTGTGTGTAGAATAAGTGTGTGTCAAATCCTTCAGCTGGATTTTCCAGACATTGACCTTAAAAGGAGAGCAGGATTTATTAGAACAATACCTGAAGTCTGAAGGTTAAGCTATGAGGAGAGATTGAACAAACTATGGCTGTATTCCCTAGATTTTAGGAGGTTAAGGGATGATTTGATCAAAGGTTTCAATATATTAAGGAGAACTGTAGGGTAGATAGAAATAAACTATTTCCGTGAGCTGGGATGTTTGTCTAGGTTTAGATAGCATTGTCAAAAAATTAAAGCCAGACACGTCAGGAGTGAAATTAGGAAACAATTCATCAAACAAAGGGTGTTGGGAATTTGGAACTCTCTTCCACAAATGATAATTGATGCTAGATCAATTTTAATTTTAAATATGTGATTTATAGGAATAGGTGTAGGCCATTCGGCCCCTCGAGCCTGCGCTGCTATTCAGCTAAATCATGGCTGATCTTCTACCTCAATGCCAATTTCCCGCACTATCTCAATTTCCTTGGTATCTTTAATATCTATAAATTTATCGATCTCTGTCTTAAACATATACTCAATGGCTGAGCCTCCATATCCTTCAGGGGTACAGAGTTCCAAAGATTCACTACCCTTTGATTGAAGAAATTCCTCCTCATTTCAGTCCTAAATGGCCTAGCTCTTATTCTGAGACTGCGTCCCCAGGCTCTAGTCCCTCCACCCAAGGGGAAGCATCCTTCCTGCATATTTTTGTTATCCAAAGGCATTAAGGCATATGGGGCAACATGCCTATGGCATTAGGTTACAGATCAGCCACGATCTCATTGAATGGCGAAATAGCTAATTGGCCTCCTTCTGTCCCTGTTATTATGTTCTGGCACAGCGAAATGAAGCGGTAATAATAATTACTTGCAACTTGCCTAATTTAAACTTTTGTTAGCATTCCTTTAAATCTGTAGACGGGTTCTCTTTTGTTTTGCTGCAGAAACTGAACAGTATTAATGAAGTCCTGAAGTCCGTGTTCCTGATCTTTCCCCACTTCTGTTTGGGCCGTGGATTGATTGACATGGTAAAAAATCAGGCCATGGCGGATGCCTTAGAAAGATTTGGTAAGTAATAGTTATGGACTTGTCATTTTACTCCTGAATTTCGAGTACATTGAGCTTTGAGGGGAAAATAAAACCACCTTAAAATGTGGCCTTTGCACTAAACGCAGCCCAAGTTCAATTTTGGTTGCGTGTTTTGAAGACCAGAATATTTAAGGAGTGGAATGTAACCATAATTTGAAGTGATGTGACATAGGGTGATTGGCGTCTGTGTTGATGATTTAAGCTAACCTATGGCACTGGGGTATGTTGTACTCTTGGGATAACTAATGTCATTCTCATTCCTCAGTCGCAAGTTTTGGGTTCAAGATCCATTCAACCCCTACTTTTAACTTCAGGTGGGAGGCATGCGAACGGGGCCTAGCCCAAAGCAGATGGCAAATCATTTGGGCCTTGGTAGCATGAGGCCATGGAGATTTAAATTCCTGGGCATACCCTACATAGGCCCTGTTAAACTCGATTCCAAACCTGATAGGGAGTGTCATCTCTATATGTATTCATATATCAATAGGGACTGCATTTCAGAGTAGCTCATTGTTAAAATGCTGAGAGATCTAACAAGGTGCATCAGGAGTCCAAAGAGTAAAAAAGGGCACTTGCAGCTGGTAGATTGGCATCCCATTGGCGTTGTGAAGAGAAAAAGGGGTAAAGTGCTATTACATCTGGTTTCCACCCTCTTTTGTATTGTGCTGGGATTTCTCAATTGACATTAGATTCAAGATTCCCACATTTATAGAGTGGGAATACATACCTCTAGTTGTACAGGCTGAGGATTCCTATTTTATATTGTAGGTGGTTGGGGGTGAGGAGGGGGAGGGGTTGGGGGAGTGGCAGGGGAGGGATGGGGGAGGCGTTTGCCCTGTCTTCTTTCCTTATTTTGCTCTCATTTAGGATATTACATGCCCCAGTGAGGGGGAGGCCTTTTGCTTAGCATGATTTGCACCCACCACCCACCCACCCCCCCCATCAACTCCCTGATCCAAAAGGCAACCTGAAGGCCTCAGGCCTTTCTGGTTGTTGCTCACCAACCTTGACAATGAAATATTGTTGGCATAGACATGAAGCACAGCTTCAGGCCTCTGAGGCTTGCACCTTTGTTCCTCATTTCCTGCTCAACTTTAAGATGTTGGGACCAGTGTGTCCATTGCATTGAGACTTGGTGACTTTTCCACTTTGATTTCTCCTAATTCCTTCAGATTCAACTTCTTTTCCCCAATTATCTCTCATAATATCCTCTTCTAGCATTCCCAGCATCATTTTGATTCAAGATGTGTATTTAATAAGCTGACTAAAGCTTCATCCTCCTCGACTAGATTCAACCTGCGGACAGACCGGCCTTTACTTTTACAGCAGATGCTTTATTTACTGCAATATCGCACAGTAGACACTTTTTCATAATCCCTTTGGGGCTCTTCCGATCTTTCTTTTCACCTCCACACTACACCACACTTTCTATACTCATCATGATTTCCTTTGGCTATTGTTAAACCCAGGGTTACTTGCTGATGCCCTTCAGTAAATGGTCTAAGAGAGCGTACTGAAACAAATCCAAAACTGGGGCGGGGGTTATATTTGCAGATTAAATGTTCCCAGCCAGACTTTAACTCGCTGGAAACACATATTAGAAATTCAGGTGGATGTCTGATTTGTAGCCTATGGGTTTTGCATTGATTAATTCTTTCTCCTCAGAGCATATTGATTTTTTTTTACTCCAAGTTTCTTGATTTTATTAATTAACAACCGTCGAAACGGTAAATATCCGCTTACAGCACTGTGGCTGCTTGAAGTATTGTAGCACCAGCAGGGCATACCCACTGATGCTTAAGCAGTGCTTGATGTTCATTTTGCATAATTCAGCAAATGCAATAACAACTCCATCAAAGGATAATTTCATGCTGCAGTAAATGTCCTGGATTATGTAAAAAAAAGTCTCACACAGAAAGATACTGCGTCACAAAGTACCTGGATCCAAATGGGAACCCTCCCTCTGGCCGGGATTTTCTGGCCCCGCCCATCGTCCAGTCCCGCTGGACTTTTGGCTGGGCCGCCGAACCTCCCATGGCGGGTCCCATCACAATGGGGCCGGAAAATACGGAAAGTCCCAGCCTATGTCTTTAATCCTTCCCAGCCTTCCAACCCCCCAAGATCGTTGTGTTCCTCCAATTCTGGCCTCTTGCGCATCCATGATTTTCATTACTGTGCCATTGGCCTTCAGCTGCCTAGGCCTTCCTCAGCCCCTCGGCTCCTTTTAAGAAATTACCTCTTTGGCCAAGCTTTTGATCAGGCGTCCTAATATTTCCCTATGTGGCTTGGTATCAAATCTAGTTTAATAGCACTGCTGTGAAGCGCCTTGGGATGTTTTACTATGTTAGAGATGCTAGATAAATGCACGTTGTTGTTGTTATTGTTTTGCGATGAACTTCACGAGGACTCTCTCTGTTTGTAGGTGAGAATCGTTTTGTTTCCCCGCTTTCCTGGGATCTCGTGGGAAGGAACCTGTTCGCTATGGCTGTGGAGGGAGTGGTCTTCTTTTTCATTACTGTCCTGATTCAATACAGATTCTTTATAAAACCGAGGTAAGAAGCTGATAGGGTTCAATGAACAAGGGTGAAAGGAAGCTTGTGTGGAGCATAAACCCTGATGTAGACCTGTTGGACTGATTGGCCTGTATGTATGCTGTAAAATTTAAATGTAATCCTTCAAGTCACAAGGACTCTTATAACTGTATTTCCTCTTCAACAGCTGCTGAATAAACCATTACATTAAATTTGGAACAATTATTTTTGTTATCAATTAACTTTAGAGCTTATCTCAATATTCGAGCATATTAGTCATTGAATTCATTTAGCGCCTTATTATGCAATGCCTTCCACCCAATGAATTACTGTTCTGGTGTAGCCTGTTGTGAGGCAGGTCCTGTGGCACAGTGGGCAGCGCGCCTACACCTAAGGCCCAGAACTGCAGATTCAAGTCCCACTTCATGCCTTGATGACAACAAAGGTTGGTTGCCATCTTGTAAACCCTGTAGCCTGTTGTGTCAGGAAATGGGCAACCATTCAGCACCAGAATATGCACCACGATATTTAAAAGTATTTGATCTATATTTAAAATAAGCTTACTTCAATGCACAAAATATTAGTAAAAAAATAATAGAATAGAATAAAAAATAACGTAGAGAACATTTCTCAGTTCTGTTAAAGAAGATGTCTGTTGTATATTATTATTGAGCATAGTATTACTGCAAAATATGGAGGGTTAATGTCTTTTATATCCTTTGTCTAGACGCACGTCTCTAAAGCTCCCGGTGCTAGCTGATGAAGATGAGGATGTGGCTAAGGAGAGGCAGAGGGTTCTGAGTGGTGGGTGTCAGAATGACATCCTGGAGCTGAAAAGCCTCACAAAGGTGAGTGGTGACAAATGCTTTAGATCAGTGGGGTGATGCTGGACTGATTCTATTGCTTTTGTAGAGGTGGTGTTGTGCCTCATTAATGAGCGAGCTTCTGTTACAGGTTTACAGGATGAAACAGAAGCCTGCAGTGGACAGACTTTGTGTCGGGATCCCTCCAGGAGAGGTAGGAGAATTGAGAAATGCAACTATAGAATCATAAAATATGGCAGTACAAGAGGGAGGCCATTTGGCCCATTGTGCCTGTGCTGGCTTTGTGAAATAGCTTTCCAATTTAGCTGTGCGTCTCCACTTTTCTCCTTAGCCCTACAAATTGGTCCTCTTCTAATATGTGATCTATTGCCTTTTTGAATGTCCCTATGGAATTTGAATCTGCCATCCTAGCTAGTGCACTTCAGATCTTAATAACCTGGAGCCCATTCCTGGAGCCAATTAAAACATAACTGCTTGGAACCAGTATGCAAGGAGGCCTAGCAGCAGAGTGGTCCTCCTCACATGAAATGTAAAAGCACTATGTTGGATGCTTTCCAACTGAGACTCACTTTGCCACAGAGTATCAGGAGCAGCTATAGGCCAATTTTGTGAAATAAACTAAAACCAAAAGAAAACAAAATAGATTAAGTAAACTAATGCAATGAAAGGAAGGGGCCTTTTTGAGGGGGCAATATTTTTAGCCTTACGGTTTTTAACATGAGATAATTATGAGATTCCCCGGCTGGATGTTCTCTCACCGGCAGAAAGACATTTCGTGGAAAATGATCCCCATCATAGGCTGAGAGTGTCCACCTAGATAATTAAGTACCAACTGCAGGAGCACCACCAGAGAGAAAGAAAATGGTAACTCTAATTGGGATGCTAGGTATAGGGAGACAAAAAGAAAGCCTTGAATTTACCTAGCGCCTTTTCTTGCCTCAAAATTTCCCATAACACTTTACAGCCAACAAAGTGTCTTTGAAGAGTGATATCTGATGATATGTAGGAAATACAGCAGCCAAATTGCACATGGAAGGCCTCACAAACAGCAATGTGATCATGACCAAGTCATTCACTTTAGTGCCTTTGGTTTGAGGGATAGTGTCATAGATTATAACTAGATTGTTCGGGTGTTTAAAGTATTTTCTTTTGTTTTCTCCTTGGGTAGAGGCAGGGATCTGAGTAAGTAGCCAACTCCAGATTTTGGGACATTTCCATTAAAAGCTCAATGGTTATTTTAGGAGTCAGGAATCCCGATTGAGTAATTCAATAAGTGCCCTTTTCATCTGATCTTCATTCATTTTGTTGAGGTGATAAGAATGTGTATAATTCCATAGCTGTTAAAATCCAGAATCAAGCAAATTTTCTGATGTTGGTGTTTCTCCTGCTCTAGTGTTTTGGACTCCTAGGGGTGAACGGTGCAGGGAAAACAACAACCTTCAAGATGTTGACCGGAGATAGTTATGTGACAGGAGGAGAAGCTTTCCTCAATGGTTACAGGTAAGACAGTGGGTGATTCAACATGTGAATATTCTCTTAAAAAACTCATGTGCCGCAAAGTAAGTCCATAATGCTCATGCAATTAAAATGCCTGATTGGTGTCTCTAGCTCACAGCTGGTTAGCGAACACATTTTATTCTCCCTCTTTTAGCTTTTCCCATGTTCCATGTGGTCACCACAATGCCGGTTGGATCACCTTGATGCCAACTGTCACTTTTCAGGTTTGGCGGGTGTTTCACAGGCGGATGTTCTTCCTGCCGCTAACCTTCCCCATTTATCTGGGGCTGGGAACCAGAGCTTGACTGACCAGAAGTGTCTCCTGCTCTTATCACCTGCCATAGGCACGTTGGAAGGATTCCCAGGTTGACAATTAACCTGCTTGGCCGTGTGACGAGCACACCTTCCCACCATCAGGTACTGGAGTGGGACTCAAACTCAGAGCTTCTCACTGTGCCTCAAGACATCGTACAGCTAGCATATTTTAGTGTTTGACTGTTTTTCAGTAAGTGTAAAGCATCACTGATTTTTATGCCTCTTCTATAAATGTGCCTGTTTCCATTTTTTGTCGATTGTTTATATTGAGGGTGGATTCAGCAGCTGCAGCTGTGCACAGCTTGCATGTGTATTAGCATAAATCACATTCACAGCTTTTTTTATACTAACTGGCACCTTTCCCAGTGCCTGGGAAGGAGGAGCCAGGACTAAAATGGCTCAGCTGACACTGGTGCTATGTATAGGGGCCATTCATTGCTGTTGGAGGGACTCTGTAACATTTCAATTTCAATTTATTGTCCGTACAGAAATACATTTCAGGTATATTGCTCATTCATTAAAAAAACAATTACACATGAATGAATAATAACATTAAAAAGGAAGAAGATTACCCTATCACAAAAGTCTAACTTTGACTAAAATATGTATTAAAAACTATCCCAGTACATTAAGATAATCAGTCAATGAGTCCCAACATGTGCGCATATCCTCATCCCTTCATCAAACTTACAGGGAAGGGCATGAATGAGTTCAGGAACTGATTTCCTCCTGAGGAGATGTGCATTGCCTCCAAAAGCACTGGTCCTGGGTTTGTCCACATAGTGGCGTTGCTTTCTAAATGAGTTCTTGTTGTTAGAAACAACATGCAGCATAAGTTACTGACACTTTCTGAGGGAGGCGAGGTGAAAATTAGCTACTGTGGAACTGTGCAGGGATAAAATTATGACCTCATATTCCGCTTAGGATGTGTGGAACTTTCCAGAGACTGCAGCGGACTTTAATTAAGAGATTGGGCAATGGCTCTTCACTGGGGAGCATGTCACACAGATTATCCTATCAAATTTCAGCAGCCTTATTGTCAAGCCGCCTTGTCATTGGCACCTGACAGCTAATCGAGAACTAACTGCGAAGAGGAACGTATAGCAAGAGGTCGCAGATGCAGCAGCTGTTCAGGACAAAAGTTGCCATTTCAGTTTTTTAGTTGGTCATTTGACACTAACGTCAGTAGCAAAAGTGAAAATGAAAAATAATTTTCTCAGTGTCTTACATGTTTTATATTCCATTTCTACAACATATCTCGGCAGATGTAAAACGGACCTTCTTTTGCTCATTGTTCCTGATCAAATTTATCCTGGGTGTTCAACCATGCTGCAGGCCCCTAGAGAGATACTCTGAACTGATACTCTGGACAGAATTTTACGACAGTGGGATTTTACGGTCCCGCCAAAGTCAGTGGAGTTTAGAATGGCTCGCCGCATTTTACCGCCCCGTCCCAGTCTTGACGGGGCAGTAAAATTCTGGCCTCTGTGTAGAGCCTGGCACAGCAACCTTGCCTCAAAGCAGGTGGCTCATGTCAGTGGATATCCAATTAGAATGGGTACAGCAAGGTACCATAGGGATGAGATATGAAGGGGTTGGAATTGAGCTGCTTCCACAGCAAACCTCAGATGCTGCATGTGTCCGAGGTGACTTTTACACCAATATTAAGCAGTGGAGCCATGACTTGGACTCATTTGAGGGGGGAACATCAGTGTCAATTAGCAGCATTATATGCTAAGGCTCCCTCATAGATCACCAGAGTCTTATATTGTGGGTGTGCTTTGAGGTTGCAGAGTAAGGTTATCCTCACAAAGTATGCCTGCCAGCCAGTCTGGATGTTTATAGCCCTTTTATATCAAAGTGATCAAGATCTATTTATCTTGTCTTAGGAAACTGGTTCCACTGAGCTTTCCTGAGTTAGCTTAAATTTCCCCAATTTAGCTGGAATAACACAGTAAGGTCCAGAGTGCATCCTAGATTTGCAGCTGAAGGGCAGAGACTGTTCACCACATGCTCAGCAGATGTTTTGTAAAACAAGAGGAGCTTGCAGAGGTTTTACTAAAACAAAATGCTTTGGTTTGCGCTCCCTGCTGCAGTATTCTGTCCAACATGCAAGAGGTCCATCAGAACATGGGTTACTGTCCTCAATTTGATGCCATCAACGAGCTGCTGACTGGCCGGGAACATCTGGAGCTGTATGGACTCCTTCGTGGAATTCCTGAAAAAGAGATCTGCAAGGTAAAATTGGTACCATAAAACTTATGAGTGGTTTGAGTGACATTCTTCCAGTAGCCCATGCTGCCAGCTTTTATAGAAATGTGTGGAACGCATATTCTCCTTTTCGATATGGCAGGGGGGGAAATGGTTTCCTTCTCCTCTCCTCACCCTTTCTCTTCTGTTCTCCCCCATCCTGTCCTTTCCTGAGGATGATAACAATCAATGACATTTTCATTTTTCATTGTCAAGACTTTAGCAATGAGATTGGTCAGGTATTCAAGCCATCAGAAAGAGACGGCAGCTGAGGCAATCATATTACAAAATGTTTACAGCACAGGAACAGGCCGACATGTCCTTGTCGGTGTTTATTCTCCACACAAGCCGCCTCCTACCCTACTTCATCTAACCCCATCAGTATATCTTCTATTCCTTTCTCCTTCCAGCACTTAGCTAAATTTCTCTTCATTGAATCTATGCTAGTTGCCTGAATTCCTCCTCATGGTGGTGAGTTCCACATTCTGTTCCTCTTGTCCCTAACTCCACACATCCACATTTTTCAGCTGGGTGACAAATAGAAGGGGACAGCTTAAACCTAACCTAACCTGGGGATGTAGACCAGCTGTTGAACCACTCAGCCTCATTGTGATCAAGTCACTGTGCCCAGACCAGTGCCTCAACCTGAAGGACTGTCAGGTGGACTGTTCAGAGGTCCTGTGCTTTTCTATTGGTCTGACATGGCCTAATCCCAGTTTTCAAATCTCTACATGGTTATCTTATCTAGAACCCGCTTGAGATCTTCACTCTGCTCCAACTGTGGCCTCTTCAACATCCACAGTTTTCTTTACCCCCACTATTGGTGACTGTGTCCTCAACTGTCATTAGCTCTGGAATCTGCTTGCCTAACCTCCCTGACTCTGTGCTTTACTTTAAGACACTCCTTAAAACCTACCTCTTTGAACAAGCTTTTGATCAACCACCTTAATATCACCTTATGTGGCTCAGTGTTTACTTTTGCTTTAAGATACTCCTGTGAACCTCCTTCAGACATTTTATTACATTGAAGGCACTATATAAATGTGTTTCTATGTGGCTTGGTGTCAAATATTGTTTGATAACACTCCTGCGAAGCACTGTTGGATGTCTTAGTGACATTAAGGGCACCAATTACATGCAAGTTGTCAAATTTGCCTCAGAGTGCCATTGGCAGCAGTAGGAAGATCTGTCTGCAGCTTTGGTGGAAGATGTGTGTGTGGCATGGGAAATGTCAATGAAGAGAAAAAGAATTAAAGAAAGAATTTATCATCCTTGCAGAGTACCTAAAATAACAGAAAACATATACAAAAGTGTAGTGAAATCATTGGATACCAAGCCAGAGAGGGTGATACTGGGAGGGGGTAAACAAGGACTTTGTCTTTAGTGAGGAGAGGGAGACAGAGATGCAGTAGAAAGAGTAATTCCAGAGTATGTGGCCTTGGCGGCTGAAGGCAACCAAGTGATGGGGAAAGGACTTAACCACAGATCAGAGTCGAGAGGTTAAGAGATGGGCAGGATGGGGTTGTTGGGCTGGAAGATGTCACAGAGCCTAAGGGATGAGGACAAGATTTTAAATTTGAGGCGTCGAGGTGCAGGGAGCTAGTATAGTCGGCAAGAACAGGGCTGATAAATCAGTGGGACTTGGTGAGATATAAAATACAGTAGCAGAGTTGTGGATTAACTAATGTTTACTAAAATTGGAGGGTGAGAGGTCAGCCAGAAGACCCTCGGAATAGTCAGGTCTGGGGTGATGAAGGTTTAGATGAAGGTTTCGGCAGCACATGGATGGAGGTTGGGGTAAAGTCAGGCAATGAAGCAGGCCATCTTTGTGTGGAATGGGTGGTCGGACTCTCAACACGAGGTCAAATATGACCTCAAGATTGGGATCAAAGCTAGATAATTAGCAGTTGAAGCAAAACTGTGGCTATTAATCTGTGGCTGTTAGCAGGGCAGGATTTTCCGGCTCTGCCCACAGCCAGGTTCACCCAATCCCGCCGAAAGTCAGTGGACTTTTGGCTGGCCCGCCACGTGACCCACGGCGGGACCCGCCACAGCAGAGCTGGAAAACCTTTGGCGCAAATTATTTTTGTACGGTGACAGTCTTCCTTTCCATCAGGTTGCTGAATGGGGGATCCGAAAGCTGGGAATTATTCGATATGCAGACAAAAGGGCTGGCAACTACAGCGGTGGGAACAGGCGCAAACTCTCCACTGCCATGGCTCTGCTTGGAGGGCCTCCTGTGTTATTTCTTGTGAGTATTTGACACTATTCATTATGCCCTGCGTGACTATCTGAATTCTCCCACCAAATTTGGATGCAGCGAGCACAGCAAAAAAAAAACACACAATGCTTATAGCACAGCGAACGGAAAATAATAAACTCATATTGAAGGGTTTTGATAGAGTCAGAAACTGTTTCCACTGGCAGGAGGGCCGGTAACCAGGGAACACAGACTTAAGGAAAATTGGCAAAAGTATTGGAAGGAAGATGAGTTATTTTAACACCGTGATCTTGAACGCATTGGATAAAAGGGTACGGGAAGCAGATTTAACAGTGACTTTCAAAAAAAAAGTTGGCATATGCTTGAAAAGGAAGAAAAAATAATGCAGGACTACGGGGAAAGAATAGGGGTGTGGGGTTAATTGGGTCATTCCCTCAAAGAGCCAGCACTGGCATGATGGACCAGATGGCCTCCTAGCTCTATGACTCTATATTCTAACCTCGACCTTGTCACATAATCACACGTCAACCTCACGTACAGCAACAAACTTGCCATTGCCTTATTTGCTGGTGTTAAGGGGATGGATTTCCACAGGGGTTCTTCCGCTGGTCTGCCATTGCTTCAGCATAAGCAGCATGTACACCGTTTCCGACTGTTCTGATGGATTTACAACAGGTCACTGGGAGAATCTCTATGCACATTCACCCCCAGTATTTAGTCCTTTGGAATACACCCATGGGAGAGGCAACTCAGCCCTTTCTTAAAGAGACCGGTGCAAAATCCAGGATGTTGATGTAAAAATAGCCTAATGTGCTCATGCTACATCCCCTTCTGTGCTATTTTTATACAAGTGTTAACTCTATTAAAATAAGAGGGGATAACTGTGGGCAGTAATGTGAAACAGGCATTGTCAATTCAGCCAGTGAAGTCATCAGCAGTGAAAATCAGGAGAGATGTATTGTGGGTGGCTGATCCGGTATCACCCATTCTAGCCCACTGCCCAAAATTGCCCCCAAGGAGTTTGAAATAAAGCAGTTACACACCAGTACACCACCACATGTTCCACCCTATGAAATCTCAGTCACGCTAGTTGGGCTCTTCCAGGTGTGAAGCACTTATAAACCTAGATGAATTTGCAAACGGCATACCTGATTATACAGTGCTTCAGTTCCATCCATAGAATTAAGTCCCAAGTGCGTAAACCTACATAATGTGTTATCCTCTGTAAATTTCTATCACTTGAAAGCATGAGCATTAATTCAGGAATACTGATTGGTGGTTAAAGGGTTGCCAATTCCAGTTATCTCCACTTTGCAATTACGTAAAATGGCTGCAGTTCCTCTTTGTAAAGTCATTTATAACGAATTAGTATATGCGTTCAGGTAGAATTCCCCTGTTCTCTATTTTACTGGAGTTACTAACCTGCTTAAAATAAACAGGTTAAAGGCTTCATCAGCAAAATAGGGTGTTTCATGTGTAACGTTGAAAATACCACCTTTTAGAATTTCAGCCCACTCCGAGGTTAAATAGTTTGGAACATCACATGGGTAACTGTTGTGCAGTTTATATTAAAGAAACATTTTGGACTCTTTCAAAAGCAAGGAAGAAGTTTTCACGCAAAGATGATATCTATGGAATGGCTCAGAAGTTGGTCCAGTAGCATACATAAGTGGTTATATTACTGGGCTAGTAAGCCAGGGGCCTAGCCTAATGATCAATAATGTGAGATGTGAGTTCAAATCCTGCCAAAGCACATGAGGAATTTTGATTCAAATAATTTTTAAAATCTGGAATTTTTTAAAAAAGGCTAATTTCAGAAATGATGACCATGAAAATAGCAGATTGCAATAAAAACCCACCTGGTTTGCTCATATCTTTCAAGAAGGAAATCTGCCATTCTTACCCAGTGTGGCCTAAATGAGACTACAGACCCACAGCAATATGATTAACTTGAAACCACCCTCTGAAACAGTCTAGCTAGTCACTCAGTTGCATAGTGATGGGCAATAAATGCTGGCCTTGACAGTGGCATCAACAGCTTGTGAATAAATTTTTTAAAATATCTACTTCATTTTTTTTTTTCAAATGTCACATATAATTGATTCCCTGAAATTGCCATCAAGGGCATACGATGAGCCTTTCATTAACTGTGAATCCCTATTCTGCTGAATATCCTGGGTCTCTTTAGAATTAAGACAACATATTCAGTGATTACTCTTTTCAACTGAGTCCCTGTTTTACTTTGGAAAAAACCACAGGATGAACCCACGACAGGGATGGATCCGAAGGCTCGGAGATTCCTGTGGAACACAATTCTCAGTATTGTTAAAGAAGGGAGATCAGTTGTCTTGACATCGCACAGGTAGGTGAATGGAAAAAAACACAGATATTTGGGATATGAACTAGTTGCATTGTTAGAAATGTTTGCCTTGTGTCCAGCTGGCTCTGAGGCAACATACCCACCATTTACAGAGGCTACTTTGGCATCAGCATGATTTTTCCTGATAGGCGGTGCTTTGTGTATCCTCAAGGCTAAGATCCAGGAGACAATGGACAAGGAAGAGTGGGATAATAGGAAAATAGCACATTTGGAAAGGATGCAGAATAGACAGTGAAGGCGGCAGTGGACCTGTACCATAACATTTTGTTTCACTTTCACTGCTTTTTCAATAACTAAATGAGGCACTGTCTGACTGGATTCTATTTGAAGCCTTACGCAAACAATTCCCTTTTTATCACACAACATGAAACAATAAGTTACTTGCGTACACAGTCCAGTTACAAAGAAAAACATGAGTTTCGAGCAGTAAAAAATGAATCTTCTGAGGCAGTGCTGCATTAATGAAAATATTTGCACACACCAATGTCTCCACTTAGGGCCTGGAAGATCAAGACTTTCAGAGCATAGCAACCATGTTCAGATACTCCCTCGAGGTTTGTTACCAAGACCGACAAAAGGTAACAGGAAAGCTCTAGTTATTTACCACTATTGTGCTATCAATTTTACAGAAGAATATTGACAAAACAATACCAAAAACACACTGTACACATTCCACACAATTTACTGCATCTGAACTCTGCACTGGAGTGAAACACTGCATTTGAATTACAATAGAGTTAATTCACAGGTCTAACACTATAGAGCATTTCTGACTGTTTATAAAGCAGCATTTTATTTTCTATTGTGTAACTCTTGAATACAGTGATCGATACCTGGAGAAATGAGAGGATTTTAGGTACAGCAGGGAAAATAAACCTAGGAATTTTAAAAATATGCTGTATCTACTTGTGTAAAAGTCGATTTCATGATCTTTGGCCAAAAAAAATGAATTTTCATAAAACCTGTGTAAAAGTCGTCCCTACTTTTTTAGGTACCAAAGCCCAAAAATTCCCGAACTGAAGTTTAAACTCTACAATCACACCAAAAACCTCAATTCGTTATTCAATAAAAAAAATTACATTTACCTTATTTCCTCCAGTTCCTACTTGTCAACTAAGGCAGGAAGAATGTAGGTCGATTTTGATTTTTGGGGGTGGGGGAGAAACTGATAGATGAGAAAAGAGTAATGAACAGTGCACGTGGAAAGAGAATGCAGAGTTCGACTTGCAGAGTGAACTTTGCGAAGGCCTCATTCATTGCTCGCAGCCTTCCTGGCAAGGGAAGGTAGGCTCAGGCCTTGCCAATCGAGCCCTCGTGATTGTAGACTCAGTGCAATCCCCCTGCACCAAGGCCTAGATTGAGGACTGGGAGCTGTCGGCACGACATTTTCTAACAGCGCAGTCCTACCTTTGCCTTCCCTTCTCTTGGCTCCCACGTGAGCAGCATTGAAAATGCAGATGCTGCCGTTTCCTCTCCTAGGCTGCAGGTGTGGGGGCTCCTGGAGGATGCTCCTTAATATAAACTGAGAGAGAGAGACAATAAACAGCTGGTGTGAGCACCACTTACCCCATTACCTTGTAGATTCTTTTGAGAGCCATGTTAGGTGAAGTGGGTGGGTTTTAATTGAAATCAGAGCCCTCAAAAACATTACCCGTATAAAAATCGACCCTTTAATTTTTGGCCTAAAAAATTGCTCTCAAATATTGACTTTTACACTAACATATATAGTTTAAAAAGTACCCATATGTGTGTGTGTGTGTGTGTGTCTATCATACAAATAAAACATGTACATGCACACATATAGATATACTGTATGTATTATGAGCATCCCTGATTTTAATCATTCCATTATTGGGGGCTGTGCCTTTGGCTGCCAAGGCTCCAAGTCCCACTGTAAACTTCTCTACCTCTCTTTCCTGCTTTAAGATGGTCCTTAAAATCTACCTCTTTGACCAAGCTTTTTGTCATCTACCCAAATATCTCCTTATTTGGGTTTGTGTCAAATTTTGCTTCATAACACTCCTGTGAAGTGCCTTAGGATGGTTTCCTATGTTAAAGGCTTCATATAAATGCAAGTGTTTGCTGTCTATAGACGTTAGGCATCAGATTTGGCACAAATCTGTGTCATTCATGAATGCAAACATCCACACTAGAACTTGCATTAGATCACAACACTCACAATTCAAATTGATTTGCCTGTTAAAAAAATCTGGAGCCATATTCACAGGGAATGAGCAAAACTCGTGACTTTCAGTGTTTGTTTCCTTATAGCATGGAAGAGTGTGAGGCTCTCTGCACTCGAATGGCCATAATGGTGAATGGCAAATTCCGATGTCTGGGTAGCGTACAGCACCTCAAAAACAGGTAAGAATACACGGTAGCAGTCGGTGTCTATTAGCCCTGAAGCCGTGTGTCTTTGGAAGGGAACCCTTTCTACTGATGATGCTTGTTCAAAGTGTCACTTGTTGGTTATCAATGGTGGGGGCATCAAAGTATCAGAAAAGTATTACATGTAAACAGAAAAGACTGAAAATACTCAACAGATCAGCCAGCATCTTTGGAGGGAGAAACAGAGTTTATGTTTCAGGATGGTGACTTTTCATCAGAGTGCCTGTATATACAAACATACGAATTAGGAGAGTCGGCCACTCGGCCCCTCAAGCCTGTTCTGCCATTCAGTAAGATCATGGCTGATCTGCCTGCAACCTCAACTCCACATTCCTCCTACCCCTGATAACCTTTCACCTCCTTGTTTACCAAGAATCAATCTAGCTCTGCCTTAAAAATGTTCAAAGAGTCTGCTTCCACCACCTTTTGAGGAAGAGAGTTCCAAGGACTCACCGCCTTGTGAGGGAAAAAATGTGTCCTCATCTCTGTCCTAAATGGGTGACCTCTTATATTTAAACAATGACCCCTAGTACTAGATTCTCCGACAAGAGGAAACATCTTTTCCACATCCACCCTGTCAAAATTACTCAGAATCCTTTTGAGCATGTACAGGAAAATAATTGTAACTTAAAATTTCTAAATGCTGAACCTAAGCATTGGAATACCAAGTAAACTTAGCTTTTTTAAAAATTCATTCCCGGGATGTGGGCATCTCTGTCTAGGGTAGCATTTAATTGCCCATCCCTAATTGCCCATGAGAAGGTGGTAGTGATCCGGCTTCTTGAACTACTGCAGTCCATGTGGTGTAGGTACACCCACAGTGATGTTGCTGTTAAGGTGTTTGCTAACAGCGATGTTTTCAGTTAGGCTCAATGCCTACCGGAACAATCACTGGCTACATTTCAAAGTCTCCTGGTAAGGAAGGTTCACATGAAAAATTTCTCCTCAAACCACGTAGAAGTTAAATAGACTGTAACAGGAAAAATAGAATTACTTTGCGGTGTCAAATGCATTTGCCTTTATATACAAACAAGCATTTTCTTGTAACATATTTTAACGTGATGAACTTGGTGGTCCTTCAAATGGACTCAGTGAGTCACTGGACAAGTCGCACCATTAGCACTATTACGTGAGGACTTTCCCATCCAAGTTGTGAACTTGGATGTTATTATTTTAATATTTTTGGGAATATGGTGGTATTCTGTAAAGAAGACTGTGCGTGTGTTTGTGTGTGTGTGTATGTGTGTGTCCATCCATGGGTAATTAAACTGGGAGAACGTTAGTATAGAAAGCTGTCTGTGGGAACTGAGAGATGAAAGTTAAAGGCGCTAAAAACATGCATTTGTAATGAGAGGCTCTGGTGGAGTGGATTTATAAGTAAATAGGTTGGGTTTTAAAATTTGCATTAGGTGACTGGTAAGGACTTGACTTTTCAGCTGCTAAATTTCAAAGAGAGTTTAAGGGACTTTTACAACTTACAGATGTTTCATAAGAAAACAAGGAAAGGTTATTAAATTTTATTTGACCCGAAAGTGGAGGCAATAGGAAGACATGAAAGATTTTTATATTTTGGAACAGTTGTGTTCAAAGAGGTGCTTAAGGCAATGGAGTCTAGCATGAAAAGATATTTAAGGGAGATGTGTGGCTGTGTGGAGCTCTGTGCTGAGAAAGTTGTGAATTTGAAGCAGCCACCCAGTTTAAAGCTGGGAAAAGTCTCTGTTTTGAGAAAGCGGTCTGTTTCTGAACTTCATTCAGATTTCCACAGGAGGGTGGAGGAGAGAAAGAAGTCATGTGGTACACTAATATTAAAATAGCAGCAGTTTTTGCTTTGGGTAGTATTAGTGGATTTGTATGGTTAAAAATATATAAGGGAGTTTTTTTTTTAGGGGACTGTTTCAGCTGTGAAATTTTAATTTTGTAAGTTTTTTTCTTCTTCTTAATAAATCTTTTAATTTCAAAATCCTAAAAGTGTTACTGGGATTCTATGCTTCTGGGATCGGTAGTTCACCACTCATTTTCAAAATATAAAAGAAAAAGTTATGATCAGTAAGACAACTTTCCCTCTGGGATTTGGCTTGCTCAATGAATAACATTGGCTGTGGTATTGGAAGTAGTAGAGATGGTGCAAAGTTCAGAAAAGAAAGTCCCGTCAAACTGAGGGATGGTGACAATGGAATTTTTGTTTTTGCATTTTAATCATTCAATATCAGCCTCTCAAGTTAGATATAGCAAGGTTAAGATGCAGAGTATATCTCCTTCTCCTTGTCCTAACAACGGGCTTTACTTCAGACCTCTGGAGCATCCATTCCTATTTCTGAGGCAGGTTCTCAATTTGGGCTGCAGACCTATTCTTAATAACTTTCACGCATAATCCTTAAACCCAGCAAAACAGTGGAGATTTACGCATAGCAATTTGTGCCAGACTTGAATCCAGGATCTCAATCTAGGGTCTAAGATACATCACCATCACATAAATTGCTTTAATGAGAGTCACCTTTTGTGCATTGATTTCCACTAGGAAGAATTCACAAAACCCAGTGGTAAATCATAGCAGGCAAATTGTACTGAAATGCTCCACTGCAACTAATTAATTAACTAAAACCGTTAACTTTGCTTCCTTGGCAGGTTTGGAGATGGATATACAATAATCGTGCGGATAACGGGTCCTAGCCCAGACCTGACTCCTGTGGAGGAGTTCTTTAAGCGGGCTTTCCCTGGCAGCATACTCAAAGAGAAACACCGCAGCATGCTCCAGTACCAGCTGCCTTCCTACCAGTCCTCCTTATCGAGGATCTTTAGCATTCTCTCCAGCAACAAGGAGAAGCTTCAAATTGAGGACTACTCTGTTTCGCAAACCACACTAGACCAAGTGAGTGAATGTTTATTTTGTTCATTGAGCCTTGCATCTTATCCCTGACTTGTATTGGCTGCCAGTCCACCAATGCCTCACATTTAAAACTCTCATCCTTGTTTACATTCCCTCCCTTTCTCTGTAACCTCTTCCAGCTTCTCAACCGTTCACGATATCTGCGTTCCTCTCATTCTGGCCTTTTGAGTATCCCTGATTTTACCTGGTTGTGCCTGAGGCCCTATGTTCTAGAATTCCCTCCCTAAACCTCTCCCTTTCTTCCTTTAAGGAACTCCTTAAAACCTGCCTCTTTGACCAAGCTTTTTAGTCATCTACTTACATGGTTCAGTATTACATTTTGCTTTATAGTGCTCCTGTGAAGAACCTTGCAATTGTTTATTACATTAAAGGCACTTTATAAATACAGCTTGTGTGGTTGCCTCTGTTTTCTGGCATTCATTGTGTATTTGTTTGCAGGTATTTGTAAATTTTGCCAAGGACCAAAGCGACGATGACCTCTCCAAGGACATGTCTATTCACAGAAATGAAACCGTCTTAGATGTTACACTCCTGAATACATTTTTACATGACAACAGTGTGAAGGAAAGCTGTGTGTGAGCTGATGAACTGAATTTCAGACTGAAAAAGAGACTTTACTTCACTCAGAATGGAAACTTCTCTGGGAGAAGGAAGATTAAAACTGGACACTCTACTGATGCCATTCAATGCAATCCAATGCAACAATTCCACTATCTTGAGACAAAATGGTGCCTCTGTTAGTTTTTGATTAGTACTGAGGATAAGTGTAAAACTTGAATATTGTTGGTATTACGACATGACTTTGAGAAACTCTTGGGTTGAATTCAATTCCCATTAAGTTATCATTTAACATTAGCGATATGACAATCTTACAGTTATTGATTAGTCATGGCCAGTAATTGAGTTAGCTAATCAATAACTGATGCATACAAATGTGCACACACACCACCCCCTCCCACATTTCATTATAAATGATGAAATATGTACCGCATTCTGACGCTTTCAGAATACGTAACCAAAGCCTGGGCACATTTCTTGTAATAATCCCTGTGTGTGACTTTCTTAGAAATTTTTTTAAAAATCTTAATAAAGTAACATATTTATTTACCATTGCAGGTATAACCAGCTAAAAGAGAAGTTTACATAAGTATTGCATCCCTGACTTCAACAGTGAATCTGTATATTTTCATAGGCATTAGAGTTTTCAACTGATTCATGTTCAAAACTCCATTTTGGCCATTTCATTCCAAGCACTTTACACAGACGGTTCTGGAACTTATTTGTTTTTTTGTTGTTGTTTTCACAGTAATAGCAATTAATCATTGTAAAAGCAAACAAAAATAATTGGCAAAGCTTGGTGATGACAAAGGCTTGACGCTTATAAGTTAAAGTCATTTTTCTTACAATAAGGTTGCAATACCAAAAAGTACCATGTTTGTGAGAAAGTATTAATGTGTAAGTGTATTTGTACATTGTTTTCAGTTTCACATGCATTAAGCTAGGAAATAAAATTGTGATAACATTGATGCATTATGTTATGTCATCAGCCCCACTTAAGGAAGAGCACATTGATTCACCTTTATGCTTTCCAGCTCAATTCTTCTCTCTCCAGAAAAACACCCAATTTTCTCTTGAACCTATTGATAAAGTTGCTTTCATGGGTTCCATGGTAAATTATTCATCCAAGGGGCTTAGGGGTAAAAGTTATGCTTCGGTTGTACAATGCCATGTCAGACCTCAACTATAGCACTGGGTTACTATTTTGGGCACCGGATCTCTGGAAGGATATAATGCCCTTGGTGGGGCCAGCCCAGATTCACAAGAATCATACCAGGTAGGGTCGAGAACCTGATTCAAGGTAAATGGCAAAAGAACCAAAGGCGGCATGAGGAAAATATTTTTTACACAGCAAGTGTTAGGATCCAGAATACACTGTTTGAGAGGGTGGTGGAGTCTGATTCAGTTGTGGCTTTCAAATCGGGAATGGATAAATCCAAAGAGAAAAAAAATTGTAGGGCTACAGAGAAAAGGCAGGGGATTGGAATCTGAGTTAATCTTGATGAGAGCTGACATGGATGCAATGAGCTGAATGGCCTCCTCCTGTGCTGTAACCATGCTATGATTCCATAGGTTTTAAAGGATTAAGTTATAAGGACAGCTTGCATAAACTAGGTTGTGTTCTCTTGAGTTTGGAAGATTGCAGGGTAATCTAATTAAACTGTTTAAAATGTTAAAAGGATTCAATAGAGAAGAGATAGAAGAACTATTTCCTCTGCTTAGGGAATTAAGAATGAGGGAACATAATCTTAAACTTAGAGATAGGCCATTTCGGAGGGAAATCAGGAATCATTTTTTCCACTCAAAGGACAGTAAAAGTTTGGAATTGTCTCCCTTCAAGAGGCTGTGGTTCTGGGGGGACAATTGGAGGGTTCAAGATGGAGATAGATTTTTGCAGACAGAAAGAACATGTATACACATTGATCCTGTTTCAACTCAACAAAATAGGCAACAA
This sequence comes from Carcharodon carcharias, assembly GCF_017639515.1. Taxonomy (NCBI): domain Eukaryota; kingdom Metazoa; phylum Chordata; class Chondrichthyes; order Lamniformes; family Lamnidae; genus Carcharodon; species Carcharodon carcharias. The sequence goes on from NC_054470.1 coordinate 105,497,409, forward strand.
CCATTCTCTGGTTCATTCCCCAGGGCAATGCCTTGACCGACTGGAGTCAACCAGCCTAGTTTGAATTTAAACAAAGCTTGGCAGCTAATTATCAGTCATCAGTTAACTGGTGCAATCTTCATGGCAATGCCTTTACCAACCAATCAGCATTCTCTTCTCATGAAGTATAAATTGTTGTTCCCTTTACATTTGGTATTCTTGCGAATTGTCCTGATGAGTTCAAGACAAAGCTTTAACAAAATATCTTTTTGCAGCAATACTCAAGTTCTGTACTACCAAACAATTATATATGGAGTTGATATATAGATCAACCATATCCAATTGAATGGTGGAGCAAGTTCAAGGAGCTGAATGAGCAGCTCCCGCTCCTATGGAGGAGACTGGGGAGGTGGAAAATCTTTCTGTACTTATTTGTGAGATCAGAGGGTATCTAGAAATGTTGGTTGGTGCATGAGAGTGAGAGGATACAGGTTTGGGGGCATGATTCCTGAATGGGCTGTTTCTGATCTTAGCCTAAGTTCTCGGCAGCCTCAGTGAGAGAGAGGGATGTTGACAGCTGTTCTGAAATAAATGGAAATGTCACATTGAGTACAAAAAAGATGTTCTTCTAAGGTTGGGCTATCAAGCATTACTGTGGTAGAGCCAAAAGGAGCTTTGTTCTTCCTCTAGTCCTACTATATCTGGCCTGGGATATGCTTGATGCTGATATGAGATGCAAAAAGTGCATCAGCTGTCGCATTTTCCAGTACTGAAATCTTTCACTTTGAAAAAATAAGTTGTCTAGAACCACTTCCCTGAACACTTTTATCAACCAGGGATCAAAGGTTATATGTGCATGTTGTTTGCACTTGATTCATTGCGGTAACACAACTTTAATGTTGCAACAATTTACAGTAAAGTTTTAAGGTCAGTTCAAGTTCACTGTCAATCCTGAGTTCATTCTGAACATTTGCTAATAGTTCACCAAGTTTAATCCGTTAACCAAAGTCCAAGCAGCCTTCTTTCTGAAAGCAAACATTCTGGCCCATGTCCCCCAAGGAGCGGAAATCTTTGTCCCATTGCTCCTCTGCCCAAAAATACCCCCAAATTGATACTGCTCTGCATTTCTTCCAGGACCTTTGAGCCTGGCTTTTGCAGAAATTCGGAGTGCACTGTCCCTCAGAGTGCTCCGTCCAAGCAGAGTGGAGTCAGGGGGGAATGACAGGATAATTCTGTTTTTAGGGTCCCAAATATGGTATAGTAAGTTTAAAGGTGCAGTGTGAATGTTAGGAAATGGGTAAATGATTGAGCTAGAAGGTTGGCTAGGTGGTGAGGTAAGTGCTAAGTGGGTAGGATGGGTAGAGTGGGTGAAGTGGGTAAGCGGGGGAGGTGGGTAAATGGATAGGGGTTATGTGGGTGAGGTGACAGCTAGGTGGGAGTTGACAGTTGGGTGAGGTGGTAGGTGGGTAGGGTGGCAGGTGGATGAGTTGACAGGTGGGTAGGGAGACAGTTGGGTAATGTGGTAGGTGGGCTTGGTGAGGTGGTGATCGGGTCTGGGATGGTAGAACAGTCGAGGGTACTCTGGGCTGGGAGGGTAGTCGGGGGGATAGTCAGGTGGTCGGGATATCAGGTCTAGTCGGTGGGCGGGGGGGGGGGGTTGCGGTAGGGTAGTCGGGTTAATTCTGATGATCGAGAAACCTGAAGATTTTGAACCTATAGTTAGGTGGCCAAGGGGTAGTCATCTGTGAGTAGGGAGACAAGTGGGTGAGGTAGTAGGTGAGCTGGTTGGTGGGTGGGTGATTTGGTGGGTGGGTAAGGTGGCTGTTAGGTGAGGTGGTGGTTGGGTCTAGGGTGGTAGAGCAGTCGGGGATAGTCTGGTCAGGTCAGCAGGATGGTCGGGTTGGGAGGGTAGTCAGGGGAGGGGTATCAGGTCTATTTGGGGAGTAGGTGGAAGATCCTGCTGGTCTGAGGGGCTGGAAAATTCCAGCCTCCGATTCTAGCTCCGAGTTGGAGGCACTTTCAGAGGGTCCCGGGGAGCAGGGGAATTGCCCATTTTAAGCTGTGTTATATATGGCAGATGCTATTTGCCAGGCTGACCAGATCCACAAGTGAAACTTGGCCATGCTATCACAACAATTTTGCAATTTGAATTTATTACAAGGCGGCTTGTGCACTGAAGTCAGAAGTAATGAGCCCAGTACCAACTTTAGAGATTTTAAAGATTAAATTAAAACATTTATTAACAAAAAAAGAACAAACATAAACACACAGAAGATTACAGTTGCACAGTTATAACAGTCCCCAAAATTTCTACTTAACCAGACTCTCAACTACACACCCCCTTTATGGCAACAGTCTAAATAGATTCCAAATTTATAAAGGTATCCAGCAATATTACCACAAGCACCAACTAGGCAATGGAATTCCAAAGGCTTTTAACACAACTTTGGTTATTGGAACAGCAAACTTCTGTAAGGTGGCCAGAGACTTTTTCCCCAAGTCTGTTTCACATAGTCACCTTTCAAGATCTCACACAGCCTTCCATCCTTCATTAAATATATTTCTCCCATTTTGATCTGTAAATCCCATGGTTTCAACTTGTCTTTAAAAGTTACTTTTCCCAGAATATAAAAATCTTTCATGTTACCATTACTACCAGCAATTTTAGGGAAAAATAAACATAATAACCTTGCCTTCTTTATCTTGCTAGTTGTAAACATTTTCCATGTCCCTTTGAAAATCAAACACTTTTCCGCTTACTTAAAAATGCAAATATCATTCATAACATCTCTGCTGAGATTTCAGCCAAGTTTACTCATCTCCATTTCAAATGCCTGTTTTATACCTAACTTCTTTGATAATTTAAACCTTGTGGTCTAATCATCTCTAAATTAATTAAATTAGCCACACACAAACAAACTTATGCACCTACATAAGCCTGCTTTAAAGTATCCCACAATAATATTAGGAAAAATATGATAGCTCCTTGACAATTCAAACTTTCCAGGCAATTCCCACATTGCTTAGCTCGCCAGGACTTCCAGAGGGTCCCGATGCACATCTCAGTCATACATCTGGTCTCTCATGACCCAGAAACCTGAAGATTCTGAACCTATATTTGTATCTTCCTTCTCTGGTCTAAGGCTAGCTACTCTTTCCTTCTCAACAACCCCTACTCACCTTGACTAGTTACAGCAGTGGTGGCAGGTCATTCTGTCCCATTCTAACTCTGGAATTCTTTCTCCTTGATCAATTTCAGATCCAGTATCACAGTACTTCCAAGCTCTCTAATCTGACTCACATCAAGGCCTTGTGAATTAGGCTTGGGTTGATTAGACGTGAAACCTGCAGGTAGTAAAGCACAAAATGTGGGTTCCCACTCCAGGTCAATAATGAGGGACAGAGTTGCACTGTTGGAGGAGCTGACTGATGGTTGAGATGTTGAACCTGTCTTCCCTCTCTGGTGGATGGAGAAGATCCGACTCAAAGAAGAACAGGGGAGTTCTCAGTTTCCTGGCTAACGCTTATTCCTCAAGTATCATCCCAAACTAGATTATCTGGTCAACTTCACTCCACTGTGGGAGGTTGCTGTGCATAAATTGTCTCCTTTGTTTCCTACATTACGACAGCCACGGCACTTCAAAAGTACTTCATTGGCTGGGAAGTGCTTTGGGATATCCCAAGGTTGTGAAAGGCGCTTTAAATCAAAGTTCTGAGAAAAATGCAGAATCTGAATCCAACAATTGGACCCATCAATTTCCCTATCACTGTGGCAACGTTAAAGGTGTAATACCATGGAGCAAATATCAAAAATGTGCCTACAATGTCCTAACATGCAAGGCCAGCAGGCTGACTCCCTCCTGGAGCCACATATTTGTACCATCAGTCTGTACGGGTATCTCAAGTGTTCTGAACATGATCTAATGTTTTAAATTATCATGCTTGCCTTGAAATCGCTTCATAGCCTTAACTTTCCCTAACACTGTAATCTTCTCCATTCCTACAATCCATCAAGATTTCTAATTCTGGCCTATTATGCAAACAGACTCCAGCCCCACTAATTTTCAGCACTGCACCATTGGCAGCTGTGCCATTGGCTAGTAGCCCTAAACTCTGGAATTCCTTCCCTAAACGTCTCTCATCCTTTAAGATCCTCTTCAAAACCTACCTATCTTACGTGGCACCGCATCAAATTTTGTCTGATAATGCTCCTGTGAAGGTGTTGGGGACATCTTTTCGGCCCTGCTCCACTGAGGTCCAAGACAAATGTGCGCAGGTCCTCATCGGAGAGTTGCTCTACGCTGATGATGCTGCACCAGCATTCCATACTGAGGAACAGCTTCATCAGCAAACGGACAGACTTTACTACACCTGTAAAGAGGTTTGGTTTGACCATCTGCATCAGGAAGACAAATAGCATGGTCCAGGATGTTGCCATAGCGCCATCTATCAGCATTGACAATGCGATGCTGGAGATTGTTGATAATCTCACATATCTCAGCTCCACAATCACCAACAATCTGTCACTTGATGCTGAAATCAACACATGCACTGCAAAAGCTGCCACTGTTATGTCCAAGCTCCGTAAGAGTGTGTGGATCAATAGGAACCTGACTGAGAACTCCAAACTAGGAGCCTACCAAGCCTACATCCTCGGTGCGGTCTTCTATGGTGGTGAGACATGGACAACATGTGCTAGGCAGGGGAAAAGACAACAGTTTCCACCTTTGCTATCTCAGACATATCCATGTCAGTTCTTGGCTGGACAAGGTCACCAATTCAGAGGTTCTGGAGTGTGCTATTTCCATCAGCATACACTCATTACCAGGCCAACAATGTTTGTGATGGCTCAGCCATGTTCATTGGATGGATGACAGTTGAATGGCCTAAGTAATTTTGTATGATGAGCTGGCCATTGGGTCATGACCTGCTAGACATCCATTCCTCCACTACAAGGGCACGTGCAAGTGAGGTATAAAAATGGAGGATATTGACACAGGCAACTGGGAGTCACCAGCAGCTATGACCTCTGGAGGCTGTTTGGAGGGACATTAGAACAGGCAAGGCAAAATGGAAAACTCAACTGGGCAAGAAGGGGACCCAGAGAACAAAAAAGGCCAAGGAATCCTGCACCTTCTCAGCCCACTATCTTCCTTTGCACTGCCATGTCAGAGTTGGGCTCCTGAGCCACACCTGACAATGTTTAACACAGAGTTGATCAGCATGGCGCAAACCATCGTCTCATAACACGGAAATCTTCCAAAGATTATTGTGGCCAGTATAACAGCAACATGTTCAAAGGAGGCAATTCCAGGAATGGGCCTACCTGAGAAAGCTCCCAATCAGTCCACCAGGGACCCCGACAGTGCCTCTACCCAGAGCACGCACACATACATCAAATACCCATTGTACAGTTTGGTGTCTACTCTCAGGGGACCAGTACTATAACAACTGTAGTGAGTTATTTTTCCAATTTATCTTTATCAGCTGCTGCTTCTGCTCTCCATAGAGTTCCTAAGGGCTTGTACAGAAATCACTCATGGACTACAAAACTTACAGGTGCATGACAGTGGCCCAGCACAGTTAGCAACACAAGATAGGAGGGAGAAAATCTGACACAGCTTTATAAAAACGAGTGACACCAATGCCATCAGAATTCCAGAGGTCACAAGATACGTACAGATGATGAAGGTCATTCAGATCATTTTAGTTCATCTATCCAGAAAGACTGGAGTAACTCCAGTGTGGGATCTAATTGGTTCTTAAATGTGTTTTGTCGTGTGTTCAGGGTCTAGACGGGATTCTTTGGGGCTTAACATTTTCCCAAAGCAGGCTGCTTAAGACTATAGCTTGTTAAAACCATTACTTTTTATTAACAGCTACTATATACATATTGGGACCTCTGCATGAAGTTGGATCTTCTGCTCCCTCCAGATCTCTATTACTCATGTGGGGTTACATAATCATTACATCAGCATCATGTGCTTCTGATGTTAACTCTTTACTCTACATCCACAATCCCCCTGCCCAAGTCTTAATCCCAATGCATCCAGGTTTTCCACTGCCAATGCTCCATTTCTTGTGTGATGAATTTCCTTGGACAAGTCATAAGTTTGCTCTTAATTGTGTGAAACTGTTGCCTCTTTTGGATTTACCTTTTCTATATGGCTTGCTATCTTGAATATCTCCATAAGATCACCTCACTGAGGTCTCTACTGATAACCGACAAGGCCGAGCTTATCTAAAGTTTCCAAAACAAAAACAGGGAGCGGTGGAGTCCAATTGGGCATCGTGATGCAATCTGTCAATCGGAGGCCTTTTCAACCAAGTTCTGGGACAGGGGGCTGGGGAGGGTCCAGATGAACAAGCGCTGACAGTAGCTCGAGTATTGTTGCAGATCTCTCCCGCTGCTCCCAGTCTACAGTAAGTTAAATAGAAACGACAACACTTCTCTGTTCTTTGGTGGCCCACCAGTGACCCCTTTGAGGGCCATTAGTTAGGCCGGCCTAGGCCAGGGCAAAACAGAGCAGAGCAAGTGTGAGACATGCAACTTTTGCTGGATTTGACAATGATGTTCTACATCAGATGCCAGGCCCCTAATTAGCATATTCAAGGGGCCTAGTGCTGGCTTTAGCAGGTACTGTGAGCATGCGGTAGTCGCCAGCTGCTAAGTTAGCAGCCACGCACTTCAGGTAGTGGGAGGAGGGGGGCTATATCAGGTGTGGGACATCTCTGATTATGCCCCCAACCCCAACTGAATTTTCGTTGAAAAGATGGGTGTGAGGAGGCCCAATTTTTCTCCGAGTGAGAGGAAAACGAGGAGATAATTGTACAAAGAGAGAATGAGACTGGAAGAATGGAAGAGAAATAAGTATATGAACAATGTTGGCTTAAGTATAACAATATTGGGATTAAAATTTAGCAGATTTTACGCTTACTGACATTGAATGGAAGACATTTTCATTATGTTGCCGCTCTTTTAGTAGACTTTGTAATCAGGCAATGACACACTATCAGCTCTTTAAGATTAGAAAAGTAAATTTTGCTGATCATTAAAAAAATAATCAGTACAAACTTCTACCAAATCAATAGTTACACATTTTTGTGGCCTTCTTTCAGAACCTGAAAAAGCTATGTGAAATAATTCAGCGTGGTTTGCTGACAATAAGATCTGCAGCAGAGAAGTCTCCCCCATAGAAACAGGTTGTTTCCAAACAGAAGCAACTACTCAGGCAGATATCAAGATGAGTTTTACTGGTAATCTCTATCAAGATCCTTGATCGTCATGAACCAGATTAAAGGAAATAAATCTACTTTTGTGGGTTTTACACAGGCTTGAAATGTAAATGTAATTAGTATGGATTGATGGATTAACAATAATATGAAACATGGGAATGATAAAAGAATTACGAGTGATGCAGCATTCGCCATCAGTTCTGAATGTATCAATGATAAATGGTCCAGGTAACTTCTTGACCTAAACATCAGCCTAAAGGTCTATTGTTATTCTTCTGAACAGAAGGTCCAAGATCAGGACAAAATTTAACAAAGTTTTCTTTTCTGTTCACAAGTGGACTTTTATTTTTAACGCGAATTGCAATTAGAAACATGGGGCTGAATTTTCCGGTTGGCGTGAGGGGGTGGGCACGTAAAATGATGCGCAATGACCTCGGGCTTGCATCCCGACATCATCACGCATCATCGCGATATTTCGTTCAGCGGGTAGGTGCCAGAGTTGGCTGCAAGCCCGCAGAAATGCCAACGGCCTATTAAGGCCATTAAGAAAGTATTTAAACTAGTTAAGAACGCTGCCTGTCCAACCTTAAGTTGGCGGGCAGGCTAAAAGCCCAAGCGGCCTTCATGTTTTTCAGGCAACCTCATCCACGGGCAGTATGAGGTTTCCTGAAGCTTTTATAAAATCAATAAATTAATTTTCCCACCTTCACAAACATGTCCCAACTTATGTCACACTGTCACATGAGGGGGCATGTTTAAATCAATTTTTACATAACTTATTAAAATGCTTTATTCTCTATTCAATCTCCCGGAGGCAGCTCTGCGCCTCAGGGAGATTTCTGCACTCTTTCGCGCGCATGCGCAAAAGAGCACAGGCCCCGCCTCTCCTTCCTACCCCCACCCACACAGGCAGTGCTAAGCGCTACTGGCTGTCCGCTACGCTGGACAAGCCTCAATATTGGCCTGCCCGTGTAAAGTGGCGGTGCGCAGCCGATTGTGGGTGGCGATCGGCTCCGCACCCACCTGCCTGCCAAAGGAAAAATCCAGGCCATAGATCCATTCCCTCTGACTCCTATGGCATAATTATATATATCAGGAGGTGAAACAGTAGGATCTGGACTGGGCAGAATGGGTCTAATTCCGATGTCCTGCAGCCTTTCCTGTGACAGATAGATCTTCCTTTGACAAACTTTGCCTAGCCTGATCCTGTCAACAAATTTTATGAACTACTGAGCCAAAAATAGGGACTAGTGTAAAATTGCCAGTAGCTCAATGCCAAATTAAAAAACTATTAGAGGGACCAGATCAAATTTCACCAGCTGCTGTTGTCAATAGGGGTTGAACATGGGTAGTCTGAACCTCAAACCATCAACTGACAGTTTTTTATCCATCAGGCTATTATTTGAAAACAATCTGTTTCTAAGAGAGAATTTTCTGCTCATTGTGCTGCAGAGCTCATTACCAGCAGAGTAAATAATACAGATTGCAAATGGCTGCTTTATCCAGTGTTTATCATTCAACCAACTGTAACTAGAACAATTGAAAGCAACTACTCAGGTGGACATCAAAATGAGTCTTACTTGTAATCCCTGTCATGATCCTTAATCCTCACGGACCAGATTAAAGGAAATAAGTTTACTGAGGTGGGTTTTACAATAAATCTTAATGAGTCCAGAGACTGGCTTTTGTGCTTCCATGCAAGCTTTCTTCCACTTATTTCTTTTGCTTCTCAATTTCTACTACCCCCACCCACCAATAAAATCTTCAGCCTCAGCAAAGCTTCCAAATGGTCAATACGTATTTGTAAATTTGCTCGGAGTTTCAAGAACTTCTGCCTTTCTGATTCAGATCTTAAGCTTTTAAGATGTTATATTCCCGTGAATTTTAGCCAAGTGCGAGAACGCCATTAGACTAGGAACATAGCCGCTCAAATCTGTTCCAACATTCAAAAAGATCTTGGATGGTCCGAGACCTGACTCCATATACCCACCTTTGCCCCGTAATACCTGCGGTTAACAAAAATCTTATCAATCTGTTTTAAAACTAACTATTGATCTGACATCAAATGCCATTTACAGAAGAGTGTTCCAAACTTCTACCATGTCTTGCATGTGGAAGTGTTTCTTAATTTCACCCCTGAAAAGTTTGGCTCCAATTTTTAGATGTGGCCCCTAGTCCTAGACTCTCCAGCTAGTAGAATTTGGATAGATAAAGAAGCTATCTACTCTCTTCAATATCTTGAAAACTTTGATCAAATCACCCCGTACCCTTCTAAATCCCAGGGAATAAAATCCTAATCTCTCCTTGTAATTTAACTCTTGGAGTCCAGGTATCATTCTAAATCCATCAAAGATGTTGATCGCATGTTAATTGTGCAATACTACTGTTCATAAATGTGCCATTTTTATTCATAAAGCCATTTGCAATCCAATTGTTGCTATTGTACAAGGGCTGTGCTAAATATTGTAAGCAGAGTGGATCTAAATGACATATATCGATTGCTATTTTTAATGAAATGTTAAATGGAAATAACCGAACCTGCAGCAGGATAATTTACATCATAACAGAAGACAAATGCAACCTGATAGCTATACACCGAGCGAAACCCATTTTAAAATGCTTATGAAGTGTGGTCTATAACTCAATTAGCAAGTAAGGTTTCACGTGCACTCTGCAATCTGGAAGTGCATGGCCATCCTTAATCTTCTTCTCCCTGCACAACTTGCCTACCCATATCTCTGAAATTGAATTTTAATTGTATGTAAAAATGTTTCCTAATTTTGACTAGTTTTATGTACCAATCTGAATAATTGCCAAATGGGCCAGTGTGTATAAAAATCTAAATCTTCTTGGCTAATAGTGTGCTAGGACCCAAGCCTACGGTTAACCTCGACCTTAAAATTGATTGCACGAGACCTGTGTACTGCACCAGATTGTACATGATCTTTTGAAAGAACTGCAATAGTCAAAACTCTAGAAATATTCTGCTGCTCCTAAAAACAGTACTCTCCCCGCAGCAAAAAATGGCCACCAACAAATCTGCAACTTAACATGTGACAAACAGCCACTTAAACTAGCTGGCAGGAGGCTTCTGATACCTGTGGGCTCCACTAACACAGTGGAAGTCACCCTCCTCAGCAGGAAAAACAGATTTTGGCAGAGGGGGTGTGGGGGGGGGAGAAAAAGCCAAGCATTTGACAAGTCGAAATCTGCCCCAAATCTAAAAATTCCTGTGATCATACAACCTCGCTGAAAATGCCACAAGTTTCAAGAGCTGTATTGACAAACTTACCTAAAATTTAGAAATCCATAGTTAGTTACAGAATAACTTGGATACATATCTGAACTGATATGTGCTTCAACGAAGACTTAACTATGCTGAAGAAGCACATATCTGCAACTGGTCTTCTGTTCCATATTTTAAATTAACTTGACCATGCTTCATTTGAGCCAAGTAAAACTCCCTAACTTTCTGAATAAGAGAGTTTGTGGTGTTTTACCATCAACTCGACAAGACAGAAAACAGGAGTGGAAGATTTCTCCATGTCTCAACATTAAGCACAGAGATGTGGAGTAAAGCTATCCCAATATACCTTAACAATGATTTGCATACAAGTAGCACCTTTAATTCAGGAAAATGTCCCAAGGCACTTCACAGGACCGCTATGAAATGAAACCTGACACCAAGGTACATAAGGAGATTTCGAGGCAGGTGATCTAACACTTGACAAAGGTAAACATTTAAGGACCAGTTTTAAAAAATGAGTAGGAAGGTGCAGAGGTATGGGAATTCCTTAGGAGCTTTAGCAGCTGGAGAAATGGCTACCAAAGGTAGACTGTTGAAAATTAGGGATATGCAGCTCTCTGAGAGATTTGTGGGGCTGGAGAAGGTTAGAGAGATAGGGAGGGGAGGTGAGGCCATGGATGAACTTGAAAAAAGGATGAGAATTTTAAAATTGAGGTAGTGTCAGACCAGGAGCCAACACAAATCAGAAAGCACAGGGATGATAGTTGAACCTGGGCTTGGCAGACATATGGGCAGTAGTTTTTGATGACCTCAAGTTTACTCTAATCCCAGAAAAAGATTTCCACTACCCTAATGCTTCAAGCCCATTTTCCCCACTATAGATTCGTATTTTGGAACAATTTTACTGGGAACCTGATTCAAATTCATTTCATGCCGTACGCTCCGTGGCCTGGGGAATGCCAATTAGACAGATTTGCAGCCAGTACACTTGAAGAGTGAAGTGTACCAGCCACAGGAATGGCAGCTGTAGAGCCCACAGTGGGCACCTATCACTGGGATCAGGCAGAGAACGTCCTAAAATTATAAAGGTCTAATTGCTTCGATTCCTGTGGGTCAACACAAGATATTTTTTACTTGCACATCCGGCAATTATTCTTGACGTGCCCACACAGATTTTAGCTTCCTAACTTTTTCCAGCATTAGGTTGTTCATCAGATCACATCCCACTTAGGGAACATAGGAAGAGGAGGAGACATTCAGCTCCTGGAACCTGTTTCATTAATGAGATCATGGTTGATCTGTGACCCAACTCTACACACTCAACTTTGCCCCACTGAGTTTATTTAAATATTAGGTCAGAGGTTGGAGTGCAAAGTGGACCACGACTTAGATTTATATACAGTTTGTTATTTTCATATGCTATTCAGAACAATATGCAAGCTATTTTGCTATAAATAGTTTGTCAATTTAAACTTTCATACTGCAGCGTCATTTCTGACCCAGAAATTATTAAAAATTTCTTCAGATAGACTATTGAGAAATTCTGCCATTATTCATATAGTAACATTAAGCCTGAAAGATAGGCAATTTCGTTTTACTTTGCACAATTTACTTATGGGGTAGAATTGGCATGTGAGAACGGGTCCGACACGCTGGAACATAAAATGACGTGCAATGACATCGGGCATGCCGGAGTCGGCTGTGTGCCCGCCGATAATTGATAGGCATGTTAAAGCCAACTGGTAATTAACATGATTGTTACGCTGCCCGTCCAACCTAATGGTTAGCGGGCAGGCGAAAAGGGCCAAGCGGCTTTTACGTCTTTTTAGGGAACCTCATCCACAAGCTGGGTGAGGTTTTCTAAATCTTTTACAACTTAAGTAAAAAGTTTCTTTGAAAAATAAAAACATGTGAGGGGACACGTTTCATTAATTTTTTTATGTTTTCAGTCGTTTTTTTAACAATCACTTCAATCTCCCTGAGGCAGCTCCGTGCCTCAGGGAGATTGAAGTGCTCTTTTCACATGCACGAAAGAGCTCTGAACCCGACTCTCCTTCCTCCCCCTACCCACTCAGGTAGCGCTGAACGCTACTGCTCGCGATCCACACTGGGTGGGCCTTAATTGACCCACCCACGCAAAATGGTGGTGCGGAGCTGATCGCAGGCAGCAGTTGGGTTCCCAATCGCTCCCGCTGAGCCTGCCCAACCAATGAGAAATCCTGGCCATGGCCATGGTAGGATGCAAAATCACACAACGCTAAATCCTGGCTAGAACTGAGATTGATTTAGACAGGTTAGGAGAATGGGCAAAGAAATGGCAGCTGGAATACAACGTGGGGAAGTGTGAGGTCATGCACTTTGGTAGGAAGAATAGAGGCATAGATTATTTCCTAAATGGGGAGACAATTCAGAAATCTGGAGTGCAAAGGGACTTGGAAGTCCTAATCCAGCATTCTCTTAAGGTTAACTTGCAGGTTAAGTCGGTAGTTGGGAAGGCAAATGCAATGTTGGCATTTATTTCGAGAGGACTAGAATATAAAAGCAGGGAAGTGCTGCTGAGGTTTTATAGGGCTCTGGTCAGACCACATTTAGCATATTGTGAGCAACTGTGGGCTCCGTATCTCAGGAAGGATGTGCTGGCCCTGGAGAGGGTCCAGAGGAGGTTCACAAGAATGATCCCAGGAATGGAAGGCTTAACATATGAGGAACGTTTGAGGACTCTGGGTCTATACTCGATGGAGTTTAGAAGGATGAGGGGGGATCTGATTGAAACTTACAGAATACTGAAAGGCCTGGACAGAGTGGACGTGGGAAGATATTTCCATTAGTAGGAGAGACTAGGACCCGAGGGCACAGCCTCAAGAGTAAAGTGAAGACCTTTTGGAACAGAGATGAGGAGAAACTTCTTTAGTCAGAGAGTGGTGAATCTATGGAATTCATTGCCACAGAAGGCTGTGGAGGCCAGGTCATTGAGTGTATTAAAGACCGAGATAGATAGGTTCTTGATTGGTGAGGGGATCAAAGGTTACAGGGAGAAGGCGGGAGAATGGGGTTGAGAAACTTATCAGCCATGATTGAATGGCGGAGCAGACTCAATGGGCCGAATGGCCTAATTTCTGCTCCTATGTCTTATGGTTTTATGATTGGGTGATTTAGTCATTAATCAGGCCTGGAAACCTCACTGCTGTAAGTGACTGACTTAGCTTATGCACAAATTTGTATTAAGAAACTATCCTCCACTGACTGCAGTCTGCTGAAGGAATAAGTTTTAATCGGGAGACTTTGCTGCAGTTTCAGGCATGAGCTTAGAAACTCAACTCTCATGCCTGCCTCCAACTCATTGGCTGATGGTGCTGCCTCCGAATTAAATTTTCAAACTAAACAGAAATGGAAACATGGGATGAAAATATTCAAATTGTCAGTGAAAATCTCAAACATCTCACAGCACATGATGGATTAAAGATAATATTTTATTTCAACCAGTTCAGCCATCAAGAGTACAAAATACAACCTAGCTCTGGCCAAAGTGACCATTACCAATGACACAACATGCCACATGGTTGGATCCTTAAATTCAAAAGGATCACTTGTATCACAGGCACCATTAAAGGGAAGAAAGCACAACCATCATCAGTGTTCAATGCGCGGAATCATTTCAGAGGTGAATAAGCTGTTGGACGTAGGAGCTTGTTAGTTTGGGACACCAGGTATGTGGCACTATCCCTCACTGTAAAGCAAAAAAAAAAGACTGTGGTAATATCCTGTAATGTTTAAAACTTATCACAACATGGCCCAGTATGAAGCACGTTTTAAATTAGGCAGGTGACATTAAAATGCATGTACTGAGACAAATAATTATTAAATCAAGAACTAGAAAAGTAAACATTCTCTCAATAGTATTTTAACTATCAATGTCAGGTGCACACCATAACTGAGTTAAACAATCTCGGTCTTTAATACACTCAATGACTCAATGACCTGGCCTCCACAGCCTTCTGTGGCAATGAATTCCATAGATTCACCACTCTCTGGCTAAAGAAGTTTCTCCTCATCTCTCTTTCTTTTTGTTCACTGGATTTGGGCATTGCTGGCTTGGCCAGCATTTATTGCCCATGTTTAGAGGGCAGTTAAGAGTCAACCACATTGGGTCTGGAGCCACATGAAGCCAGTCCAGGTAAGGACAGCAGATTCCCTTCCCTAAAGGATATTAGTGAGCCAGATGGGTTTTTACAACAATCGACAATGGTTTCATGGTCAGAATTAGGCTTTTAATTTATTCACTTCAAATTCTGCCATCTGCTATGGTGGGATGCGAACCCACGTCCCCAGAACATTACACTGAGACTCTCGATTACTAGTCCAGCGACAATACCACAACACCATTGCCTCCCCTTAATCCAACTTAATCTAATTCCCCCTAATCTCCCTGTAATCTAATTTGTGATAAGGAATGATTGTACTGGGAACCTGAACGGTTTAGTAATTTTACAATGAACCTTGATACCAAGCAATCTCAGATCACGTATTATACAGAATTTAATAACCCTGAAACAGGCCATTTGACCCAAGATGAAAACCAATGCCGAACCACCACCCACCCACCTTTCTTCATTGAAACCTCTCATCTTCTATTCCTTTCTCCCTCCCATGTAGTTAGCTAGCTTCCTCTTGAATACATTTGTGCAGTTCACTTCAGCCACTCAAAGTGGTAGCAAGTTCCGCATTCTCTCCGATCTTTTGAGTAATTATTTTAGATCAGTTTAGAATATAGTTACTTGCATGGTGACGCAAAGGTTTCAAACCAACAGAATGAGTTGAGTTAGATTCCAATCGAAGTCCTGAGCACACAAGTACCAGCACCATCTCCAACTTGAGTTCTGGAATTTAGTGTAACTAGAGTTGAAACCAGGGTTAAAAAAAAAGTGCTCGTGTTTATAAAATGGCCATTTAAATCCAGAGATACAACTTTAGGGGCATGTAATTGAATTAACCAGTGGGACTTGGCAAGCAATATATTCCTATATTCCTGAAAATGCTAGAAAGATACAAATACGAGAATAGATAGGTCAATATTTCAGGATTCCTCAAAACTGTAAAAATGATCATATTAATAGAACCAGACAAAAAGAGGAGAGAAACGACAGGAGCAGACATCGTAATAGTTATTAGTAGAAGAGAAGAGAAAATTTAAGATCATATAAAAGGTCGCATAAGAAATAGGAGCAGGCCACACCAGTCCTAAGGGTAGGCCACACCAGTCCCTCAAGCCATTCCTCTGTTCAATTCCATCAAGGCTGATCTCCTGCCTCAACACCACTTTCCCGCCCACTCTCCATATGCCTTGATTCCCCGAGACCCAAAAAGAGAGTCCATCTCAGCCAAATATAGTCAATGGTGGAGCATTCACAACCCTCTGGGGTAGAAAAGTGCATAGATTCATAACCCTTTGAGTGAAGAAATTTCTCCTCCTCAACTTCACAGTGGAAGAATAGGAAGAGAGAGAGAAACAATATGTGAGAGTATATAAAGATAGTTTGAGAAACACTCAAGGAAAAAAAATGGTCAAATATAGTGACAATGCTATCCCTGGCTACAATGGGGAGGATAGGGTAAATCATCGCCCCCACCACTCCCCTCACCGATTATCATGCCTGGAGACCACACTGTTGTTAACTGGAATTGATTTAGCAGCCAGATTTTGTATTGCGTAACTATCTTTCACTGACTGCATTTTGCTGGAGAAATATTCCTACTTTTATCTGGAGACTTTGCTGTAGTTTCATTTACGAGTTCTGTTTGCTGTAGTTCATAGTGACTCTTTTTAAAAAGATTGCTTACTGAGCCTTGGGGCAAGTCCCACCTATGACTGCAATTCTCTCCATTCTGGCTGGGACTAGGGGTGTCACTGCATGCAGCCTTATGTCTCAGATGTCTTTTACAGTGTGCCAGATGGGGAGAAACAAAAAAGGTCCTTACCTGCTGCCACCACCCTGACATCCTTTTGCGCCCTGCGCCTTCCAGCTGCTCGCTGATCACCATCCTCATGCCACCAGAGGGAATGGACTGCAAAATAATAGTCTCAAATTAGAACAACTGCTGACCGCGAGGTGAAGAGGCACAAGAATTAATAGATATTTTGAAACTGGGGTGACGTTGGGTGAAGTGGGGTTGGGGGAGACTTACAAAATATTTATTCAAAGAAGTTATCTCTCAAATCTGTTTTTCAGGCACAGTGTGGTGCCACTCAACTTCCTTTGTTGACAGACATAAACTTTGAGCTCCTAGTTACCAAATTTCCAAAAGTGGCCTCTTCAAGCAGTAAATTCTCAGCTCACAATATTGCTCCCTGAACACAGCAACTTTAGTGCTCACTGTGAAGCACTTTTTGCGTGGATACTCAAGTTCCCATAGAAATCTGGGGTCAGGGGCTTAATCAAATGAGATAGAAGAGCTCCAGAACTCCCTGAAGCACCTAGTTCGTGCTGCTTTGATAAGTTGTTATATGAGAGATTAGCTCTCGCAGATTGTTAAATTTATTCTGAGCTAACTTGACTGCTTACAGTGCACCGACACGATTTCAATATTGCACCGCCACTAAAATACATCATTATTTTTGAAATATTAAAATTTCGCCGTGGCTGATCCTTCAGTCATCTTTTCAAAGGGTCTTTGCCTCGTTATCTCTCTCTCTACACACAAAAGTCCTTCTTCCCAAATCCCTTCTTTCACTAAAGTACATTTATTGACGCGTTGCTGTGTTAAAACCACAATTCCAATTACTGTTGAACAACCCCCAGAGCTTGAACTTGCTCGTCAAAGCACTGAAGTACACAAAATGTTGAATATTGAGTAAGTTTGCACTCAAAGGGTCACTTCAATCCCCACTCCACCTCCCCCCGCAGCTCAGGTTTGACTGAATTGAACCCAGACAAATCCGAGTTTCTGTACAACTCAAAGTGGAAAAGTTTATGGCCTAGATTCTGAGTATTGCAGAAATTACAAGGGCAGAAGGCAGGGATCTAACAGGGGGGAATACATAAGGGAGTAAATATATTTGTATAACATATATTGAGTAAATTGCTTTCAAATGAATAATTGTGTGGCATTAGTCCAAGGATGATTCTGAAGCTTAAAACTCTGGTCTTACCTTTGTTGAGATGGCCAAATTCACTGTGGAATACCCCAATTAGTGTGCAATATCCCACATGGTTATGTGCACTCACAGCTTTCTGAAAGGCTTTACCCCATACAACAGGTCCACCTGGCACCATCTGGTAATTTATTAATTCATATATACCTGTTTGGAATTAGATGCATTAAAAGAGAAAATAAAATCATTTGACAAGCGCAAACAACACATTACACACAACGTTACTACACAGAAACGGGCTACCAATTCAATTTGTGCAGCTGTTCCTTTCCACAGATAAATTAAAAAAATACACACACACACACAAAAATGGGGTCCTTGGTTTTGTGTATAGAGAATTAGAGTACTAAACATGATGGTGATGTTGAATTTTTACAAGACTGAGTTATAGTTGGAATGCACAGTCTGAGTATCCCACTATATATATGACCACTGACTCTTCAGAGACATCTCTTCATTTATTCTTTCATAGGCTGTGGGTCTCGCTGGTAAGGTCAGCATTTGTTGCCCACCACTAATCTGCCTTTGAACTGAGTGGCTCCCTGGGCCATTTCAGAAGAAAGTTAAGAGTCAACCACATTGCTGTGGGTCTGGGGTCATATATAGGCCAGGCCAGATTAGGGAAGGAAATCTACCATCCTTAAGGGCAGCAGTCAATGACAATCGATGGTTATCATGGTCACCAATACTGAGACTAGCTTCATAATTCCAGATTTTATTAATAAATTGAATTTAAATTCCACCAGCTGTCATGGTGGGATTTGAACACATATTCCCAAGGCCTCTGGATTACTGGCCCAGTACCATTATCACTACGCCACCATCTCCCTTTCAAGAATATTGGTTTGAGATCCAAGAAAGCAAAAAAATGTACACAAACTACAAGTCTCAAGAGTTTAGTTTTTCAAACTGAATGTTGTCGACTGAAGAACTATGGTACTCTACAGATGTTAGGAAGAAAATTTCATAATTGATACTTAATTAAATTCAGAACAATCTCAGATTTGGCCACTGCAACTGATAGAATTCTGACAAACACCAAGATCTGATGCGATTATACGAGGAACAATGTATTTTCACTAACACTGATTCAAAAGTGGATCCAATCCTACTTGTGCCAACCAAAAATAGTGGCCATCAACATGGAAATGTTCTGTTGCTTTCGACATAAGGTGAGGTGACACAGCCAACAAACCAATGCACATCATGATGGCAAGACATGCTAACATAAATTACAGCTGATTTGTGGGATCAGGTATTATACCTGCACACCAATTGAACATCTGCATGATAAAGGTAGTGCACATAATGGGCATACCTAGTTCCTGGAAAACTCAGTACACAACTCACATATCGAATATATGTTGCGTACATTTTAGTGCTCCAATTTTTCTAGGAAATCCAGAGTGTGCAACATCTCAAACCCAGATAACCTGGTTTGCACAAATAAGATGGTATTAGCTGATATATGTCACAACTAGGAACTTGAGACAGCAAGTTAGATGTAATTTTGCCTCTATGCATCTAACCTTCAAACGTTTAGCCTGTGGTGACACCGACTGTTAAAGCACGGTCTTAATTCTTGGCTGTCTCATCCATTTTTGACATTTTAAAAAGAAGTTTAAGGACTGGGATAAACAAGGGAACTTTCTGGTGGAATTGGCTAGAGCATTGGGCTGTCGACCTTTAACCGTGAATTTGCTTAGACTGGATGAGGACAGAGGCCAGATCAAGGATGCTTGCCTTTTTTTGGTGGTTTGCGCAACTCCGCCCATGGCACCATGTAAACGATCTCGCTGGTTTGATTGAGAAGCATTGGCAGCATTTTTGAGATATAATTTTGTTGCCAGTCTTTATTGTTTGCCAGGGCTTCTCGTACTGCTGCTCGTTCCTTGTAACTGTCTAAGGAAAAGATGCTTTGACATAGTCCATTATTCACAAATATTACAAACATAGCACATGCCTCCTCTACTTCTATTAAATATTACATATAATCACATTGTTTACACCAGTTATGGCTGTCGTATTTAAACTACAGCATATACACACCCATACACTTATTTTCCAAGCCTCCTAACTCCCAATTTGCAGCTCCATGTTAAATGGTGATGTGGTTCACACAGACACCATTTTTGACCCTAGGAACAGGCAGTGGAGTGTATTCCCAAACTAGTTGCTTTTAAACATTAAGAACTCAAGAATAGAGTAGACCATTCAGCTCCACAAGCCCATTTCGCCATTCAATTTCAGTGTCAGCCACGACTCAGTTGGAAGCGTGCATGCCTCTACATCACAAGGTTGCGGGTTCAAGTCTCACTCCAGGGCTTGAGCACAAAAATCAAAGCTGACATGCTCTAACGTGGTACTGAGGGAGCACAGCACTGCCGGAGGTGCTGTCTTTCCAGATGAGACCTTAGACCCCCTCGGATACATCCCCAAGGGAAGAATGGGAAGCTACAGTTCCCAATTAACAACCTTCAGATTTGGAACTCAGCAGAGAGAAGGGCTGGGAAACACACTCATGTCTGACCCCTTCAATGCTCTACACAATGGCACTCCAATACATTATGTCATTGTGCCCTTACTGCAACATCTACTCCTGAATGGAATAAAACAGGCTATTAAAAAAAATTATGTAAATTCTTCTCTTACCATATTTCCAAATGTGAAAGACTTCATTCAGACACCCAATTTCAACAGACCAGTAGCCAATTAGCTCAGAGTGGGCAGTACGTAGGTGGATGTTGTCACTTGTCAGCTTCATAAAATCAGCTACCTTCCCCGGCTGTATGATGTACGTGCGGAATTCATAAAAAGTGCCATTCTGCTGCTGGCCTCCTGCGGAAGTTCCTATAGATCTCTGGAGGTGAGAGAAGGGACAATTTCATACTTACATAAAAGCATCCAGATGTGGTTTTTCTACAGTAGACTTCCATGTCATCACACAACTGTTTCCCACCCATTACAACACCAGTATATGAAGCAACCCTCGTGCTGTACTCTCTGTAATACACACAGCTCATTTACGTCACAATTCTTCAATATGCACACACATCATTTTGAAGGGGCCTTAAATTAATTAAGCTTCATGGTTACCTAAGCACTATTATTTAAAAAGGGCAGCTTATATCACTTTTGTGCAGAGATACATTCGAAATTCAACAGTTTATATTGGTGGCAGGTCCAACCCATAAGGTTACATAAGGTGATTACATAGCTTTACTGTCTTCAGCCAGGTTAGTTTGCTCATGCTCCTGATTTAACCAACACCTCTTCAAAAAACAAAGGCAATGGCAAAATAACGAAATGCAAAAGGTGGAGATCAAATTCAACAATTAACAGTGGTAACCTCAGTCAAAGACATTTGAGGTCATTGAGAAAGTCTATTTCCTCTACATCCCAATTATAAACAGGGGGCCACTGATATATGTCAGGAGATTCTGGGATCATTCACTGGTGTTGCTGGGGTAGCATTCAAGCATTACCAGTTCTGACCAAGCACCTTAGAACCAAGGATATTGTGCTGCTTCAAGGACTTCCATTATGTTAAAATGAATTATATTGGCAGACCAATGGTTTAGATAATGAATCAAATAAATGGCTTCTTTGGAAACATGCTCCACTTCTTGAACCACTGCAGTCCCTGTACTGCTGTTAGCGATTCCAGGATTATGACTCAGCCACAGTGATGGAACAGTGATGCATTTCCAAATTGGGATGGTGTGTGACTTGAGGGGAACTTGCAAATGGTGGTGTTCCCATGTGCCTGCTGCCCTTGTCCTTCCAGGTCATAAAGTTTGCGGGTTTGGAAGGTACTGTCAAATAAGGCATGGCGAGTTGCTGCAGTGCATCTTATCATATTACAGCCAAGGTGTGTTGGTGGTGGAAGGAGTAAATGTTGAAGGTGGTGGATGGCCAATCAAGGGGGTTGCTTTGTCCAGGGTGGTGTCGAATTTCTTGAGTCTTGTTGGTGCTGCAGTCATCCAGGCAAGCGATGAGTATTACATCACACTCCTGACTTGTGCCTTTTAAATGGTGGAAAGGCTTTAGGGAGTCAAGAGTTACAGTCTCTGATCTGCACTTGTAGCTATAGTATTTATGATTGGTCCAGTTATGTTTCAGGTCGATGGTAACCTCTAGAATGTTGATGGTGGGGGATTCAGCAATGGAAATTACAAGAAAGCTTCCAGTGATGAGGAACTTCAATTATGCAGCTAGAACAGGGAAACTGCGGTTGTTCTCTTTAGAGGAAATGGGGGGGGGGGGGGGTTTGGGTTTGATGGAGGTGTTCAAAATCATGAAGGGCCTGGACAGAGTAGATAGACAGTTCCTGTTGACAGAAGGAGCGAGAGCCAGAGGACACAGGTTTAAGGTAATTGGCAAAAGAATCAATGGCGACCTTCTGCCCCCCCACCCCCACCCCCACCCCCAAAGCAAGTGGCTAGGATTCAGAATGCAGCTTGGGAGCGTGGTGGGGGCAGATACATATCGGAGCTTTCAAGAGGGAAGTAGATAAGCATCTGAGAAAAAAAAATGCAGGCTGACTGGAAAAGGGTGGGATATGGGAATAGCTGAGTTTCTCTTGCAAAGGGACAGCTTAGACAAAGTGCCAAATGGTCTCCTTCTCCACTGTGACAATTCTATGTATCACAGAGGCAACCAATTTACACAGTCTACTTCTTTTAATTGTCAGCTGTGGCTCAGTTGGTAGAACTCTGGCCTGAGAGTCAGAAGGTTGTGGGTTCAAGTCCCACTCCAGACGCCTGAGCCCATAATCTGGGTTTATATTCTCCTGCACTAACCAGTGAGCTCCTCACAGTTAGAAGTGCTGTTTTCAGATGAGACATTGAAAACTGAGGCAGTGCCTGCCATCTCAGATGGATGCACAAGATCCCCTAGCACTACATCTAAAAGTAGGGGAATTATCCAGTGCCCTGCTTGGTACTTATCCCTAAATCAGCCAATCACATTGAAGAATTCTCACAGACAGCCAACCAGGAAGTAAAATGCACCACTATACTTAACTTTAAATTTTACAGAGAGCAAAATAAATGGTTGGGTCATACACTGAAGCTGAAATATCAAACCTTTCTTTTAAAAAAATTGGAACCATCAGAATGGAACATTTAACAGTACAAGTATAAAATCTGTTTCCAGGGCCTGAGAGGTCGTTCTGCGATTACGATTCAGTGCTGTTAAAAAAGCCCAATTACATTTTATTTTTCAGGATGTATATCAGTGAAATTGCAGTGTAAAGAGGGAGGTTCTAATCTAATTGTTTGCAGTCTGCAAGGAATTCAGCAACACACACTGAAGGAATTCTAGATCACCACATTTAACTGTGTACTGGCAGACGTCAGAGTTTCAGAAGAGCAATGATGGCAAACACAGAGTTTCACTATCATTCCTTCTAAAAATTATGGTCCGTGGTTTTAACGACCCCGCTGTGAACACATTGGCTGCTGCGCATCTATTGCAAGGGCAACTACATTTCATTGGCTGTAAAGTGATTGAGGACATCCTGGGGTATGTTATGGAGCTATTTGAGTGCATGCTTTCTCTTGACTATAACTGGCTCAATGTTGTACACACTGTTCACATTCGTTAAAAGTGGATCCAAATGAACTTGCTATCGCTTAAAACTTTAAATCATTATTTCAATATCTTATTTATTTCATCATTTAAAAAAGCAAATCTTTAATGAAAGTTAATCCGACAGTTTTCAAGAAAAACACAGGTGCAATCTGCAACTAAACAGCCAGTTTGCATTATAAGCTTCCATCAACTGATCCCACTCTCTGGTCCTAACTGTAGAGCCTTTTATGTGCAAGGTTTTCTTCCGACACACTCCCTTACCAAGGACCTGAACTCCCAAGAATTGCTACGTGCGGCTCGTCTGGCTCCATTGCTCCAGCGAAACTGCTGACGTGCTTCACTGCGTGCAACTTGGAGTAACTTTTCCTCGCCCTACAAACAATTCTCAAAATGTCAACTCCACAAATCATCAGCCCTGTTTTCTAAACAGAATGGCTTGGTACATCTTAGGGGAAAAAACGTATTTCAAGATTATGCAAAATTCAGAAAACACAAGTGGAAATGAATTGCTTAAATTTAAAGGAAGTCGAAATAAGTTTCGAGGTCGAGGCCAAAAATTGCAAAATGGCAAGGAATTGCAGCAACCCGTCCGCCCGCCAATAAAAGGATCCTCTTTTACTTCGGCAGCTGTTTTGAACTTTTACCTGCTGTCCCAGGTTACCCGGGAAGAGGAGGGACCGTGGAGCGACTGCATAGAATCTGCTCAATACACTCCTCAGACTGTACATGGCAATAGAACACGGAGAACAGGGGCTGGAACGTTGTGACAGCGGGCCGGAACCTTACGACAACGATTTGGAACGTTGCGCCCGCGACTCAACGTTCCAGTCCGCCCGGCTGGCCGGACACTGACCAGCTCAGGGCAGGAAGGCGTCGCTCACCTCTTCATCAACCGCCGCCCCCAGCCGCCTACGGTAGCCGCACCGACACACAAGCCGAAATCTCACGGCCTTGCCCCCTCGCGTGGATTTCAGTCTCTCTTTGAATGTTAGAATGAGTTGGGTGTATTCATGAGTATCGTGTTTTGGAGATGGATGGAGGGGGAGGGGGAGATTGTTGAGAGAGGTGCTGGTTCATTTGTAGCAAAGCTAACGCTAGAAAAAACATAGAATCCGTGACCAGATTTGTAGCTAGGCTCGTCAACTCTCTAGAATCGTTCTGCAATGATTTAATACTGTGGATCCTGGAAACCTGAAACGTGAATGCTGCAAATTCTCAGCAGGTCATGAAGCATTCGTAAAGAGAGAAATAGAGTTAACATTTCAGGTCGGTGAGCTCCGAGAATTAAAATGACCCTCCACCTTCCGACAACACCTTCCCCGAAAACGCAACACCAATCCTCCCAGGACAAAGCAGCCTGCTTGATTGACACTCTATCCACAAACATTCACTCCCTCCACTCGGACCCATGCATAGTAGCAGCAGTGTCTACCATCTACAGGATGGAGGAATTCACCAAGGCTCTTAAGGCAGCACCTTCCAGACCCGTGACTGCTACCAACTATAAGGACAAGTGCAGCCAGTACCTGGAAGTTCTACTCCAAGCCACTCAGCGTTCTGACTTGGAAATATATTGCCGTACCTTCACTGTCGCTGGGTCAAAATCCTGGAACTCCACAGCAGCACTGTGGGTGTGCCTACACCACAGGGACTGCAGTGGTTCAAGATGGCAGCTCAACACCACATTCTCACGGGCAACTAGGCATAGGCAATAAATGCTGGCCCAGCCAGCAAAGCCCACATCCCATGAATGAATAATAAAAAAAATCCTCCTTTCCCATCCTCTGGGATCCCCACATGCTTTTTGGGTTAGAATAGCTATTAACCTATACTTCAGTTTAATATCCTGTATTCACTGCTCATTTGGGAGACGAAAAGCAGATGGGTGACCACTGCAAAACACCTCCATTCGGTCTGCAAGCGGCACTCCGTCCCCTGCTTCTCACTACAATATATTTTCCATATTTACTAAGCAGCACAACTTTATCACAATATTTCAGTACCTCAAAAAATGTATTAAAAAGCATCAAGATAGAGTGGGATAATAGTTAAGTAGACAAAAGGACAAGATTGAAGTCAATCATGTCTTGAGAATCACGTGCAGTGTAAAACAGGTGACTGATTCACTATGAGCCTATTCTGCACTCGTATCCTGGCAATCTCACTCCATGAATCCTGCTCGCAGTAAATTTTCATTAGCAAGAAAATAAACAGAACTCCAGCCGTGATTCCCCACTCTCTGTTCGCAAGAAAGTTAGATAGTTAACGCTGACAAAGGCCACCTAGCACAATTCATCTCATCCATCCCAGAATGATATACAAACAAATGCATTATGAGCAGGAGTAGGCCATTCGGCCTCTCGAGCCTGCTCTGCCATTTGGTAACATTACCTACATTATACCAGTGACTACAACTCAAAATTACATAACGGCTGTAAAGCAATTTGGGACATTGTGAAAGGTGTTGTAGGTTTTGCCTTTCTCTCATTATACCTGCATGTAGTAGACAGAGTGACTGCAGCAATGCTGAATTTGGAGTCTCAATACTGATTCTCTAAGGATAATTAATCACAGAACAATCAACTGATGTTAGGAAAGTGGCTACAAAGAAATCACAATATTTACAAAATAATTCAACTCTGTAGCTGACCTCCTCCCAACCCACACTCCAACCTCCCCCAAACACCCCCATTCCCATCTCTCCTCCACTTCCCCGACCATCCCTTCAAACCACCCCACCCCCACCCCAAACACACACACACACACACACACACACACACAGCATCCAATTGGTTATAAAATTGCAGGGATTTGACTTGCTGTTTAAGCAAGAACACTCTCCTGACTATTGTCAAGTTGCTGTTAGCCTTTGGGAAACTTCAGTTTTCTGGGGGGGCTTTCAAAAAGAAAATGGACCAACAAAGGTACCAGAAGGTTGAAAGCAGCAGTGCAGCAATTCAGTAAAACTGACACTGACAGGCTGGTATTGCAGACAGGCGGGGTTTTAATTTAGAACAGCCTTGATTTCTCCATTCGCTACCCGTCCGTAAACAGACCTTTATAAGTGGTGACATATTTTCCCCAAACCTTCAGTTTTGGAGTGACCCAATCCTCTATTAATAATTCCATAGCAAACGCGAGACACAGTAAACTAAAAGGGTTAGCTTATTTTACACACAGACAAAATGCGGGAAGGGGGTTTCACAACATCCGCCCCTTTTTTTGCATTCATAAAATAGAGGGACAAGGGAAAGGAAGGAGTTCAGGGCAAAGACCACGATAAAAATAAGAACTACAGTTTCACGTGTGACCAGAATCAAAAAGGTTCAATGGTACATTTCTTCAGGGGTGAGTAGGCTGAAGCTGTTGCAGGGCAATCTGCTTTTCCAGAAGCGATGACTCCCACAATGGAAGAAGACACATCGAGATTACTTAGTCTTGTAGGCACAGATACAGAATTTCATATGTTCCAGTAGCAAACTGTAGATGAGGGCTGACAATTTTAAACTGGACAGAGTTCTGGTTCTGCTGCTACTTTTAATGTAAGATGGCAGACAGAGGGAGGCTGCTAGCTTGGTTCTTTTTTCAGGTTAAACTGCGACTGAAGATAATACCCAAAAGGTGTATAATTAAAGCAATTCAAGCAGCTAAAGTCTCGGCCATGTGACAGTGGTTTTGGGCTGAGCTATTCAGCTAACGAGGCCGCATGCTAAAACCCACTGCATTTTGAACAGGTAACTGTAGAACCATTAGCACAATGTTGGAGATGAGTCATGCATGACTTTGCCTTTGTCCATAGCTTGCTGGTGCAGATACCTCATCTACCATCCTTTGTGTTGGCTTGGCTGGAATGTTTGTACAAGGCAAGGAGTGTTACATTCCAGGGGTTTAATGTGATAGCCTTTGTCCATTTTTAAACTGCTCAGAAAATTCCAGAACTGCCATAATGTGGTCAGTGGTGGCCATTTTATCAGTCCAGCCATTTGTCCTCTTTTTTAAAATAAACAGAATTTAAACAAGAGAATATGGAAAAGAAACAAATATCTTTTAGATTATGTTCTTCTTCATGCCATCTAGGCAGGACACCAGCTTTAGAATGATCGTAACTCTCTGGTTCCAATGTTTTGAAGCCGGCCTGTGGCTCTGGCTGCTCAGTCTGCATGATGTGAAACTCCGTTTGTCACATGGAACTCGGTACCTCTCCCTCTAACCCTAGGTCCTGGTGTCTGGAACCATCTGCACTCCTCTCTTCTGGGCCCTGTTCCTCGGCCTTCTACAGTAACAAATAAGTTCAATGTAAGCCTGATGAATAGCACCCCCTGGCTCGATTAGGCACTTTACAGCCTTCTGGATTCAACACTGAGTTCAACAATTTCAGATAATAACATCTGCCCCACAGCTGTTGATAATGGGCAGAATCATCCCAGATTTGCAATAAGTGCGGTAGCGTTTGGGCAAAATGGCATTTTACCCGCCAGCCGCAATGCGGCTCTTCACGCTATATCAACCCAAACATGCCGCATTAATTATGCATTCCTGGGAAACATGCCATTTCCATAGCGGGCAGGCTCTCATTCGCCCACCAGGCCATCATCTCGTTGCTTCATCACATTGGGTGGCATATTTGAAGTACAGCCGTGTGCATACATCTCAGTGCTTCCAGTTCACAACTGCTGCAAAGAAGATATGGTCCTGAAAGGCAACAATATTGCAGCCCCCAGGTTTAACCATGCATCCCTCGCGTGCCTTTTGGATGCAGTGGAGGCTCGCTGTGATGTCCTGTACCCCCCGTTCTGGCTGCAGGATGGACAGCAACATCATCAATCCAGCTAGGGAGGCGGTGGGAGAGCTGGTCAGCGCCAACGCCCTGCAAAGTATCGCAACCACTCAGTGCCGCAAGAGGATGAATGATCTCCTGCGTTCCACCAGAGTAAGTCACTCTTCTCATCACTCTCAGCTCACACACTCACAAACCCATCACACATCCACAGGGATTTCACTCAATGCCAGTTCAACGGACATCATTCAATCTCTCACACACACACATTCATTGTCCTCATCTGATCCATGGGATCATTCACCACCCGCAAAAGCCAGGCATACTTATCATCTGGTCTTGGAAGTGTCCTGCTTACACTCTCCCCATCTCTATTCATGCAGGACAAGCTGGCACACAGCAAGAGAGTGAGGTCGCAGACCGGTGAAGGAATGCCTGAAATCAAAGTCCTCACAGACTTTGAAAACAGAGCCATGCAGCTGGCCGGCGAGGATCTGGCCCAGCCCTGTGCTGACGGTGAGGTCAGCGCTGCTGTACCAAGTGAGGATCCAGCAGTGCAACATCCATCAGACAACAATGCTGTGAGTGATGTGTCCTGTTTCACAGGCCACTGCCATACACTAATTATCTCTCCTTGCTTTCGCAGGCACACCTGAGAAACAGCCGATGGAGCCCATGACCCAGGGCCTCCAATCAAGCCATGAAGAAACCTCTGAAGAGGAATCTGGAGGCACCCTCCTTGAAGTCCCATCACAACACTCACCCACACCCTCCACCAGCGCAGAGACACACATCTCAGTGGGACCTAGCTTTAGAGTAGCCTTGGGATCACAATCTGGTTAGCACATCGCACTCTCTGATCCACAGTAGGTGGAGGCAGGGACTTCTCAGGTGTCCGGCACTTGGAAGACTGCTGGTGGAGCCCTGTGATATAATCCACAGAGGGTGTCACGCATCGTCGTTGCCTGCTGCGCCCTTTACAACCTGGCACTACAACAGGGAGAGGAGCTGGCTGAGGAGGAGCTGGGGGAGCTGGAGGTCTCCTCCAATGAGGAGGACACTGTCAGGGATGAGGGTGAGGAGGTCCCCGAAGGTGATGATGATGGGGATGAGGCCCTCGCACTGGCCAGATGAGGCAGGCACTCATAGCTGCTAGATTTGTGGAGGATGATGAGACACCATGAGATCCTCACATTGCATCTGTGAATGTTTGACTCAAGTCTGGCTTATGGCAGTGCATATACCCTCTGTGAGAATGTTCCTGTCATGGAAATGCCTTGGAGGCCCTAATAATCGCTTGATTGCAGGAGGGTGATGACCACATGCAGGGAGGACACTCCACAGATCTTCACATAGCCTCTGAGAATGTCTGACTCCTGCCTGGCTGGGGGCAGTTAACTTGTGCTCTGTGATCAGGGTCATATCATAGAGTTGTAGCTATGAAACTTTAAAAGCATCTGATCCTTTGTCCCCCTTTAGCACCTGGTTTCACAACATTGTGAGACCGATTTTTAGCCTTCTCATCATATTGTCCGCTAATGCCACTGAATACGCCTGAATCCAGTGGGCATGGAAAATTCTGCTGAATGATTCTGCTTTTCTCTGTTCCACCTCCATTAGACGCATCATTTTCTTTAATTTACTTTCCCATGACCATCTCCTTTTGCCTTGCACCATCATCCCTTTTGTCATTTAATGTCTTCTGCCTTACACCCTATCACAGACTTCCCTTTTGTTTTTTCCTCTCCCACCCCCTTTCCCTGCCTTTGTACCTATTTAAAATATGTTACATCCCTGACTATTTCCCTGTTCTGATCAAAAGGCACAGATCTGAAATTTTATAAAAAACAGAAAACGCTGGAAACACTCAGCAGGTGAGGCAGCATCGGCGGGGAAATGATGAAAGCTCATTGAATGGAAATGTTATGAACATACTGTTATGACTCATCCCTTGGTGAGGTCCCCCAATTTGTCATGATCCAAGACGAGGTCCCCCAAATTGTCAACTTCCGGAATGGGGCCTCAACTCTGTGATGCTCCCGGGTGAGGAGGAATGAGCTGGCTCCCCTTCTTTATTCAACCCACTCGGTTGGTCACAACAAAGTTAATTTAAAAAGGATCCCTTTCCTCGCAGATACTTTTTCCCAGTCCAAACATATTTATATTCTAAAAGGAGCCAATTTAAACAAGCTTTCTTGAGTCAAAGAAAGAGAAAGTTTATTAGTTATTTAACCCTGAAGAAAAATAATAAAAACGCAGCACACATACACACAGATTAGAAAGGAGAAGTTGAGTCCAAAAGTAAAAGTTAAATAAGATATACAAATCAGCCTTTGGCTTTTCCGTGAGGAGTAGATGGTGAAATGTTGCGGCTGTTAAGTTGGGTGATTCTGGTACAGCTGAATTTGGTAGTTGAGCAGTTGGTTTGGAGACACTTGGTTCTGCAGGTTAGCTGAAGGAGTTGTCCTGTTTCCTGTTTGTCTGTGGCTTGACTCCAGCCAGAGGGAGAGGGAGGACTTACCTCCAGCTGCAGGGATGCTGAGTTGCTGTTCTTCTGCTGTGACCTTCACAGCGCACACTAGCACACCAGGACTAGAACACAGATCAGGTTTGGAGCTGGCTTTTTTAAAAATTAATTTATGGGATGTGGGTGTCACTGGCTAAGCCAATATTTATTGCCCACCCCTAATTGCCCTTGAGGAGGTGGTGGTGAGCTGCCTTCTTGAACTGCTGCAGTCTCTTTGGTGTAGGTACACCCACCATGCTGTTAGGGAGGGAGTTCCAGGATTTTGACTCAGTGACAGTGAAGGAAAGGTGATATATTTCCAAGTCAGGATCTTGAGTGGCTTGGAGGTGAACTTCCAGGTGGTGCTGTTCCCATGTATCTGCTGCCCTTATTCTTCTAGATAGTAGTGGTCGTGGATTTGGAAGGTGCTGCCTAAGGAGCCTTGATGAGTTTCTGCAGTGCATCTTATAGTTAGTACACGCTGCTAGTGAGTGTTGGTGGTGGAGGGAATGAATGTTTGTGAATGGGATGCCAATCAAGTAGGCTGCTTGATTGTTGTGGATGGTTCCAAGCTTCTTGAGTGTTGTTGGAGCTGCACTCATCCAGGCAAACAGAGAGTATTCCATCACGCTCCTGATTTGTACCTTGTAGATGGTGGACAGGCTTTGGGGAGTGAGGAGGTGAGTTACTTATGACAGGATTCCTAGCCTCTGACCTGCTCTTATAGCCTAACTATTTATATGGCTAGTCTAGTTCAGTTTGTGGTCAATGGTAACCCCCAGGATGGTGATAGTGGGGTTTTCATAGATAATAATGCCATTAAATGCCAAGGGGCAATGGTTAGATTATCTTTTGTTGGAATGTTCATTGCCTGGCACTTGTGTGGCACGAATGTTACTTGCCACTTTTCAGCCCAAGCCTGGATATTGTCTAGGTCTTGCTGCATTTGGACATGGACTGCTTCAGTATCTGAGGAGTCGCAAATGGTGCTAAATATTGTGCTATCATCAGCGAACATCCCCACTTCTGACCTTATGATGGAAGGAAAGTCATTGGTGAAGCAGCTGAAGATGGTTGGGTCTAGGACACTACCCTGAGGAACTCCTGCATTGATGTCCTGGAATTGAGATGATTGACCACTAACAACCACAACCATCTTCCTTTGTGCTTGTACGACTCCGACCAATGGAGAGTTTTCCCCTTGATTCCCATTGACTCCAGTTTTGCTAGGGCTCCTTGATGCCACACTCGGTCAAATGCTGCCTTGATATCAAGGGCAGTCACTTTCACCTCACCTTGTTGTTCAGCTCTTTTGTTCATGGTTGAACCAAGGTTGTAATGAGGTCAGGGGCTGAGTGGCCCGAGCAGAACCCAAACTGGGCGTCAGTAAACAGATATTGCTAAGCAAGTGCCGCTTGATAGCACTGTTGATGACCCCTTCCATTACTTTTCTGATGATGGAGAGTAGACTGATGGGGCAGTAATTGGCCGGGTTGCATTTGTCTTGCTTTTTGTGTACAGGACATACCAGGGCCACATTTTCCACATAGCCAGGTAGATGCCAGTGTTATAGCTGTACTGAAACAGCTTGGCTGGGGGTTGTAGCAAGTTCTGGAGCACACAAGTCTCCAGTACTATTGCTGGAATATTGTCAGGCCCGTTATCCTTTGCATTTTCCAGTGCCTTCAGCCATTTCTTGATATCACATGGAGTGAATTGAATTGGCTGAAGACAGGCATCTGTGATGCTCAGGACCTCCGGAGGAGGCCCAGATTGATTATCCACTCGGCACTTCTGGCTGAAGATTGTAGCAAATGCTTCAACCTTATCTTTTGCACTGATGTGCTGGGCTCCTCCATCATTGAGGATGGGGATATTGGTGGAGCCTCCTCCTCCAGTTAGTTGTTTAATTGTCCACCACCATTCTCAACTGGATGTGGCAGGACTGCAGAGCTTAGATCTGATCCATTGGTTGTGGGATCGCTTAGCTCTGTCTATCACTTGATGCTTTTGCTGTTTGGCACACAAATGTTATAGCTTCACCAGGGTTGACACCTCATTTTTTTGTATGCCTGGTGTTGCTCCTGGCATGCCCTCCTGCACTCTTCATTGAACCAGGGTTGATCCCTTGGTTTGGTAGTAATGCTAGAATGGGGCAAATGCCAGGCCATGAGGTTACAGATTGCGGTTGAGTACAATTCTGCTGCTGCTGATGGCCCACATCGCCTCATTGATGCCCAGTCATGAGTTGCTAGATGTGTTCAAAATCTATCCCACTTAGCACAGTGGTAGTGCCACACAACATAATGGATGGTATAAAAACAAAAAACAAAAAACTGCAGATGCTGGAAATACAAAACAAAAACAGAATTACCTGGAAAAACTCAGCAGGTCTGGCAGCATCGGCGGAGAAGAAAAGAGTTGACGTTTCGAGTCCTCATGACCCTTCAACAGACCTAGGCGAATCCCAGGAAGGGGTGAAATATAAGCTGGTTTAAGGTGGTGGGGGGGTGGGGTTGGGTGGGGGAGAGAAGTGGAGGGGGGGTGGTGTGGTTGTAGGCAAAAGCAGTGATAGAAGCAGATCATCAAAAGATGTCACAGACAGCAAAACAAAAGAACACATAGGTGTCGAAGTTAGTGATATTATCTAAACGAATGTGCTAATTAAGAATGGATGGTAGGGCACTCAAGGTATAGCTCTAGTGGGGGTGGGGGGAGCATAAAAGATTTAAAAATATTTTAAAATAATGGAAATAGGTGGGAAAAAGAAAAATCTATATAATTTACTGGAAAAAAACAAAAGGAAGGGGGAAGAAACAGAAAGGGGGTGGGGATGGAGGGGGGGAGGTCAAGACCTAAAGTTGTTGAATTCAATATTCAGTCCGGAAGGCTGTAAAGTGCCTAGTCGGAAGATGAGGTGTTGTTCCTCCAGTTTGCGTTGGGCTTCACTGGAACAATGCAGCAAGCCAAGGACAGACATGTGGGCAAAAAAGCAGGGTGGAGTGTTGAAATAGCAAGTGACAGGGAGGTTTGGGTCATTCTTGCGGACAGACCACAGGTGTTCTGCAAAGCGGTCGCCCAGTTTACGTTTGGTCTCTCCAATGTAGAGGAGACCGCATGGGAAGCAACGAATGCAGTAGACTAAGTTGGGGGAAATGCAAGTGAAATGTTGCTTCACTTGAAATGGATGGTATCCTCAGTGTGAAAGCGGGACCTTGTCTCCACAATGACTGTGTGGTGGTCACTCCCATTGATACTGTTTTGAACAGGTGCATCTGTGGCAGGCAGGTTGGTGCAGATGAGGTCAAGTATGTTTTTCCTTTGTGTTGGTTCCCTCACCTTCTGCTGCTGACCCAGTCTAGCAGCTATGCTCTTTAGGATTCAGCCAGCTTAGTCAGTAGTGGTGCTACTGAGCCACTCTTAGTGATGGATATTGAAGTCCCCCACCCAGAGTACATTCTGCACCCTTGCCATCCTCAGTGATTCCTCCAAGTGGTGTTCAACATGGGGGAGTACTGATTCATTTTGGGGAGGGGGTGGTGGTAGCGGGCAGCATGTGGTAATCAACAGGAGGTTTCCTTGTCCATATTTTGCCATGAGACTTCATGGGGTCCACAGTCAATATTGAGGACTCCCAGGGCAACTCCCTCCCAACTGTATACCATTGTGCCACCACCTCTGCTGGGTCTGACCTGCTGATGGGACAGGACATACCCCAGGGATGGTGATGGCGATGTTTGGGACATGATCTGTAAGGTATGATTCCGTGAGTATGACTATGTCAGGCTGTTGCTTGACTAGCCTGTGAGATATCTTTCCCAATTTTTGCACAAACCCCTAGATGCTAGTAAGGAGGACTTTGCAAGGTCAATAGTGCTTGGTTTGCTGTTGTCATTTTCGTTGCCTAGGTTGATGCCAGGTGGTCAGTTGTATTTACATTTTAGCAATTTGATATAACTGAGTGGGCCATTTGTGAGGGCATTTAAGCATCAAACACATTATTGCAGATCTAGAGTTGCATGTAGGCCAGAGCAGGTGAGAACTGCAGATTTCCATCCCTTGTGAACTGTATGGATTTTTAAGACAATCATTTCATGATCATCATTAGACTTTTAATTCCAGATTTTTATTGAATTCAAATTCTACCATCTGCCATGGTGGGATTCGAACCTGGGTCCTGAGAGAATTACCCTGGGTCTCTGGACCAGTCCAGTCACAATATCACTATGCTACCGCCTCCCATTAACCCACCCCCTTGTGTATTCCTGGAAGGGAAAAAACAAACATGTCTTTTGCCCAGAATCTGCTTTCTTTCAACTCAGATCATTTCTACATTCTGAGAAATAACTGAACAGGAGATGGTTTCTGCTGCGATGTAATCAGCCTCCATTGTCTCCACAGCCACAGGAGATTAAAGTTCAGTCTTCAGCATTGCATCTCTCCCTTTCAAGTGTCTCCGTCTGAAGTAGGCCTTGACCTCTTTTTAAGTGCGACATCTCAGGGCCTCTCTCGACTCACCAGTCAAGTATAATCCACATAGGAATTTTCCACAAAGTGATTACTCTACAGTCTCAGTCAGATTTTGCTTGTATGCCCTTTTTAAAAAAAAAAACGTCTTCCTCAATAAGTTCAATGTGCCTGTAAGTAATTTGGGCTGTGATCTGCTGTCATGACAGTACGAATTAGGAGCAGGGGTAGACCACTCAGCCCCTTGAGCCTGCTCCGCCGTTCAATACGAGCTTGGCTGATCTGATTGTAACCTCAACCCCACATTCCCGCCTACCCCTGATAACCTTTCACCCCCTTGCTTATCAAGAATCTATCTACCTCTGCCTTAAAAATATTTAGACTCTGCTCCCGCTGCCTTTTGAGGAATAGAGTTCCAAAGACTCATCACCCTCTGAGAGAAAAACAATTCTCCTCATCTCTGCCCTAAATGGATGACCCCTTATTTTTAACAGTGGCCTCTAATATCAGATTCTCTCAGAAGAAGAAACATCCTCTCCACTCCTCTATGTTTAACTCCATTTCTCACTCCAAAGATGTTACCTGACCTGCTGAGAATTTCCAGCATTTTCTGCTTTTATTTATGAAGGATTTTCTCACCAACAAAATGCTGCGAGCCTCCTGGGAGAGAAATCATAGAGCTATTACATATGTTTTTAAAAGTCAAAGTGTTAACTCTTTTTCTCCCTCCACAGATGCTGCCAAACCTGCTGAGTATTTCCAGCACTTTCTGCTTTTATTTCAAATTTCCAGCATCTGCAGTACTTATTTGAACAATCTTGTTTGTTAGAAAAATACTGGAGATGAGAAAGAAGGCTATTTGATTAACAGTCAAAAGTCATCCAATCAGGTGACAAAGAGGTTGTTGGCAATTGACATGGGAACATGGACATTGGAAATAGCAAGTAGCGCCAGATGGTTATATAATAAAGCCTTCAGGAATATATCAAATCAAGGTTGGCAACACTATTTGTAGCTTGAGATGGGGATTGTATCATTTAACAAATATGAGTATATTTATTACAAGCATAACCTCTAATATCATAAGAACATAAGAAATAAAAGCAGGAGTTGGCCATTCAGACCCTTGAGTCTGCTTCGCCATTCATTAAAATCATGGCTGATCTCTGCTATACCTTCCAGCACTCTCCCCATACCTTTTGATTCCCTTGGTATCCAAAAATCTATCGAATTGACTTGAATATACTCAAAGATTGAGCGTCACACTTCTCTGCGGTTAAAAATTCCAAAGGCTCACAACCTCTGGAAGAATTAATAGTTATAAGTGCATACTATATGATATACTTTCAATCAAATGCATTACAAGAATAATATGGCAATGTCCAGTAGCAAAGTCAGTTTTACCTCCATAATAATTCGGAATAGAAAGATACCATTGTATAATTAATTTCATTCTGAGTATTATCTTCAAGAAAATATTTTGTCTGTAGTTCCTTGCATGTGGTCAGTTTTGAAACAATGTTATATATGTTCATAAGTGAAAGTGCAGAATTTGCAAAGGACAATTAAGCTAGATGAGGATTGCATCTTCCTTTGAATAAATGGCTTAATTGCCAGGTTTTGTGACAGTAGAAGTATTTTGCCAATTAAGGGTGAATGGGAGCTAGGAGATAATGAGTTAGCAAAATACCCTCCCCCTGTTGAGGCTCGAGTATAATTCCAACCCAGTATGATGGGATGAAAGTATCTTCTCTTATCAGGAAGTAAAGCCTTGTAGTCTTGAGTTTGGGCAGTTTCAGCTTAGCTACTAGCAAGTGTAGGTCCACAATTGCTCTTGAATTGACACTAAATTGTAAAACATTTTTAGTTTGCCTCAAGAAGATTGCTGATGTGACCCAACTCTGGAAAAAAAAATCATGCAATAGGGAACGCTTGTTGTGATTGGGACTGAGCTCCATTCATAAGCGGAGTTTTACTGTGCAGGTTGGTGTCCTGTATCTGACCTGAGAGTGCTTGATGGTGATAGTGGCTGACAGAAGTGAGTGAAGTATTCCAATTTCCAGCACTGAATGCTTCAGTCTAAAGAGCAGAAAATTAATTCCAAAACATTATATTTAAAGTGTGCCAATATTATTAGGTGGACAATATTAAATTGGGAAAATTTGACCACACCCAAATTTCCATTTCCTTTCTGCTTTAAACGACATGGAAACTTTGGGTTATGTTAGGGACATTGGAACAGGTGTAGAATATTTAGCCCTTCAAGCCTGTTCTGCTATTCAAGTATATCATGGTTGATGTGTGACCTAACTTCATATGCTTACCTTTACCCCATATGCCTTAATACCTTTGGATAACAAAAATCAATCAGATGTAAAATTTAGCAATAATTGGCATTTGTGGTAGAGAATTCTAAATTTACATCTGGCCTTACCTGAATCCACTCTTGAAAGGTTGGGCTCAAACTTTTAGACTATCCCCCTAATCCTAAACTCCCCAGCTATCCAAACTAGTTTCTATATACCCTAGCTGTTCCCTACTCTATGTTGAAAACTTCAATCAAATCACTGATTACCCTCATAAATCCCAGAGAACACATCACTACTTAGTGTAATCTCCCCTCCTAACTTAACCTTTGGAGTCCAGATATCATTTTAAATCCAGTTAAGATATCAACCACATGCTAATTAGCATGATGTGCAATATTATCATTCATCTATACACCACTATTATTCAGACAGCTGTTTGTAATCTAATTATTGCTGTTGTACAAGGGTTGTGCTCGCTCCTGCAAGCAGATTTGAATGGCATCAATTATTTTTGCTTTTTTAATGAAATCTTGGAATAGAAAATATAAATCTGCAGCACAGCAATGTATATTATAGCAGAGGAGATATCCAACCTTGCAGCAGTGCAGAGTTTCCCAGGAACTAAACCTGTTCATAAAATGCTCACAAAGTGTGGTCTAAAACTCAATCATTATTTCACAGCAAGTAAAGTACCATTAGCACTCTACAATCTGAAAATGCATGGCCATCCTTAATCTTGTTCTCCCTGCACAGCACCCCCTTCTGTGGAAATTGAGTCTTCGACCTTATCAAACCCACGGCAAAGGGCCAGTGGTGGTAATTTTGCTGCTTGTTTACTGCTGTGTGGTACTTTGACAACATCACCACCCCCTCCACTGCACGTACCCCCAAGTAAATGAACACAGCACTAATCGATTAAGACACGTTGAGCAGTACTCATTAAAGTTGGCCAGACTGGCATTTTCATCACTATTTTGTGTTCTCAACCAATTTAATTTTTAAATTCTTGTCAAATTTCATTTCTTAACTCCTGAAGGTATTTGCCTCTTGCTGCAGTATACGATGATTATGTTCTTGTACAAGACCTTGGTCAGACCTGAGACCTCTGTTGGATTCCTATGTCTATCCTCACATAATGATGTTACAGAGACTTTGGGAAGGGAACAGAGGAAGATCACTAGAATTTTTTTTATTTGTTCGTGGAATGTGAGCATCGCTGACAGGGCCAGCATTTGTTACCCAACCCTAATTGCACTTGTAAAAGTAGTGGTGATCTGCCTCCATCGGGAGTAGGTACACCTACAGTGCTGTTAAGAAAGGAGTTACAGGATTTTGACCTGGCCACAGTGATGTAGTTCCAAGTCAGGATAGTTTGTGACTTGGAGAGAACTGGCAGGTGATGGTGTTCCCGTGCACCTGCTGCCCTTGTCCTTCCAGGTGGTAGAGTTCATGGCATTGGAAGACAATGTTGAAGGAGCCTTGCTGCAGGCAGTGAATGTTTAAGGTGGTGGATGGGGTGCTGATAAAACAAGCTGCTTTGTCCTGGATGGAGTCAAGTTGCTTGAGTGTTGTTGGAGCTGCACTCATCCAGGCAAGTGGAGAGTATTCAATCACATTTCTGACTTGTGCCTTGTGGATGGTGGACAGGCTTTGGGGAGTCAGGAGGTGAGTTACTCGCTGTAGAAGTTCCGACCTCTGACTTGCTCTTATAGCCACAGTTTTATGTGGCTGATCCAGTTAAGTTTCTGCTAACCCCTAGGATATTGATGGTTGGAGATTCAGTGATGAGAATATCATTGAATTTCAAGGGGAGGAGGTTAGATTTTCTCTTGTTGGAGATGGTCATGCCTGGCACTTGTGTGGCACAACCATGGCTAGTTCTTGGCTTGAAGTTATTGAGACAACCTAAAAGAGTTGGGATACTACAATTTAGAGAAGTGTAGACTTAAGGGACAATCTGCTTGAGGTTTATAACATGGTGAAGGGAATAGATTGTTTCCAGGTTTACAGTTGGCTCCAATTAAATATATTAGGAAAGAGCAGGGGTCACAATTTTAATTTGCATAAGGTCTGATCTTGGTTAGATATTCAGGAGGTGGTTCTTTCCCCAGAGAATAGTGAATTTTTGGAACTGGATGCATGTTGGGCGGTGGACACCGATTCACTGAATTCCTTCAAGCTAGAGTTGGACTTGTTTCCGATAGGACCAGAGATCACCCCGAACCAAAAGTTAGGCATCTGGACTTATTTGGATCATTTGGTGGGGGTGAGGGGAGTTGGTGAGAGGAAGTGGAGATTAATTTCTTAGAATTTTTTTCTCTCCCAGGATTGGCTTTTAATTTTGGACTTTTTTCTGTTTTATCTGTTTCTTCAAAAGATCACAAGGTTTTGAGTGGAGTGCACATTTATTACGATACACAAGGTATCACAATTTTGTAGGAAAGGCTGGTTGGTCTGGGGTGTCTTTCCATGTCTGTCATTGTTCAGATATTTGTATACCCGGCCCGTGTTAGTCACCTTGTCCAAATTTTAAAACACTACTTCCTCCAAGAGATTTCCAAAAGATTTGTTGCATTGAAGCTCAAGGACTTAAAGCACATAATCCTGACAGATACTCCAGTGAGGTATTGAGGGAGTGCTGCATTGTTGGAGGTGCTACCTTTCAGATGACCCATCTGCCCACCATACAGTAACAGCAAGAAGCTGCCCCAGTGTCCTGAACAAGATTTCTTCCCTCAGCCAATACCAGCAAAAACAGATTACCTGCTTATTCAACTCTGTTGTTAGTGGGATCTTCCTGTGGGCAGATTGGCTGCACACTTGCTCACAGAATGACAGCAGCTACACTTCAAAGTAATTCACTGGATGTCAAGTGCTTTGGGAGGTTGGATAACAACAATAATAAAAGTGTGTGCTTTCCTGTCAGATCACTCTTCCTGTGCCACACTTAATTCTTGGGCAATGTGTGGTGAGCAAACTCCTTGCAGGGCCGTTGCTGCTATTCAAATCAAAGACTTCACTGGCACGGCAGACAGAATGTCTTCTTAGCAAGCACATTTAAAAAAAAGAAACACCAGCATTTTATCCTGGTTTCTGGCTTGTAGCCAGAAAAGCAATTAAGCTCTGCTTAACCCCATCATGTACAGTCCCCTCATCAGGCAATTAAATTCTGATTGACCCCAGAGGCTTTGTTTATTTAACAACAATTACATTTTATAACCTTAAAGCAGCTGTTTCAACTTGCTCTGTCTAGCCTGACAAGGAAAATCTAACCCACTGACTTGGATGATAACAGATCGACTTTTGCCCAAATAGAATGTCATCTAAGTGAGGCAACAGGCTTGAGGACACACTGTGGCTCTTTTTTACAGCTTGAGTTATCTCAACTCCATCTACCCAGTTCTGTAATCCATAACAAAAACAATCAACCTAAATTCTGAACTTTTTAATTGACCCCAGCCTGAACAGTTATTTGTGGGAGAGAGTACCATATTTTCTCTACCCCTTAGTCTAAAGATGTGCTTCCTGGTACTGCCCCTGAAAGGTGTTGCTCTAACTTTAATGTCATAGCTCCACTAGCAAAGGATAGAGTGTCTCTCCAATAACTTCGAGTCACCCTTTACCCCTTTAATAATCTTAGTTGCCTCCCTCTTTAAAATAGTCCTTAGCTCTTTGACTGTGGTGTTGTGGACGCCTGTCTTAATTTATTCTTTAATTTTGCATGGAATATGAGAGTCACGAGCAAGGCCAGCATTTGTTGTTCACCCCTAATTGCCCTTGGGAAGGCTTACCCTTTACATGGCTCAGTGTCAAATTTTGTTTGATAATGCTCCTGAGACATGCCTTATGACATTTAATGCATGAAAGGTGCTACATGAATGCAAGTTATTGTTGTCACTCATCACAAATGTCAGATTGGTGCAAATACAAAATTGTCTTAAAATTCTGGGTGTTTCTTACCTGCAACCTGAATCTGACAAGTTTATCCTCATCTACAAATGTCCCAAAGGAAACAACAATGAAACTCTGAAGTGTAATCCTATGTTTACATCACAGCTATGTCACAAGGCTATGTCCCTTTAGTTTTGAAAATATGATTTAAGCTTTCAACCGATTGGAAATTTTGCAATTTGATATGAGGCAAAACAAACTACTTAAAAATGCAAGGCCACCTTCTAAGGTGAAGGTGTAAAGACAGACAAGTCACCTCAGGAAAGAGGGAAGAGAGACATTTCCTATCGTTCCGAGACCAATTGAAGCTTGTCACTGTCTAAGGAATAGAGATTAAAGTGCAAAGTGCTGGATATTGAAATATTGGCTGCCACAGACAGACCCATCCAAAACCCCTTGGAAATACACAACGGGTGAAGTATTTCAAGCCAGTCTGTAGCCACTGCGGAGAGATTGCAAGAAAGTTTTCAGCAGAGGAAACAGGCTGAAAGCTGGGCTCTCTCTTTCTTTCTCTCTCTCTCTCTCTCTTTTGGAATAAGTGTATCACCCGGTTCAGAAACCAACTTTACTAGAAATCTACCAGCAAACCGAGTTCGCATAATAATTGCAACACCTTCTACACCTGATGGCATCCACGAAACTAGATAATCCAAATCAACCACAACATTTAAAAATCTATGCCTCAAGGCAAATTAAAGGACATTTAACCCAATACCTTTTCTTTCTTGGTCTCTACCTTTCCTTATTTCTGATACGTATGCGTGTGTGTGTGTGTGAGATGTCGTGTTTTTATTATTTTTTCCCTTGAATTAATGGTCAATAAATTTTCTCTTTCTTTAACCCAAGAAAACCTTTTTTGATTGGTTACTTATTGCTCACAGCTTAAATAGTTAAATACTTTCTGATTTGCAAAAGGCATGACCCTGTGAAAAAAAATTGAACCTTTGTTGTGACCAACTGAGGAGGCTTAATAGAGAGGGGTCAGTTCACCCCTTCTCACTTTATCATAACAGCTATTAGACTTCAGTGCCCCTAAAAGGATTTGGCCCATGTTAATAGAGAATAACATAATGCACTGCACGTTATATACTCTTGTCATATGGTAGAACACTGTGCCATCAGATATACCATCAGCTGGGAAGAAAATAAAAGTTTGGTAAGGAGGATGTGTCAGGCTTTAAATATGCCTGACTTTGTCTTGCGATTGGTTCCTTTAATCCGATCAAGGAACATTTTGAAACAATCTTCATCAGCTCCAAGTCTATCTCTCCCAAAATCTTTTCAGAGATGTAGGCTTGCTAGCCCCATTTTTCCATGTATAACATATGCTGACGGTGCACCATTTCCTGCCGTTAACCACACTACTACGGCATGGTCTCAATATTATATAAAGCGTTTTCCAACTCTTCAGTACACATTCCCCTTGTCTCCAGTTCTGGCATATATAGCAAACTATTTTATGCATGTTACAAGTACTAACAAAAAGCAACTTTATAACACATTTTACAATTGAGTGAAGTACATTTTATAGTCGTATATAAGTTCCATGCTTCAAGATGATTTTTCCTCACTGCCACAGCAATGGAAATACTATACATTATTTTACAAAGGCTCTATTTAACTCAGGGTGAAAGATCAACGTAGGAGTGAGGGAGTGAGCACCCGGCCTGCCCTAGCTGCTTGGCTGGAGGCCAGGACCATTTTAACTCACCGGCCTCATTAGCATAACCCAGGCCCATGCGACGCTCGAACCCAGTAGGAATGATGCAGAAGCTGACAAGCACGTGTGGCAGGGGAATGTTGATATGGGCCAGTGGCTTTGGACCATATGGCTCAGGTATGAAAGTATTGAGAGAGAATGGGGATGGGGGGGTGCAGATATGAATGCAGGCGGGAAAGGGTGTTTCAGGGGCAGGTGTGGAGATAATCCAAAGAAGCGTTTGACCAAGGTTTCCTTTCAGGGCCTGGAATAGCATTCCCTAACTATCCCGAAGAAAACATTAAAATAAATCAAAATGTATTCCCTGTCTCAGCCATCAAGCAGCCCAGCAGCTCTTTGACAACTGGGGTTCTTGACAAGGGCAGCACAAGGTGCCAAATCCACAATATGAATAATAGCATTTGGGCCTGAACAATGTCATCAGGCCCCAAGTTTTCCATCTCAGTGAGGGCCTGACAAGTTGTTGAAAACACCCCTGCTAAAATGGTGGCTGGTGCATGTTTGGTGAAAGGACATTTAATGGTCCACTGCCGCGATTTTAATCCCGCACGGGACCCCCTCCTCATTGGGATTTGTGTGTGGGGAATGGGGGGGCTAATTAAATCTGGAATATGCTTTAAAACTACCATTTAATCACTTTTCGACATGAAATCTCAGATTGCACCACCAGATGTCACTCTAGGAACGTTAGCTCACAGGTGAGGACTCTTGATCTATAAAATCCATTCAACTTTACGCCATTTGAAAGGGGAAGTAAACGAGTTCCCTAAATCATGCACCTCTTTTGTAAACATAGATAAACAACACCATTCAAGATAAATTTGCCCTGAAAGCTGTTGGTAATATTTTCATCATTTTAGAGAATTATGAAATAATTGGGCAGGTGCAGTGAAAATGTTTTAGTTAAGCATAAATTTAACGAAGTGGTGAGGAAGATGCATAACAAATGATCAGTCACCTGCATGCCAAGTGCTTCCCTGTGTCAGGAAATCTGAGATTGAGAATTCAGCAGGATGAGCAGAATGAAACATCTCTCTGGTGCCTGACAGTTGGCGTTGCAATACACTGTAGCACCAAAACTGCTTATTAATCTTCTGTTAGGCCTGCTGCTTTAACATAGTGAGTGCCATGCGGCCTCACGCTGGTAATCCCTTTGATCCCTGTGGTCTAGTCAAGAAGCAAAGATATATCTGATGATTTACATGGGGATTTGTCAAGGAAGTACTTTTGACATACCTTTGATAACAACCATCACGTCTCGACCACTGTAAGCTTGAAAGCGCTTTGTTAGCTTCTTTGCTATGGTCATCAACAAAATGTAATGGATTGATCGTGACTGGGATAAGAAATAAAGGATTACTAACCTTTCATTGCTTTAATACAAGTCTAGCATAACTTTCAACAATATGGGAGCTGGGAGAGGAGGGGAATATTTGGCACAATCCATTGATTTAAGAAACATATTTGTTCCAGTGGCAGTCCTGTAAACTTTGTGATAATATTCGTTGATTTTTGTTTGTCCTGGCAGCCTTCTGTCTTTAAGGGGCGATGACTTGCGACTTGGTGGTCAAGTCTGTGTTAAGTGCTGCCCAGTGGGTCTCAGGAGATCCACTCTGGCATTGCAGTCTCTGCTGCTCTTGCTGCAGGTGAAGACAGTGGGGCTGAGAAAGCGCAGGATTTGTTGGCCTCTGTTTTCCCCAGGCCCCTCTTCTCAGCCAGCTAAGCTTGCCATTTCCCCTCAC
Organism: Carcharodon carcharias; assembly: GCF_017639515.1. NCBI lineage: Eukaryota > Metazoa > Chordata > Chondrichthyes > Lamniformes > Lamnidae > Carcharodon > Carcharodon carcharias. The sequence continues at coordinate 105,542,088 of NC_054470.1, forward strand.
CTCTCCCAATGACCCACCAAACACTTAGCCTCCAGAGGTCCTGGCCATCGGTGACTGTCTGTGTCGATGTCCGCCACCTTCATACCTCACTTGCAGGTGAACTTGTAGTGGAGACATGAATGGTCAGCATGTCGAGACTGGCCAGTTAACACTAAAGAAGGTCTTTGGGTAAATGGCCATCAACATTATCCATCCATCATTGATATATAATGATGGGAACTTTATAAAAATGTTTTGTTTTTATTTATTCTTTCACAGGATGTGGGCATCAGTGGCTAGGTCAGCATTTATTGCCCGTCCTTAATTGCCCTTGACATGGTGGTGGAAAGCTGCCTTCTTGAACCGCTGCAGTCCATGTGGTGTAGGTCGTAGTGGTTTGATACAACTGACTGGTTTGCTAGGCCATTTTAGAGAGCATTTAAGAGTCAATGACTTTGGGGTGGGCCTGGAGTCACATATAGGCCAGACCAGGTAAGGACGGCAGATTTCCTTCCCTTAAAGGCATTGGTGGACCAGTTGGTGTTTTATGACAATCGGCAATAGTTTAATAGTCCCCAAAGTTGAGACTAACTTATTTTAAGTCCAGACTTATTAATTGATTATTTAAATTCCACCAGCTGCAGTTGTAGGATTTGAACACATGTCCCAGACTATTAACCAGGGTTGTTGGATTACTAGTACACTAACATTACCGATAAGTCACTGCTTCCCCCAAATAGTAATATAAGAAATGATTTGGTCGTACCTTTTAATTTCAATAATGTACTTCAGACAAACTAATTGTTTTCAATCTTTCAGCATACACTCAATGTTTACTTTGGAGCAGTCTAGGCTCCAGACAGCCTTAGCTTATGTTCCTCTGTATGGTTCATTTTTTTAGCATAAAGGATTTCACACTCTCACAGCCTGTGAATAAAATGCAACAAAAGCAAAAAGAAAATCACAGCAGAAAGTTTAAAATTATAAGATTTATTTGCTAAATTGAAAACAAAAATGTCAAAATAACCTGCATCCAAAAGGTACTGGATAATTACTTAAAGGATGAATATGAAAGGGCAAATAAAGGTAGGGAAATGTTTGGAGTAAAAATAGGAAAATAGGTTTGAGTAAAATTAACTGCCTGGCGAGGATTCAATTCAGAAATGAAAGGACAAATGATCTAAAATTTCCCTGGGCCCAAAGGTTCATAGGGGTGACATCTTGAGTGCCTGGACATGCCAGTTGGTAATCTCTGCAGCTCACCCTGTTGGACTTTCTGAGGTCAATGGTACATCTTTCTTGTTTGTCAGATTTGGGAGGCCATGGATAATGCCCGGGGCTGCCCAGCCTGAAGTGAATACCCAAAACATAGCTGATCAACGTTCCTTATTATGGGAATTTATAATGCCGACCTATCAATGGGCATAGCAGTCAGCTCATGCATTTCCAGGGCTGAAGAAAATGCCAGCTCTGGAAGTCTCTCATCACTCAGCCGTATAGCCCCAGAGGCTCTGTCCAAAACAATGTTCCCATGAAACAATATGAAGGGACGTCAACATGAAACCTTGACTCTCGGTGGGATTTTCCGCACCCGCCCGCTGCCGGGATCTTCCGGTCCCGCCATAAGTCAATGGACTTCTGGCTGGGGCACCGCCTTGCCTGTGGTGGGTCCTACCCGTGACGGGGCCGGAAAATCCTGGCCTCTGTTTCCATCTCCATGGATGCTGCTGGACTTCCTGAATATTTCCAAAATTTTCTGTTTTTATTTCAGATGCCCAGCATCCACAGTATTTTAATTAATGTTTCCATGAAAACTATTTGGGAACTCCAGACGCTGGTAATCTGGGATCTGTAATATTCAATTGTTCGCTGTTTGATTATGTGTGTCTGTTGACTGTTCTTTGTGCAGTTAGTCAAGCCTGGGTGTGGCAACTGAGAAACTGAAAGTAAACAGAAAGCAAGAAGCTGCAAGCATGAGAGCAAATATTTTAGAAGGAATATAAATAAAATTCCTATAAGTAACACAGAGAAGCTGGTGTATCATCTCCGCATATCTCCGAGGCATAAAACACAACAACTGGAGATAAAGATGATGAAGAAAAGTTTAAATAAACCAGCTTCAGCACTGTTCCTTTCTTTGCCAGAAGGTGGGGGGGGGTGCAAAAGCAGCCCTGCCATTGAGACAACTGGGCGGGTGGGGGGGGTGTTCAAGGCAGGGTCAAGGGCAGCCCTGCCATTATATTGTGCACAAGTATTCTGGGTGGGGGGGTAGGGTGGGTGAGGGAAATGACCATGCATTAGGGAAACCTGCATAAAGTGACCATTTCTCTGCAACTGAGGCAGTTCAGGCCCAGCCACATTGATATGACTGGAGTCGGGCCTCTAGCTTATCTGCCCACTCAAGCACCGCAGAGGCATCAAAGTGCCATCAAGTGCTCCAGAGCTTTCATGGCTCCAAAGTCTTCAGGAAGCTCAGCAAGCGACAACGCTATCTTCAGATACTATTAGCAGAATAAAGCCAATATCTTAGAGCTTTTGTTATTCACAAAGAAGTTTTTCGATACCACCGAATGCCCTATGGACTATGTTTAGCACTTAATGCATTGAAGAAGATTGTTTCTCCAGTCTTGCCAGACATTGAGGGGATGCTCAACATAATAAACGACATAATTGTCCATGGAAGGAACAAAGCAAAAACCGACCACTGCTTACCCACAGTGCTCATTCCTAAGACCATAAGACTTCGGAGCAGAGGTATGTCATTCATCCCATTGAGTCTGCTCCGCCATTCAATAGATCATGGCTGATCTGATAATCCTCAACTCCACTTTCCTGCCTTTTCCTCATAACCCTTGATTCCCTTACTGATTCAAAATCTGCATATCTCCGCCTTGAATATACTTAATGACTCAGCTTCTACAGACTTCTGCAGTAAAGAATTCCACAGATTAACTACCCTCTGAGAGAATAAATTCTTCCTCATCTCTGTTTTAAATGGGTGACCCCCTTACTCTGAGATTATGCCCTCTGGTCATAGACTCTCCCATAATGGGAAGCAATCTCTCAGCATCTACCCTGTCAAGCCACCTAAGAATCTTATATGTTTCAATAAAGTTGACTCACACAACACATTGTGACACTCAACAAGGACAAATGAACATTTGCGGCATCCAAGATTGACTTTCTAGGGTACAGAGTGCCAGCATCTGGAGTTAAGCCTACACACGACAACATCAAACCAGTCATCTGCTTCCAATTCCATCTAATATAAAAGAGCTGGCATTGTTCCTTGGTATTGCCAACTTTATCGCAAATTCATTCCTAAGTATGCAGAGATCATTAACCTTCATCAAAAGCTCCTGTGCAAAGATGCAAATTGGGAATAGACAAGCTCACACCAGAGTTTGGTAGATCAAAGATGAAGATAGCATCTCCTCACACATTTCAACCCACATGCAGAAACATATGTCACAACAGATGCATCAGGAAATGCAAATGGAGCTGTACTCTCACAGTGCATTGAAGGAAGCGAATGACTAATCGCTTATGCGTCACACCCGTTGTTGGATAACGAACACCAATGCTCTACTGGAGAACAGGAAGCACTAACCTGCTCCCACACTTGTGAACATCTGCACACGCACCTTTACGAAGAAAGTTCACTCTCCGCACCAATCACCAAGTGCTGACTACATTGTTGGTGATATCAGGATCAGGCCATCGACCTCCAAGCATCTACAGATGTTCAGATCATCTTCATCAGTATAACTTCAAGGTCAAGTATCTTGCAGGTTCATGAAATAAAGCAACTGACCTGCTTAGCTGTATTACTATTGCAGATAGCATTAGCGATAGCAAAGTGACTTGCAAAATTGAAGACGAGTGATTGTTGTGATTTTACACATGACCACGAATCTTGTTACATGAGAGGATTGAATGCAGAATTGACATCAGAACAGGGTAATGCTGAAAGTAGGCCACTACCTAGAAACCAACTGGCCTCATGAAATAAAGAAAAACTGTTCCCGTGCTACAGAGCATGCAATGAGCTCACATTATTTTATGACAAAACTGTGTCATACCGGAAATGCGAGTGGTTATTGTGCAAGCACTTCAGTGTTGCATCTTGCCCACAAAGGACAATTGGGTGTTGTTAAGTTGAAACAACAATCCTATGAAGCAGTCTGGTAGTCAGCAATAGATCACTGAATAGAGGAGTTTATTAGAAACTCCAATTTATTGGAGGTCTTTGAAGAAATAACATACGCTATGGATAAAAGGGAACCAGTGGATGTACTGTATTTAGATTTCCAGAAAGCATTTCATAAGATGCCACATCAAAGCTTATTGTGAAAAATAAAAGCTCATGCTGAAGGGGGTAACATATTGGCATGTATAGAGGATTGGCTATAAGTAACTTGAATGAAGGGGCTGAAAGTATGGTTGGTAAATTTGTTGATGGCACAAAGATAGGTAGGATAGTAAAATGTGAAGAGGACGCATGAAGGCTGCAAAGGGATATAGATAGGTGAGTGAGTGACCAAAGACCTGACAAATGGAGTATAATGTGGGAAAGTGTAAAATTGTCCATTTCAGCAGGAAAAATTAAAAAAGCATATCGTCTAAATGGTGAGAGATTGCATAGCTTTGAAATACAAAGGGATCTGGGTGTCCTAGTTCATGAATTGCAAAAGGCTAGTATGCAAGAACAGCAATTAATTAGGAAAGCTAATAGAATGTTATTATCTATTGCAAGGGGAATTGAATCCAAAAGTAGTGAGGTCATGCTTCAGTTATTCAAGGCATTGGTGAGACCACATCTGGAGCACAGTGTACAGCATTGGTCTCCTTATTTAAGGAGGGATGTAAATGCATTGGAAGCAGTTCAGAGAAGGTTTACTAGACTAACATCTGGATTGGGTGGGCTACTGAGGAAAGGTTGGACAGGCTAGGTTTGTATCTGCTGGAGTTTAGAAGAGTAAGAGATGATTTGGTTGAAACATATAAGGTCCTAAAGGGTCTTGACAGGGTTGATGTGGACAGGATGTTTCCTCTTGTGGCAGAATCTAGTTTAAAAATAACAGAGATGAGGAGAATTTTTTTCTCTTAGAGGGTTGTGAGCCTTTGGACCTCTTGTCCTCAAAAGACAGTGGAAGCAGAGTCTTTGAATATTTTTAAGGCAGTGGTAGATAGATTCTTGATAAGCAAGGGGATGAAAAGTTATCGGGGGTAGGCGGGAATGGGGAATTGAGGCTATAATCAGATTAGCCATGATCTTATTGAGTGGTGGAGCAGGCTCGAAGGGCCGAGTGGCCTACTTCTGCTCCTAATTTGTATGTATGTTCGGATGTTCATAAATCTGTTAAACCATGTACTACACCTCTACAATTGACCCACTGGCCAAAAAAGTGTGGCAACAACTCCAAGTAGATATTTATGGAGAAGGCAATCAGCTGTTAGGAATCATTGTTTTTTGCTTGTTCTTCATGGTCAACATAGCAAATGGCTGGAAATCAGTGAAACAAATTCTATAATTACTATTTTGTTCATTGACATTCAAGACATGTTATTTACAAAATGGGGCTTGCTGGAGACTATCACTTCAGACAATGGATCTCAGTTCATTTCCAATAAGTTCCTGGAGCTCCTAGTAACTACAGAGCTCACCACCATCTGACATCGCCATACAACCTGCAATTGAATAGTGGCGTCGACAGGGTGATAAAGGACAATACGTCAGAGAACTACTAATTTGGAGGGGAAAACATTTGAACAGTCCATTCATATTCCCACTTTGCACATATTGATCCATCCCACATTCTCTGACTGGAAAGACATTGTCTGAACTTATGACTTTCACATGCTGCTGATCATTCTTAAGCCATCACCACTATCCAACAAGAGTGCCTGAGCGAAAGCAAAATAAATCACTAAGTGGCAAGGTAAAGCAAACCGTACTTTGATAAGTGAACATGTACAAAAAAAAAGATATGAAGTTGTAGATTGGGTTCACATCCAATGGTCAAATCACAGCCACAAACTTGCATCATTCCTGTCTGGACCAAAGCAGGACAAGCGGGTGCTTGGTGCCAATGCTTACCTGTTGGATGACAACACAAAGTGGAACACAAGATGCTTGATAGTGATCCAACTAGGATGTTCCGAGGACGGTGATTATGAGGATACATTCCCTTTTCCAATGAGTAAATGCAATGTTGATCATCCACCTCGATCTGATCACGCAGAACTACAACCTCAAGTTCTCAGATCTCAGCACCATCGTTAGCAACCTCTTATCTCAAAGACTAATACTGCACTTAGAGAAAACAAACTCGCTGAACTCTAAGAAATGCTTCAATGTACATATGGTTATTGTTTATGATGGTTTTACTTAAAATAAGGTCCTTTAGTTTTGAAAGGGGGAAAAGATGTAATATTCAAATGTTCAGTTGTTTGGTGTTTGATTATACGTGTCTGTTGACCGTTCTCTGTGCTGTTAGTCAAGCCTGGATGCAGTTACAAAGAAACTGAAACTAAGCTGAAAGCTAGAAGCTGCAAACATGAAATCAGATATTTTAGAAGCATTGCAAATAAAACTCCTGAACACATAGAAGCTGGCGTGTCATTTCTGCATTTCTCTGAGGCATAAAACACAATAGGATCCATTTTAATTTTCAGCTCTTTTGTGCTCCTGTTGGATCTATGGCACGGATGTGATGGAGGGATTATGTTGTGCATCACTAGCATACACATGGGACTGAATTTTCTGCCCAATGCTGTCAATAGGGCACTGATTGCAATTTTTGGGAATCATGGAATTTGGTTTTCGTAGGGCTGAGAGGAGCAGGAATGCCCCGCCTGGCCCCACAATTTCAGCTTGAAATGTTGACACTCCCCAGCTGACTCCAAGTACCATGCTGCCTAATATTACAGCCTACTGCAACCAGCAGGTTGTCTTGAGGAGCTCAACTTCTATCCACAATGGACTGTGGTCTGGTGCAAACAAGGTCTACTTTTCAAGATGAGCTCCCAGCCAATGTTTTCCACTAGCCAATTGCTCTGGAAGAAATGTCCACTTCACGGTGTCTGTGGATGGTGTCAGTGAGCTCCATTTTCCCTTTTTGTTAATCCAAACTACTCTCATTTTCCTGTTTTCCTTGCCTACCCCTTCAAATAAATTACTGAAGCCTTTCATCTTCTTATGTTTAAATAGCTGCTTGGTAGTACAGAATTTGTGTATCGCCCAGAAAAAGAGACTTGCTGTTGATTTTTTTCATTTTGCACTCATCAGGACAGAATTGCAAGAATACCAAATCTCAAAGGGAACAACAATTTATACCACATGAGAAGAGGGTGCTGATTGGCTGGCCAGTGGACTCTGGTTCATAGAGGCATTGCCATACTGTATCCTTCATGGTAGTGGAACTGATGATGGGATGGAGAACTGATGGAAGCCCCACATCGCCTCCATTGGGAAGGCCTGCTGGAATTAAATGTTCAAGAGGAGCTTAACTAACCTGGGTCAGGTCTTTCCCGGGATTTAGGTGGAAATATGAGCCACGCCCACTGCCCCACCCACCGAGAGATGCCAGCCAATCAGAGGCTGGCAGCTCTCCATTGCTTGTTAGCGCCTTCGGGGGTGGTGGTTTCTGTTGGTAATGGACCCTCCAGAAACCAACAGGTGAATGAGGGCAGAAAAGTGTCATGAGAGGGTGGGGGGGGGGTCACTGGCTGAGAGCGGGTTGGAAGAAAGGGCAGGGGGTATCTCTCAGCGGCATCCCCCCTTCATAATGCCAGGTCCCTCAATCTGGCCTTCCTTGCCTGGACTTTATTGGGCGGAGATGGGAACGCAGTGGGGCCCCCCACCCTGAACACTCCCGCCAGATTAAATGCTGCCCAATTGTGATGTGATGTACATGTACCTTTAAGGGCGTGTATCTTAAACTGCTGTCAATCAGTACCACCAAGACGGGATGTGATGTAGCAGTCCTACAACTCTGTATTCAGTATACAGTAGCAGCACTACACGGCAGATGTGTGCCTACTTAGTCTCCCAGTTAACACTCCATGTATATAGCATCATTTTCTAACAAAACATCCACATTATTATTTTATTAATCCTTGTCATATAATTAATACGTTTATGATAAATAGAAGAACATAACGCCCCTGCCTTCAAATTCACTGCTGAGCAGGGGAGAGAGAGGGGGCGCGATGGTGGGGGCATTAAATTCTGCCCTTAGATCGGAGGCATGATCTAGTTTTCTAATCTTTAAAACATTCCAAAACATTTCTACTGTTTGGCTGGTACTGCATTGCACTTTCCATAAAACCAAAGCTGGGAGGCAATGGAAGAGTTGCTTGGATGGCACATAGGATATTATCTAAATTCGTATGAAGTCTGGATCAGTCGACTGACAGATGGGTTTAGCAATGCAAAGTAGCTGCTTCACGCTTGGAACTGTCAACTGGACCCATCGTCCAATCAAACGCAACTGTTCTCCTTTCTCAGCAGAGAAACAAAGGCTGTTGAATGCAAACGCAATGCTCTGCTGTGTCAAGTGATGCTTTAATGAATATTTCCAGATGAATAAGGAAGTCAATCAGTATTAGATCAAGGCAGAAATATCCCAAGTTGTTGTACAAACCAGCTGTTTGAACCCATTAGCAACTGAGAAAGAGTTTGACCAGAGCAGACTTTTAATTGCTCCCTGGCCAATTCTTGCAGAACCATCAGAGCTGCTAATCAAGAGCATGTGAATAACCCTGATTTGTTTTTTTTTTAATTACATGTTTCATGCAGCTGAAAGAGCTTAAAATCTTGTCAAATTGCATATTAATTAAAGATCGATCAACCACTTCTAACAAATTCATTATTGATGACAATTTTATTAATTAACTAATGGAAATGGGCTTGTAAAACAGAAGTTTTATTTTGTCTACTGAGCTACTCTAGTTGACAAATTAAATGTCTCTATCACTTTTCTGCTTTATAGATCTTACAAAAGTGTTGTGCTGTGCATAAAATATACAATTATACCCTTTCTTTGGAAAACCAATATCACCTTCAGCGCACACATATGGCTTTGATGCACAAATCAAATGTTTTTTTCAGCAATTGCTTATCTTCCTAACATATACTATCAGTTTGGCAGTCCGCAATGGTTCTACCTTTGTCTCCACCTTCTGTCTTGTATATATACTATTATATACACTGGATTGTTAACACATATATGCTGATGATCTTGGCTTATCTCTTCACTGTTGCTATTGATCCCCCATTGCCTGTCAGGCTGTTTGTCTGACATTTAGTTTTAGATAAGTTCTTAATTGCCTCTGGCCAAAATGCTACTTCAGCAGTGTCTCTGAAATTCCTGGCCTCTACCATCTAGAAGGACAATGGCAGCAGCACATGGAAACACACTTCCCCTCCAAGTCAGATACCATCCTTCATTACTGCTTGATCAAAATCCTGAAACTCCCTACTGGACAACACTGGGAAAGTATTTTCACCGCATGGACTGCAATGATCCAAGAAGGTAGCTCACCACCACCCTCTCATGGGCAGATCGTGAGGGTCAGTAAATGCTGGCCTTGCCAATGACACCCACATCCTATGCATGAAGAAAACATAAATGAAGTCGCCATCATTAATTTCTTCTATGGTGTCCATACTCTTGCCACTTTATCAATCTTCCATGTCCCAAAGCCCATATTAACTAGATTGTTTGCATGCTTGAAGTCCTTCTCTTCCTCTTCTTAAGCAGTCCCTTGAGATTGAGGATGACTTGCTTCCACTCTGGTTTGTTGGGCTCTGAGATGGCTGATAAGTCCAATGCATGATCTGCAGACTCTGCCACATGTGGGGCAAGTGGTACTGGAAGTGGCAGTAGATGGGTTGTTTGGAGGTTTGTGTGCTCCTTCCAATGCCTCGACTTCACCTCTGCACATTCCCGATGTGTGTTCAGTGCCTTCCCAGATAAGCCTCCTCCATTTTGATTGGTCACAAGCTAAGGTCTCCCATGAATCAGTGGGGACGTTTGTCCTTTTCAGGGGTGCTTTGAGGACATCCCTAAAGTGTTTTCAATGTCCTCCTTGGAGTCTCCTGTTGCAACCAAGTTCTGAGCAGAGTAGTCGCTTCGGGATTATGGTGTCAGGCATACAAGCTACATGTCCCGCCCAGCGGAGCTGGTTTTGAGTGATCAGCACTTCGATGCTGGCCATGTTGGCTTGGGGGAGGATGCTGCTGTTGGACTCCCTTTCTTGCCAATGGATTTGGAGGATCTTGTGAAGGTATCGCTGGTGACACTTCTCGTCTATTTGTTCCTGAACCGATTTACAGCCCCCATATCCTCTGCATCAAAGGACCACCTACTTCCACCTCTTAACATCACTCTGTTCTGCTCCTTCCTCAGCCCACCTGTGGCTGAAATCTCAATGCCTTCAACTCTATTCCCCATATCTAATCCGCACCTAAACATCTTCCCTATCCTCACTGAGCTGCATTGACTATCAATTCCCCAATGTTTCAAATGTAAAACTCTGGTCCTTATCTTCAAAATCCTGCATGACTTTTCCCTTCCTTCATTTCATTACCTCCTCTAGGCATATAACCCCTCCCAAATTTTTCATTCCTGTGACTGCAGATTTTTGGGTACCCTCCTTCCATTGTGCCGCCATGCTTATAGTCATATCAGGCTCACTCTCTGGAAATTCTGCCCCCCAACACTTCTCTTTCTCTTTACAACCCATCCCTTTCCCTAAGCCCTTGTAAACTTGCTTCCTTTGGCTCAACATTTACTCTTTGCTATGCTTCTCTGAAACAGCTTTGGATGGTTTTCTATATTAAAGGCAATATAAAAACTATTGTTAATTTAATAACCTTATTTGTTTCAAATACTGCACCAGAGACATGGATAATTCTATTATCCTTCTTTCTGACCCTTCTCTTCCCTAAACACCATGCTCACCTCCAAAACCAAAAACTAAACAGAAAACTGGACAGAAAGCCTGGCAATGAGATCCAGGATGCCCATTAATGCATGAGGAGGAATAGCAGGAGTTATGCTGGCAAATCCACAAAGCTACCACCAGCAACAAATTTCTTGAAATCAAGCTGAGGATCATATATTGTGAATACCATGCCCCACTCAAACATCGTACCAGATTAATACTGGTGCTCTGTGACGAACATAGAAGCTTCCCACACTTGTTTTCGTCAAGCTTCTGCATTCAACCATTCTAGCTGGCAATCCAGGGGACCAGTAAGATCATGGCTAGTCTTGCAATACCCAGCTAGGTCCTTGTTGAGCATCACCATGGAAGGGCAAGAATCCAATCAATGAGCAAGGCCAGTAGAACTCACGCAACACAGTCCTCCTCATCCCTCAGAGTTCAGTGTAACATTATCCAAAGCAAGAACTGGCTGAAGCACAAGTCCAACATATGCCAATCAAAACAAGTGATGTATAGTCTCCACCTGCAACTCGGGAAAGAGTTTGCTGCTCATTCTTGGGCTGGCCATTCAATAACTAATTCCATTGCTTTCAGCACAACTTCTCACCCACTGACTATGAAGCCCATCAGTCATAACTTTCATAGCCACTAGTATTGTATTATACTGTATATGTGCTCTGCCTCAAGGTAGGTCCTTAACTTATTGCCTGCTGATGCTTCATCCTGAGCCAATTTCATGGGCAATTTTGTCAGTGATGGTTTGCCATTGCCTTCCACTCTCAGGAGCAGGGTGAGGAGGCAGTTCCCAAGTCTGCCGCAGCCAGAACAGGAATTGAACACATGTTCTTGGCATTATTCTGAATTACAGACTAGCCATCTAGCCAACTGAGTTATCCAGTCCTCATGAGCATTAAGGATCATTTCCCCTGTTTTGAGATCCAATTTACCTTCTCATGGAGCGGGGGCTGGGAGCTCCAAGTCCCGGTAGGCCTCGGGGGTTTTGCACATGTGTGGACGGCGCATGCGCATTCTGATGTTTTGTTAATTCTTCTGGCTGAGGATGAGTCCAGTGAGAGAAAAAGAGAACAATAACCCAGATCATGTGACCAGGAGTGAAGCACCATAATCAGGAAGAGTTCCAGGCAGGAGACAGGTAGAGGGGGGACAGGAAGAAGTCCCAGTTTAGGAGCAGAGAAAGAGGGTCCAAGCAGAAAAAAGGGCTGTGGTTGACAGACTGTAAGTGGCGAGGGCTCAGGAGAAGCCCTGGCAATTGAAGAAGGCGGCATAAGGTTAGTGATTCTGTGCTGCAAACTGCTGGGGTGAAGGTACCCCTTTGAAGCTGTAGTATTCTGCTCAGCACGATTGAAGAGCTGAGATTGTGCTTGTGAGTTAGGGTTGGAGTACAAACTCAGGAATCCAGGGGAATGGAGTCTCAGGAGACAAGATTGAAACCCTGCAAGGTGGGCCTTCATTGAGGCCACCTGAGTTGGAGTGACTTTTGGAGAGAATTCCAAGGCAAGATATTTGAAGGTAAAGGCTGGAATCCCTCATGAAGGAGACAGAGTTACAATGAAATTAACTAAATGTTAGGAAATAGAAATAGTTTAAGTAAGTTATATTTGATTTGTGGGTGTTAGGAGTGAGGTTTAGCTTTAATGTGTAAGTTTGGTTTGTTTTTCTGTATCTGTGTTATGAAGAGGTCAAACTGAGTTTTAGTTTCACTTTAGAAGGTGCTTCCATTTCTAATGAGAGTTTTATGACTGTAAGTTAAGTTAAGCAAACAAGAGTAGGAAAAAAACAGTGCTGCTGCCTAGCAGCAAGGGTCCAGAGAGGCAGGTCCCTCCTACAGACAGACACACAAGAAGGGAAACAGCAAGTTTCATTTCGGAAGCTGCTTGAGTTCAATTGGTTTTGAAGATAGCTGCCAGGAGAGACTGTAAAAGGGGATAGATAGCCAGTTCCCAAGCTAAAGAAAAGCCCCAGAATCCAGGGGAGTGGAACAGGAGAAAGCAACAAGAGGACCTTCTAGTTAAAAGGAAGGACAGGAACCTGGAAAAGGTCATTAAGCAAAGTTAAGAGTGAGGGGCAGAGAGAAAGGCTCAAAGCTTCAGATTTAAAGAGACAAAAGCTGCAGAAAGCAGATTCAAAGTGAGAACAGCTTGCAAAAGGCAAGAAGGCCCAAAGAGATAACTGAGGATCTGTAACTCTTTGCTGTGGTCATGTGAAGCAGTGGTACTGTTGACAGTTGAGTCAGTGAGAGAGAGTGCATGGAAGAGAGCTTGAATGCATGTGATGACCCAGGGAAGAGGAACATCAGAAGGAGAGTTTCAAACCTTGGAGGTGAACCCTTGCAGAAGGTGTCTGAGAGAAAGTGACAGTTTAGGAGAAGATTCCAAGGTGAGGTCTTGGAGAGGGGAGATTGTAACCCCTCATGTGAAAGATGGAGTACAGTGAGATTGGTTGGCTCACAGTGTGACAAGTGTCTGGGGGGAGTTGAGGAGAAATCCATAGAATCTGATTGAGGTGGCATTTGTCACTTGGTTTCAGAGCGTGTTGTGTCTGACCACAGGGTGCCTATTGGTACTTGGACTGTGTACTTACTGTGAATATTAAACATTAAGATAGCTTTTGTAACTTGTGTTATCCTTACAATTCTGTATATATCTGTAACGGTATAGTTGTTGGTGAAGGAGTATTATAATATAATTAATCTTTTCTTGTTTAATAAATGTTTTATTCCTATGTTAAAAGTTTATTAGCTGACTCTGGTTACTCTGCTCAGTAGCCCCTCTCCACATATCTAAACAAACAAATTAAAGTTAGGATCTGTCCCACCCTGGGATTAGACTTGTCCAGTGGTAACTTCAGCTGGGGATCATAATATGACTCGGGGGGAATCGTCCCACATTTGCAATAATTGCAGTAACGGGTGGGAAAGGAATTGTTTTACCCACTGGCCGCAATGGTAGAGGTTTGCGCTGTATCATCCCTTTGCCTCAGTAATGATTCAGCCACAGGAAATATGCAGTCTTGCTGACAGGTGGCCTCTGATTTGCCTGCCATGCCGTTACTTTGCTGCTTCTTCATGCATGGCGCCATATTTAAACTGCAGCTGTGCACACTATTCTCAATGCTGGCTGCCCAGAACTGCTCCAGTGAACTCATGGCCCCAAAAGCCAAGAAGAGTGCAGCCCCCAATTCAGTGACACATCCCTAGGACACCTTCTGGACACAATGGAGGCCCGCTGTGATATCCTTTACCTCCGTTGTGACCGCAGGAGCCCCATCATTCTCACCATGACGGCTTGTGAGGCGGTGGCAGTGTTGATTAGTGCCTATGCTGCACACAAGAGATTGAACATCCAGTGCTGAAAATGCATAAATGATTTCGGGGAACGGCAGCCATCTTATTACTCTAAACTCACACACTCACAGGGCCATCACACATTCACCGGTATCTCACTTACTGCCAGTTCAAGGGACATCACCGCCCACTCTCTCACACACACCAGGTGGAATTTTCTGTGCCCACTGGCATCGGGTGAGTTCCACGACATGAGTGGACAATATGGTGAGAAGGCCAAAAATTGGTTTCACAACATTGTGATACCAGTTTGCAATTGTTCATTCTGCCTGCCCATGGCTGGCCATGTTTCCAGCTGTCAGATGTCGGAAACCTGATTGTAAAACACCTGCATATCATTGTAAGGCCAGTCCAGCGAAATCATCCCCCTTTGCTGGATCATCCACCCATGCCAGTGGGAAACACACAGGTTGTCATGAAGCTATTAATGAATATAATAGTATTGGAAAATATTTTTCTTTTAAAATAGAGGTTTAGTCTGTGGGTGTGTCTTAATTGGATTAAAGTCAGCTAGACTGGGTGCTTTGATATGTACTTATTTTGATATGTAAGGGAGATAGAGTGTAGTTGTATTTTTTTGAATAAAGCATTCAAGAACTGGGGTCAAAACTGACACCGATCTAGCAGATACCAAGAAAAATGTGTATATTTATATATATATTGGTACTATGAAAGGGGTTTCATTGTTAGAGAGGTTTAGTTCAGAGGCTGGTGATACAATGAGAATTTACATTCAACGGGTTGTGCTAGGTATAACTTCAGCAGTGCTGTCTGTGCAGGGCAGAGGCAATGTGAGATCAAAAGGCAGCTGTAAGCCTCCAACTGTCTCCACAGGAACCAAAGTGAAAAGAACCTCATTTTGAAATTGTAGGATAAAAATGCTTTGCCTGATGTTTGGTTAGCCCATGGGTTGCTGTTGCCTTAATGGAGATTAGTTTGGAAATTTATTAAAAGTTATGATAGTAGTAATTTGAAGCCATGTGTATATATTTTAATATGTATAAATTACTAAAATTTTCATTTAGTTTAATGTAAAACCTCAAGAACTGGTGGTGTGATTCCTGAATTTAGAGTCACATCTGAAACATAAAACTTAAAACTATAGGTTATGATCTTTGTATAAAGTTCCCCTCTAGGATTTGTAAATAATTCAGCTTTACCAACTACATTGATCATAACAACTGGGGGCTCGTCCAGGATAAATTATCTTTCCAATTCCTTGATTGGTTTGGAATTGGTGAACCTTAAAGCTTATGAGTATGAGGGGCACTTTGAATTCAGGAGTTGGTGAGGTATTTTAGAAGTGGTGAGACTGCAAGATGGCTTTGGCAATTGCTAAGACTTGTCTGGGAGTAGAAGAAATACTCTAATTGGGTTGGAGAAAATGACTAAAAGTAAGTTAACAGAGTTGGCAGATAAGTTAAAATTGGGGTTACTTGGGAGTGCTAGGAAATCAGATATAGTTAAAAATATAGCACGGCATCTACAGTTGGAATTGAAACCTGACACTAGTGAGTCATAGCTGGAGGTGGTGAGACTTCGGTTACAAATGAAGATGCTTGAAATTGAATAAGAAAAGGAACTGAAAAAGCTTGAATTTGAAGCAAAGGACAGAGAAATGGCTTTTAAAAGGGAATTAGAAATTGTGAAGATGGAGAATGAGGAAAGGGAAAAAGAGAGAAAGAATTCCAACTGCAAATGTTGGCAGTTAGAAAAGAGAGGAAGGATTTATTTCTAGAGTAATACCCAGTGGGGATATGCTTAAGTTTATACAAGCTCTTCCAAATTTGGGGAAAAAGATATTGAAGCATTCTTTATTTCATTTGAGAAGCTAGCTAAACAGATGAAATAGCCACAGGAAAACTGGATGTTTTATTACAGTCTAAGTTATTAGGTAGGGCACTTGAGGTATATGTTTTGCTTTCAGAAGAAATGTTGGTGAATGTGGTGAAAAAAGCTATTATGAATGTATATGAGTTGATTCCTGAAGCATACAGGCAGAAACTTAGGAAAATGAGAAAACAGCTTGGGCAAACTTATAGATAAAAACAAAAAAACTGCGGATGCTGGAAATCCAAAACAAAAACAAAAACAGAATTACCTGGAAAAACTCAGCAGGTCTGGCAGCATCGGCGGAGAAGAAAAGAGTTGACGTTTCGAGTCCTCGTGACCCTGCTACAGAACTTGAACAGTTCTGTCGAAGGGTCATGAGGACTTGAAACGTCAACTCTTTTCTTCTCCGTCAATGCTGCCAGACCTGCTGAGTTTTTCCAGGTAATTCTGTTTTTGTTTTTGTTTTGGGCAAACTTATACTGAGTTAAAAAGAGTAAAGTAAAGTAATTCTGACTGGTGGATATGAGCATTAAAACTAGAGACAAACTATGTGGATCTTAGGGAAATCATTCTTTCATTTATTTCATTCATGAAAATCAAGGCTATCGTGGATTTCCCAGTGCCTACAACAAAATGAGAGGTTTTGAGATTTCTGGGCATGAGTGGGTTTTACCAGAAATTTGTACCAAATTTTAGCCAAGTGGTTGCTCTACTGACTGAACTATTAAAAATTAACAAGAAGTTTCAATGGACACTGGAATGTCAGAAATCATTCGATAGTTTGAAAACTGTACTAACTACTTCACCACTGTTGGCAATACCCAATTTTGCCAAACAATTCAAGTTGGCCATTGACACAAGCGATATAGCCATAGGGGCTGTACTATTACAAGAAGGTGACACTGGAATTGAAAAACCAATAGGGTATTTTTCACGGAGGCTGATTTGTACAACAAAAAAGATATTCAATGATCAAAAAAGAAACTTTGAGTTTGGTGTTAGTGTTGCAGCATTTTGAAATTTATGTCACAAACAATTCATCAGAAACAATTGTTTATACAGACCATAATCCTTTGAAGCTTTTGGACAAATTTTGAGACATAAGTGCATGGCTTTTCAGATGGATTCGATTGTTACAACCATTTAGCCTACGTATAATACATACTGCTGGAAGAGAAAGTCTGTTCGCAGATGCGTTATCAAGAGTTTGAAGCTTAAGGGAAAATGGGACATTCTAAAAAAAACCTGGACATGGAACTGGAGTGATTTCTGTTGATACTAAGGATTTGTGTATACTTATATTTATGTTAATGCATGCATCTGGTAATGTAATGCTGTAATAAGTATAGGAGCTAGTGTGAGATGGGTTATTAAAATGAAGCCGTCTTTCAGAATTATGACGGTTCATTTTCTGATAAGGTGGGGGACGTCATGAAGCTATTAATGTATATCATAGTATTGGAAAATATTTTTCTTTTAAAATAGCTGTAGTCTGTGGGTGTGTCTTAATTGGATTAAAGGCAGCTAGCCTGGGTACTTTGATGTGTACTAATTTCGATATGTAAGAGAGATAGAGGCCTGAATTTTTCACCCGTCAGGCGGGCTCAGCGGGAATGGACGGGGGCAGTCGCAGAGCGGACTGCGATCTGCTCCGCATGGCCATTTTACATGGGCGGGCCAATTAAGGCCTGCCCAGCATAATACACAAGTGGTAACACTCAGTGCTACCTGTGCGGGTGAGGGGAGGAGGGAGAGTCTGGGCCAATGCTGTCTCGTGCGTATGCTTGAAACGCTTTTGAAAACAATAAATAAATTCGATGAAAATTTAATGAAACATGTCCTCTCATGTGACTGTGTCACATAAGATGGGGCATGTTTTTATTTTGCAGCAAAAACTTTTTATTTAATTCAAAAAAGCTTTAAGAAACCTCTTCCCGCTCGTGGATGAAGTTTCCTAAAAAAACGTAAGGTTGGATGGGCAGCGTAAACTGGACATTAATTACTTCATTAATCGCCTCAATAGGCCTATCAATTATTGCCGGGCGTGCAGCTGACTCTGGCGCACACCCGCTGAATGACACATCGTGAGACAGCGCGATGACATTGGGACACACACCTGACATAATTGCATGTCATTTTACGCACCGGCGTGTGGGCACACTGACTGAAAAATCCTGGCCAGAGTGTAGTTGCATTTTTTGAATAGAGCATTCAAGAAGTGGGGTCAAAACTGACACCCATCTAGCAGATACCAAGCAATATATTTATATTTCTAATAAAATTGGTCCTATGATAAGGGGTTTTATTTGTTAGAGAGGTTTAGTTTAAAGGCTGGTGATACAATGAGAATTTACATTCAATGGGTTGTGCAACTTCAGCAGTGTTGTGTGTGTAGAGCAGAGACAATGTGAGATCAAAAGGCAGCTGTAAGCCTCCAACTGTCTCCATAGGAACCGAAGTGATAAGAACCTCATTTTGAATTAGTAAGGTGAAAATGCTTTGCCTGGTGTTTGATTAAGTCTATGGGCAGAATTTTGCCGTCGGTGAGCAGGGAGCGGGGCCCGCTCACCGACGTGTAAAATGACGCTGGATGACATCAGGTGGAACCCCCGACATCACCGTGCCCCATTTAAATTTTCAGGAAGTGGGGTCGCAGCAAAATCAGCTGCAGGCCCGCCGACCTGTCAATGGCCAGTTGAGGCCATTGACGGGATCATTTAAACAATTAAAGGACCGACCCTTAAGGTTGGCGGGTCGGCCAGGAGCCCCGGCAGCAAATAGAGAAAACATCAAACCTCATCCACCGGCGGGATGAGGTTTCATGCAGGGTATTAAAAATTTTAATAAACTTATGCTGTAAATTATGAACATGTCCTATCTCAGGTAACATTATCACATGAGGGGGACATGTTAGGGAATTTTTAGTTTTTTATTTTTAATATTTTTCAAAGTGGAAGTGACCTCCGTGAGGCTGCACTTAGCCTCAGGGAGATGTGCGCTCTTTAGTGCGCATGCACATAGCGCATAGCGCTTCCCACCGGACGTCACGCGTAAAATGGCGGTGCGGCCCACTTCGCTGGTGGGGATTGGCTCCCCGCCCACCGGAGATTGGGTCTGGCCCGCCTGCCCGACAGGCAGAAAATTCTTCTCTCTGTTGCTGTTGCCTTCATGGAGATTAGTTTGGGAATTTGTTAAAAGTTATGATAGTAGTAATTTGAAGCTATGTGTATATATATTAAACCTGTGTAAATTAATATAATGTTTCATTTAGTTTAAATGTAAAACCTTGAGAATTGGTGGTCTGAATCCTGAATATAGAGTTGTATCTCAAACATAACACTTAAACTTATAGGTTACGACAGTTATTTAAAGTTTCCTTCTGGGATTTTTAAGTAACTCAGCTTTACCTACTGCATTGGTCATAACACTGGTGCAGAACATTTCTTGTCAAGTCTGACGGGCAGAAGTCAGGCCTTAATACAGGGGCCTTTCTCACATTGCGGACATCTGAGGATCAGAAGATGCTGGAGCCTGGCAGCAATGGGACCCTGGAGGAATGTTCATGGAATGCTGGGTGGATTCTCAAGGGCATGGCTCTGCTCTGAAGCAGCTCACGGAAGTTGGAAAGTCATCATTGAGGGTCTGCTCACAATGGATGATGGTTGAGGGGGTGGAGAGGAAGGTCCAGCTGTGTTTGGGAGAGGAAGATGTACCGGGGGTTGGGAGAGGAAGGCCTAGGATCGATTTGAAGAGGAAGAGGTGTTAGGGGTCGGAGGGTGAGATTTGGAGAGGGGAATGAAGCTGTTGGGGGGTGGGATGTTGGGATGCGCATATGAAGCTGTCGGAGAGGTTGAGGTTGTGGCGTGGGAGGGACTACGGGGGGAGGAAGGGGTACGGGGGAGAAGACAGAAACTGAGGAGGTAAGTGTAAAGCGGGTGTAAGGTGTAAGGGAAAGATTTCAGAAGGGGGATGAAGTGCGGAGGGGGAGGGACTCCAGGGGGAGGAAGGTGTACGGGAAGACAAGGAAGGAGTGTGGTGAGGTGAGGGAGTCCAGGGGGAAGAAGGAGTCTGGGAGGAGGAAAGAGTGAGGAGAGGGGAGGCAATAAAGGAAGAGGAAGGAGTAAGGGTGGAGGATGGAGTGGGGAAGGAGAAAGGAGTAAGGCTGTAGGAAGAAGTAAGAGTGGTGGAAGGAGTCGGGAAGGGGGAAGGACTAAGGGTGGCAGAAGAGATAAGGTTCTCTGAAGGAGAAAGGAAGGGGGAAGGACTAAGGTGGGGGAGTCAGGGTGGGTGGAAGGACTAAGGGGAGGGGAATTCGGTGGGGGGGGGTGGGAAGGTGTCTGAAGGGGGAAGGGGCTTTAAGGGGGTAAGGGTTCCAAGGGGCTAAGGGGTTCCAAGGGGGGAAGGGGTTTGAAGGGAGGAAGGAGTCCAGAGTGGATTCCAGATGGTGGAATGTCCTGATGAACATGCAAGTGAGGGCACTGATGAGTCCATGACTGCCTCCTGGGGAGCAAACTGAGGGTGGGCATGGCATGAGGGACTGGTGAGAATGATTGAGGGCAGAGTGAGGTGGTAGGATGGGAGGGTGAAGGTTCGACGGTATAGGTAGAAGGAATGGTGAGGGTGGTAGGTGGGGACTTGGAGGCAGACACGGACACTGGGGTTGGGAAGGAGGAGGTCGGGGAGGTGAATGTGGATGGGGGTGGGATACCTGGGAAGAAAGGGAATGTAACGTTCACCTGGACATCCCCAAAAGAAAAGCATTGTGGCTGGTAGGACACTGAGGGGAGGAGGAAGGTGATTCCAGGGGGTTTGACAGTGATGGGCAAAGGAAATGGGTGACTTGGGGAGGGGAAAGCACTGAGGCGTGATCAGTGGGTGGGTGGAGATGCAGGTCAGCTCAGACGGTCAACTGAAATCGAACCCCAGCAGGCAATATAAATGCTCAGGACATTGAGGTGAGTGTGAAACGTGAAGGGTCTGTGTGCAGGGAGAGGGCTTGCATGAGGCTCTGAAAGGCCCTGCCACACACACACACACTTCTCCCTCCAGGATCACTCGTGGGCCGGCTGTGTGCAGCTGAACTGCTAGTGGGGTGGGGTGGGACAATGGGTGGACTCGCAAAGCCTGCTAATGAAGCTGAAAGACACCATTACACATTGTTCAGTGAAAGTAAATGTATTTCCAGATTGTAAAGTTATAAAAATATGCTCACCCAAGCACCAAAAGTGATCAGAATTTCTTAACTTTTGAACGTCTTAGACCTCTAGCTCCTGTCCTGACATCTACAGCAAGGGGTGGAGCCAGCCTGTGCAATGGTTGGCCTTGTTGCCTCTGATGCCTTCAGTGTGGGTCCCCTGGACAGCTGAGGCTTTGAGGGCCCCAGTTTGCTTTGGCTGTCCTCCTGTGGGCCAGCTGCTCCCTCTGCTGCGAAGAGGGTGAGGTTGAGGGGCTCACAGGCAAAGGGGACTCAGAGGTAGAGGACAGCCTCTGAGATTCCTGAGTTGGTGACTTGGGGTGTCCAGCTGCCACTCCTCCTCCCCTTGGGTGCCTGGGAGCCCCGGCCTGACTCCTTGACTGGAAGGAGCACCTAAGGGACATCGAGGTGCCCTGATTCTCTCTTGCATCACCACTGCAGGAACTCACCCATGGCTACTGCAATGGAGTGCAGGTCTGTGCCCATCTCCATGTTCTGCCGGACCAGGGTCTCCATGTCATCTGCCATCCCTCCCACGAGACCTCCATATGCGCACATGTGGGCACCACTTCATCAGTAAGCAGGCAGATGTGCTCCGCTGACTCACATGCTCCTCTATTGAGGGCTTCCAACAGCTCTGTGTGATGTACCCCCACCTTCTGCTGATTATTCAGGGTGAGTTGGAAGGCCAA
Organism: Carcharodon carcharias; assembly: GCF_017639515.1. Taxonomy (NCBI): domain Eukaryota; kingdom Metazoa; phylum Chordata; class Chondrichthyes; order Lamniformes; family Lamnidae; genus Carcharodon; species Carcharodon carcharias. The sequence continues at coordinate 105,564,106 of NC_054470.1, forward strand.
ATCCAGAGGTTTGCCATCTGACTCGGACCTCACAGATGCCTCTTCCCCAGCAGTCCTCCGAGTGCCAGGGATCTTGGCTGAATTTGCTCTCTCCTGCTGTGGATACATGCCAGTGCGGTGACCACTAGATTGTGAACCTAGTGAGTCTGCTCTAGATCTAGATCCCACCGAGGCATGTGTCTCTGCGCTGGTGGAGGGTGTGGGTAAGCGCTGTGACGGGTCTCCCAGGATGCACTTCAATGGAGAGGTATCCTCTTGGCTGGAGGTGAGGAAGTGGATGGAGCTGAGGGACTGGCTGTCTGAGGGCGTCTGTTGGTTGGCAGAACTCCCTGTGAACCAAAGTAGAGATAATTAGTACATGGCAGCAGAGTCAAAAGCAGGAGAGAGAGCACTCACAGCTGCGTTGAGAGACAGTTCAGGATCCTCACGAGGGGGTTCACTGCTGACCTCACCGTCGCCGCAGACACGGTCCACTTCCTCACCAGTCATTGCAATGGCACACTCCTCAAAGTGAGTAAGGGGTCTAATGTGGGCCACTCCAACCTCCGGTCTGGGACCTCTCCGTGCTGTTGTGGGCAGGCTTCTTCTGCATGAAATCAGATGTAGAGAGTGTAAGCAGGACACATGGCACTGCGTGGAATGTTTATGTGGTGAACGGAGCCATGGACAGGATGAGGACACAAGCTTGAGAGGAAATGAGCCAGATGGAAATGTGAGGGTTTGTGAGAGAGTTAATGGTGTTGTCCCGTGATGTGTGAGATCCATGTGGATATGTGATGGGTTTGTGAGTGTGTGAGTTGAGAGTGATGAGAAGATTGAGTTACCCTGGTGAAATGGATGATGCCATTCGTCCTGTAGCAGCACTGGGCGGCTGTCCTCTTTTGCAGGGCATTGCCACCGACCACCACTGCTGCTGCCTCCCATGCTTGATTGATGATGCTGTTGCCCATCTTGCGGCCTGAGTGGGGGGGGTAGAGGACATCACGGTGGGCCTCCACTGCATCCTAAAGGCGCTCGAGGGACACGTCATTAAACCAGGGGGTTGCAGTCTTTTTGCCTTTCAGGGCCATCCTGTTTTCTGTGCAGCAGTACTGGGCTGGGAGCACTGAGAGGTGTGCGCGCAGTTGCGCTTTAAATAAGGCCCCCCAGCATGATGAAGCAGCGAGGTGATGGCGTGGCGGGCAAACGAGAGCCAGCCTGCCATTGACACGGCGTTTTTCCCAGGAATCCATAATTAATGCAACGGGATTGGGACGATATGGCATGAGAAGCCGCCATTGCAGCTGGCGAGCAAAATGTCATTTTCTCGCCCTCTACCGCATGTAGTGCAAATCTGGGATGATTCCACCCATCATCATATCGCCACCTGGCTTCATCTCCTCTGGAGACTGCCTCTGCAGCCCTCACCATCTTGAGGCCATTTGCACAGATCAACATGTGCCCCCACATACACCTGGGATACCTCCCCTTCCCCAGTACAACCCGTGCCCTGCAGCCTCGTCCCTTGCCTGAGACCACTTCTCCTCCTCCCCCAAGCAAGCCCTAGCCCTGCAGCAGTTGAAAAGCCACCCCTGCCTTACGGCTGGCCTGGTAGGTAGAAACCTGCCTGTGAGACCCCCTCAAAGTGATGTGGTTCTGTCTGCGAAGCCTGTCACTGATGACCACAAGTGCTGCCCGAAGCAAGTCAGCATATAAACCTCGAAGCCCTGAGGGCTTATAATGACATGCTAAAGTATTGAAATTAAGTTTCCGACGTCAATGCGCAATGGCACTATCGTTTGGTTGGCGGGCACATGCGGAATCTGTTAAGGCCATTAATTAATCAATTAACTTAAAATTTTCACTGTCCATCCAACTTTACGGTTGGTGGGCGGGATGAGGTTTCCAAAAGCAAATAAAAAATAAAATAAAAGTTTTTCAACTGCATTAGTAACATATCCCTGCTCATGTGACAGAGTCACATGAGGGGACATGTTTTATGACATTTTTATTTTCTTTATTTTTTAATATATATCTCTTCATCAGAGCTGCCTCAGCGGGATTGTGAAGCATGCACTCACGCACATGCGCGAATGACCTGCTCGCTTGGCTTGCCCTCCACCCCCACCCCCGCCTGCACAGGCAGCGCTCAGCGCTGCTGCTTGTGTTTCACGCTGGTTGGGCATTAATTGGCCCGCCGGTGTGAAATTGTGTTGCGGTCCTGATTGCAGGAGGCGGTCGGCTTCCTGTCCATCCCCACCGAGCCCACCCGACATGGATGAAATTCTGCCTCATGGAACCGACTTTTGTTCTTCTCGCTGGATTTTCCCAACCACCTGCCATTCCACTCAATGCCAACGGGGCCAGAGAATTCCGACCTCAGTGCTTACTCACATCTGGGTGGGTTTCTGAGAAAACCGTGGAATCTACCTTGTTCACACTTGGCACTTATTGTGCAGTCTAATGTCTTTGACCACAGTTTGCCCGTTAATTCACATGTACCTCATATTAACCCTGAATTTTAGAGTATAAGATAGATATTGTAAATTCTTTTATCTTTTTGAAATTATATAGTCAAGTTTTTTTTGTTGGTTCAAAACCTATGGAATTTTGTGGCTTTAACCTCTTAGCAAGTGTCTTGGATCTCAAATTTTGCCTACATTAAACAAAATGTAACTGGTCTCAAATTGAATTGGACCAAACATTTGGGGTCCTGGTCCAGGATCATAACACCCTCCATCCCTTGGTGTAACAAACCCCAGAAGCCAAGGTCAAACAGACGTTCTCATTGCTCCCAGCACAAGCTCACTCATACCCCCTCAAAATAAAGCTACATGGAACAATGGATTCCTCCATAAGAGCCATGCAATCAAAATGTACAATGCTTCCTTAAATATCAATGCAAAAAGTACATTTTTGAGAAGTCAGTAAGGCTCACATTACTCTACTTGGAAAATAATTAAACGTAGATTTGTGCAGGTGCTCCCAAGAGACCTCTCGACTCACAGAGCAAGTAGCTTGTAGTTGCAATATTTGGATGTTGCTCATATAGCATTGATGACTCTCATCATTCATGCCTTTACTACTCAGTCAGCCAGTTCTAAGTTAGCAAGTCTTGAAAAGTAAATTAAGTTATAGCACCAGCAATCCACAAGCAATGGATATCTTAAGCGAACAAGTGTGGACATCATGGAAGCTTTTTACCCACTTTATGACATCTCACGACCATATAAACCAATGGTTCTCCACCGGAGGGGTCCACAATCCCCTTGCAATCTGCCAAAAATAATGTATTTTTCTTAAACTGGGCTTGATGGCCTAACTCCACTCAAATGCATTGGCACACTGAAACACAGGAAACGAGACTGAGAGAGAGAGAGAGAGAAAGAGAGGAACATTCATTAAAATATCAAAGAACAAGTCTCTGGAGACAGGTACAGCAGTGACATGGGTTGCCAAATGTGCCAGCTCACAGTCCCTTTCCCCTTTACTGTACGCATGGGAATGTAGCTGGTTATTGCAATCCTTGGGGATGTGTCAACAAAACTCCAAGCAAAATCCTTTTCAGCTGGAGGAGAGTAAGGCTGCCTGCCCATCGATTACATACCCAGTCCATGAAGGGGAGAGACAGGTTCTCAGAGACAGTTCATGCAAAGTGCGAGTTGCTTTGGGTGTTTGGTTTGAGAGTGCAACCCTTGCCAATGGCAGATATTATACACTCATTGTGTAAAACAATAAAAAAAAATGCTTAATTACATAACTTTTTTTTATACAGGACTGATACTTGTGTTGTGTTACAGATGCTCTGTGAATATTTTATAACATTGGCGAGGGGTTCAGAGGCAAAAAGGGTTGGGAACGCTTGGTACAAACCATTGTAAAAAAATTGTTGCCAATGCAAAAATTATGAGACACTCAGATGTTTAAATGAGAACATTGATTGGTCACAATTCATCACAGGGCCTATTTGCAACAAGAGTACAGGTTACTAATGTTTACAAATTTGTTTCCTCCCACTTTTCCAATACCTTTTGCTGATCAGGATCAGGATGTCGTATTTTCAGTTGGCGCCATCCACACAAGAACAAGCAAAGTCTACTTAACTTACTTGAATCTTCACTGGGATATAAACAATCCTTTATGCAAAGCTTCCAGTGAAACAAAGCAGCCATCTTTGTTTCTCATAAAGTTGGCCATATTTAAAGACAAATCCATTAATGCTAGCGATAAATCTTACTTGACAGAGAACTAATCATTACCAGAACATTCACCACTCTGTTATAGTGAAAAGTAGCAAAGTAGGAAATTTATGGGGGTGGAGGTGGTGTGGGCGGGAGATTCAATTTAAAAAAAGATTTTCTCATTGTGCTTGAAAGATTTATGACCTATGTTGACTGTTTGAAGAATTCGGGTTTATAAATTTGAGAACATAATATTATTATGAAAGAGGACTGTATCTGTTTGAGGGAAAGGAGGGTGACTGTTGTAATATAAGTTGGTGATATACTTCAATATGCAACACCACCTTGTTAGTGGGGATGGTAAAAAAGATTAATTCTGCACTTGGAACATTTGAGATCTTTCTTTTTATACCCAGGAATGCAGGGAATGGCAAGCATACTTTAGTAATGCTCTTTCGATTACTTCTTTCTAGAGGCTCCTTTTAAGTGTTGATGTCTGTGAAATAATCATTTCTAACAAATATATTTACCATTCATATAGCTAGGAAGACATGGTAATGTAGACCAAAGACTGTTCAATAGCTGTGGACAATGTTGTACTGTGATTAGGCAGTGGGTGGAATGAAAATAAGATGAGGGCGAGAAGAATGGGGTCAATATATCTTCTATGTTTTCCCACTTTCTCTTCTGAGGTGAGTGTCAGGGCAGTAACAGTTGAGATACGTCCCAGCTTAATTAATGAAAAAAATTCACTCAAACCAACCTCGGTTGTGTTGAATTGGATTTTGCACACAAGCCTTTCTCTGACCCAGTTCTTCAGTACTCAGCTCTTTTAATTCTGGCTGTATAGCCACTATGTCCCAGACTGATTTGTTGTGCATGACAAGGCTCTGCCATTATATAGGCAGCCCAGAATGAGAGCAGTGGCCTTCTGATTGCAAGGATCTTCTGCGTACTTGTCAACACATCACATTCTGGCAGACTTGAAATTTGATAACTACTTTGCCAAGAAATATTCTGCTGGGATCAGGCTTTCTGTCAAACTACAGATAAAAGAAGCCAATTGAAAAATCTTTCCACTGCTGCCCACTTAATCATTCATTCCAATCCAATCCAATAAAAGTGATTAGAATTATAACATATGCCACTGTCAGTAGGTGAAACCTGGCAGCAGATTGATCATATTCAGCATACTGAGCAGTAAAATTAGATGTCTGGATTTGCTTCACACTTAGAAAGGATTGCGGGGTGCTTGAGTATTCGGTTTAGAAGAATTAAGAACATGAATAATAGAATGAGAAATTTGCAGGGCCGTTGGTCAAGAGCAGCTGAGTGGAATTATTTAGATAACTCTGCCAAAGAGCTGGCATAGGTGCATTCAGTTAATTGGCCTCCAATCCCATTCAGTCCATAGACCCTAGTCCTTCCAAGGACCATGTTTAACCTATTGCATTCATCCCATCTCCTGAAGCATGTCTAGATGAATCCAAACCAAAACTTCCAAATCTCCATTATTATCCTCACCTCTCCATAGGTGATTCTACCCCTACCCTCCCCCTATGCCCTGTAGAATAGCTGGCCATCTTAACCTGTTTATCCCGAATCGCCATTAGAGTCCTTAGGGATTAAGAACTATTCTCCAGGACACTGCTGCCCACAACCAAAAAAAAAATCATAGGGGCAATAAAAATGTGTGTTTTATTGAACATTTATTTTGAACACTTTTGTTTACTCATTATAAAATGCATTGCTATAAAAGAGATTGCCTGTGAAAACTTTTCATCTTATACCCATCAAGACAGATTCACAAGAATACCAATTCTAAATGAAAAAACACCTTATACTGCATAAGAAGAGAGTCCTGATTGGTTGGCAAGTGCTCTCAGCACTCTCTTCACATGTGGTATAAATTGTTGTTTCCTTTGAGGTTTGGTATTCTTGTGAAGCTGTCCTGATGAGTGCAAGACAAAAAGCTTCAACAGCATATCTCTTTTTTCAGCAATACTCAAGTTCTTTACTACCAAGTGACTAATTGTAAAAAGGTTGGACATGGAGAAAATAAAAGTTTGTTTGACTGACAGTCAAGAAATATCTAGTGAGACAATGAAGAGAATAGTTGCTTTTTATTTAGGATGGTTAGAATGTGAAACTTGCTACCACAAGAAGTAATTGAAATTAATACATGGATTTAAGGGAAAGCTAGGTAAGTACATGAGGGAGAAAGAAGTTACACTAATATGGTTAATACTTTTCAAAGGAGAGCAAGAGAATTCTCCAGAGTTCTGGTTAACATTCATCTCTAAATCAAAACAGATTAAATAATCATCTCCAATTTCTGTTTCTTCTGCATCTTTTACTGTGCCAACTATGTGCTTTTACCTTCTGCAATGTACATTATCTCATATTTATCAACATCAAAATTTCTTCTTATCCCACCCTCACAATTCATCTGGATTCTTTTACATCTTATTTATGATCTTTATTAATATCGTCCAACATTCTCTCTTCCAAGTTCTTACGCATATCCTAAACAGTAGGACAAGCGGAAAAGAAGTCTGTGGAACTCTACCTCCCATAGAGGTTACTAGATATGAATCAGTAATGGATTTCTTCCATTACTCGAGATTGATTGTAGCACTGATACCCTGCCCCAACTGAAATCAGCTAACTTGGAACTGTGCTGGTATCAAATCAGATCTTTCCAGTCTGGATGGCTAAGCCACTGGGGGAAATCATCAAGACAGTTGGCTAATTTACCATTCATTCATAGAATTATATAGAATTTGCAGCACAGAAATAGACCATTCAGCCCAAATAGTCTGTGCCAGTATTTATGCTCCACATGAGCTTCCACCCGTCCCTCTCCATCTAACACTATTAGCATAACCTTCTATTCCTTTTCCCTTATCTACTTATCTAGCTTCCCCTTAAATGCATCTATCCCAAATACTCCTTGTAATAGCAAGTTCCACATTCTAGCCCCTCTCTGAATAAAGAAGTTTCTCTTGAATTCTCCATTGTACTTTGTTACCACCAGGTCACCAGGTGATGTCCCCCAATTTGTTAACTTCCTGAACAGGACTCCAATTTTGTTATGCTCCTGAGTGAGGAGGAATGAGCTGGGTACCCTTCATTATTTAACCCCCTTGGTGCAACAAGGTTCATTTAAAAGGGATCCCTTTTCCTGTGGATACCTTTTCCAGTCCAAATGTATTTTAGAAGGAACCAATTTAACCAGGCTTTACTGAGTCAAAGAAAGGATAAGTTTATTAGTTATTGAAAGCCCAAGAAAAATACTAAAAATGCAACACACATACATAGAGATCAGAAATGAGAAGTTAATAGTACAAATAAAAGTTTAAAAAGATATACAAATCAGTCTTTGGCTTGTCTGTGAGGCGTAGATGGCAAAAAGTTGTGGCTGTTAATTTGGGTGATTCTGGTAGAGCTAACTTTGGCAGCTTTGCAGTTGGTTTGGAGACACTTAGTTCTGCAGTATAGCTGAAGAAGCTGTCCTATTTCCTTTTGATTGTGGCTTTCACTGAGCCTTGCCGCCAGCAACAGAGAGAGAGAGAGAGAGATAGACTTTGCCTACAATCGCAGGGGTGACTAGTTGGTCTTCTTCTTGCTGTCCCACATACAGCATTCCATACCAGCACACTAGCGCACCAGCATTGCTCTGCAGCTAACATTTTAACCCATTTTTTCCTGTGTATTCCTGTATGGGTAAGAAAACATGTCTGGTTCCCAGAGCCTGTGTCCTTTGATCTCCAACCATTTTAGATGTTCAGAGGTATGAATCAACAGGAGATGGATTTTAGATGCCTGCTGAGACATAGTAATCAGTCTTTTGCCTCTGCAACCACAGGAGATTAAAGTTCAGTCTTTTGCATCTTTCCTATCACCCTTTCTGTTTGAAGAAGGCCAGGGCACCTTTTCAGGTGCGACATTCGATGTTGTCTCAGGACCAGTCGGTCAACTTATAATCCACATAGGAATGTTCCAGAAAGTGGTCACTTTACATTATCAGCCATCTTTTGCTCAGTGTCCTTGCTTGTATTTCTTTAAAAACACACATTTCTTTCTTAAAGGTTCAATAGGCCCGTAAGTAATTTGTAACTGTAATCGGCTTCTCATGATGATTTATTATGACTACCTATTTATGGTCCATGGTTTTGGACTCAACCCAAAATTGGAAACAACTTCTCTAGATCTATCTCTATCAAACCCCTTCTTAATTTTAAAGACCTCAATTAGGTCACCCTCCAGCCTTCTCCTTTCTGGAGAAAAAAGCCCCAGCCTGTTCAGTCTTTCCAGATGGTGTTGCCCTGTCCATTCTGATATTGTTTCAAGTATAAGGACAGCAGTCTTCTTGACAGTTTGCCAGTATAGCATTGTATTTCCAAAACCCAAACAGATATCACTTTTGAAAATCTTTTTTCAATCTTCTCCAATGCCTTTAAACCCTATTTGTAAAATGGAAATCACAACTATGCACAGTACTCCAAGCAGTGACCTAGCCAATGTCTTATACAAGTTTCATATAGCTTGTCTTTTTTTCAATATTATCTTTCAATGTTTAAGCATCTTCCACCCTACCCTTTAAAAGTCTCAAATGTGAGACATTCTTTTTGAAACTTCCAGCAGATCAATGAGACATTAATTTACTGCATTTAAATTCATGCTCAAACCCAGGGGCTTCCTGGCTTGTGTGAGTTCTGTTATAACTCTGGGCAGTGCATGTCTCTGATGAGTAGTCAGGGGAATTGGAGAGGACGTTGTAAAAAGGATGGAGCGAGCAAAATGTTCGGAACAGACAATTGATTCTTATTGCCAGTGAAAAACAAATTTGCTGCATTGAAAATCTGTTGCTTTAATCAGTTTTTAAGTTAGACTAGAGTGAGTTTACAGCTTTCTCCGCAATGTAATGGCAAATTACCATTTAAATAAAGATCAGTTCAAGGTTAGACCTTATCTGCATGTGGTGCCTGTCCATTATTAATATTGGGGCAGTCTCATATTGAGAGTGACAATGTGCACTGTCAGCACCAGAGAAATGAAAAGGTTACTGCTCAAAAGCAAGTATAGCTGACATTTCAGTTTTTCTTTAAGTCTTGGTTTAAAGAGTGCTGACTATTAGAGCCTAGTATCTTGTAGCTCAGCTTCTCTGAAGTGCTATTCAGTTTTATAAGCCTTGGTAATTCTCTTTGTAATACAAAGGATTTTTCCATCAATGCTGTTGTATGATATACTTTTATGTTGTGTCCCTTTGTGCACTGATGCGCCCCCACTGGTGCATCTCCCATGTGTCACCACTCTTTTCTCCATTTCAATGCAGGGGACACATCTGAGGGTTCTGATAAGCAAAGAAAATGTGTGGAAAAATGAAAAGTCAAGCAAGCTCTCTTTCTATTCTGGAAATGCTGCCACAGCGATGGGGTCAGCTTCCCTCTGCGTGCTGCTGCCACCTACTTCTTACTCTCCACCTCCCTCGCACTCTTTGCTTCCTCTGTGCTGTCAGGTTGCCTGCCTGACACCCTGCCTTGGAGGAGGCGGGGCTCAGTTCAGCCACAAATTGGGTCAACGCAAACTATTGTTTTCGCCCCTGGCTCTGCAAACAAAATCTGTACCCTCGCTAATCCCCCTCCCCCATTACTGCATCAGGCTGAAGTAGGCTGTTTGCAAGCTGCTGTCCTTTTCAAATCTGAGCTCAGGCACTCACAATACTCTCCATCACAACAAATGCCTATTATGGAAAGGGGATGGTGGCCCTTTACCTTTATCAGGAGGTGCAGAAGAGGTTAAGTAGGGACAAAGATACAATTATGGCAGTAGACTTTATTGGCTCATTTTCTAGGGGTCTCCCACAACTTTGCACCTTCTAAACAAAGAGGCAATTGAGAGCCAATTGTTGCATTTTCCTTCACAGAAGCATAGATTGTAACTCTGGTGGCAGTATGGAATGATGTCAACCTTAGCGCAGTGTGTAGGATTCATATTGCCCCTGAGTCATAGGGGAATTGTAGATCCAATTAAGTTCCACTCCAGAGAGTCGAGCACAAAATCGAAGCTGGCACTCCAGTGCTGTACTAAGGGAGTGCTACACTGTCAGAGCTACCGTCTTTAAGATGAGATGTTAAATTAAGGCCCACCTGCCTTAGGTGGACCATGAAAGATCCTATTTCAAAGCAGAGCAGTTTTCCTTGGTGTCCTGGTCAATATTCACCCCTCAATGTTCACTGAAATGGATTACCTAGTCATTATCTGATGGAAAGGTTTACAGCATGGAAGGAGACCATTTGGCCCATTATGTGTGTGTGTGTTAGCTGAAAAAGATCTGTCCAGCCTAATTCCACTTTCTGACTTTTGGCATATAACCCTGTAGTTTACGGAACCTCAAGTGCAGGGCCAGGGCGAGGAATCATGGGCCCTGGTGCTCCTCCTGTTTCTGGGCCCCCTATCCCGCCCTCCCCTTTAACCCTCCCCTAACATCCCCAACACTGATAAAATCCACATCAAATGCACTTGAAATAATAATAGCGAGAAAATCAGGGTAACTTATTCCACACAAAGCCTTGCACGAATACTTCATACTCAGAAAAAGCCCTTACTTCCTCCAGTACTCAGGCATTTAACGCGATCAAACTCTGAAAAGTTGCCTTTCATTTTGTTTTAAAAAAGAGAGGTAAATAAACCCACAAGGCACTTTTAAAGGGGACAGCCTCTCTGCATTTGCTCCAGATGCTTCCGGCACATAAACTAACACCGGTGGATGACAGCAGGACAGATCCAGTCACCACATCCTGCCTAGGCTCCCCAGACGCAAGGGCTGGGAGATGGGGGGATTTTAGGCCCGGAGCAGAGGAGAGTGGAAGGTTTATTAATGATGATGTTCCTCAGTTCCTTATTTTATCATCGTTTATTCTATCCTATCCTCCTGCCACTGCCTGACCCGCTAATCTCCAGCTGCCGTCACACCACTTGCTTCTTCTTTATTATATTCATATTTCATTATTTACCATACTCTCACTCTTAACAATCTTTGCTGGAGAAAATTGATGACAAGGGTAAAGCTGACAAAAGAGTGAGAATTCTTAAGCAGGCCCACTGTGCTCATCACAACGGCTCAACAAAGGCTGTGCACACCCGCTGATGGGCCAAATCAGAGTGAATAAGCTATGAGGAAAGATTAAAGAGGCTTATGCTTTACAGTCTAGAAAGAAAAGATTAAAGTGAATGCCTCATTGAAGTATATAAAATATTGATTACTACAGAGAAGCTGTGCTCAGATTGTTACTGTGATACTGTGATAAGAAAGAAGAATTAAAGGACATAAAGTAGAAATTAACTAAAAGTAAATCTAAAGAAAACCCAAGTTTTAAAAAATTCATTCACGGATCTGGGCGTGGCTGGCTAGGCCAGCATTTATTGCCCATCCCCAATTGCCCTTGAGGAGGTGGTTGTGAGCTGCCTTCTTGAACCGCTGCAGTCAATGTAGTACAGGTAAACCCATATGGGTGAGTTAAAATCACATTTCTTTATGAGTGATAAATGGCCAACCAACCAGGTTAATGCAGGCTAAAAATTTAGAGATTTTCAAAGTACAATTGGATGTTCTAATGGGGGAGTTAATGCAGTAGGGGAATGGTCACAAAAGTTAAATATTTTGCCTCCTTTTGCCTTGGCAGTTATCCTTTAATTCAATAATAATATTAGAGTTCTAAAAACTAGCTAATTGAAAACCAATTCTTCAGTCTACCGTAACACAAACATTGTGGCATTGTTTTGATTTGCCTTCAAAGTTGCAGGCTTGAGGAAAAAGCCTAGTCACACTAACATAAAACCATAAAGACAGCTGAGTGAGTACAATTAGCTTGGTCTGTGTAGAATAATGGTTAATAATTATAGTGATGAGATAATGATGTGGACCATGATGTAACAGTGACATCAGTAGTCATGTCTTTGAGAAAGAAAAGAGATAAAATAGTCTTACCTGGAAGCTTAGAATGTGTTATAGTATAAATAAAGGAGTTTTTGAAGAAACCTACCAGAGTTAGACCTAAGTCACTCTTAGGTACTGGGAAATCTATCCAATCCAGAACAGGCCACAAGTTAACCAAAGAGAGATCTAAATAGTATTCAAAGTGGAAACTAAACCACAAACCAGGTAAGACTGAAGGAGCAAACTTCTGAACTGTGCTATGTGAGGGAGAAAGCTGCAGAACACAGGAAGATATCATGGACTGGACAGGTTAGTAGGAAAGTGGCAAATGGCATTCAATCCAGAGAAGAATGATGTAGTTATCTGAGGAGAACAAACAAGGGAAGGGAATACACAATAAATGGCAGGATTCAAGAACAGAGGGGGTTTGGGAGTATATGTCTACAGATTCCTGAAGGTGGCAGGGCCTAGATTTTAAGAGCAGGGAGGTTATGCTCGAACAGTATAAGATAATAATTAGTTCACTGCTAGAGTACTGCATACAGTTCTGGTCACTGAATTCAGGAAGGATGTGATCACATTAGAGAGGATGCAGAGGAGATTAATGAGTATATTGCCAGAAATGGAAATTTTTAGCTATGAGGAAAGATTGTACACCAAGATACTCTTGCAGGCAAGTCAATGTGCATCAGTGCTGGTCCCAAGTCCAGATTACTGGGGAGGTTTAGCGCCAGGAAGGGCAGATGGCTAAAAAACTACCCGCAAAAGCTGTAGAGAGAGCTGGAAGCTAGAGCTGAAGCATGGAGTAGACATTTTAAAGCATTGTCAATAAAACCTGTTACACCCGGAGGGCAGAATCTTCTGGTCCCACCAGTGGTGGGAAGCTTGTTGGGCGGGGGAACTCAATTTGGATTTGGGTCAAAAATCACTGTCCCGATGGCAGTATGAGATTTAGGAATTAAGTTCTTGGGACTTTAAAGGCGCGTTAAAGACAAACAAGTCATGCATGCTCATTAAAGGCCAGCTTGCCAGAATTAAATTCCCTTCCAAATTAAGTTCCCCACCAGCGAGAAACTTGAATGACTGCACAAAAGCTGTGCACCTGGTGAGGTAGACCTCTTCCATGATTAATGGTGAGTTGCTACTGCATTGTCCTCTTTGAGGAGCACCTGTAAATGCCAGCCTGTGTTTGAGACCGGATGTTGGCAGTGCAAGTTGCTTGGAGGATGACCTAGGAAGGGAGGAAGGATGAGCGGAGAAGAACGGAGAAGTGGCCAGGGAAAGGTGGAAGGGATAGCGCAGGCTGTCTGGGTGCCTTTTAAAAATGGCGTCTCGACATTTGACCCAATATGGTAATGGCAGGGACAGCGACTTTGAGCCTGCGAGAATCGCTGAGTTACTAGTGGATACATATTTAATGAGCTGAACAGCGCAAGATCACACATGGACAGTAATCCCGCCCTACAGCGGAAATCACTCCCACTTTCATACCCATCACCAGACTTAGACTCCAGAATGAAATACTCCGGCCATATGCATTGGTCTGAGATATAAAAATTTACAAGAGCCATTAGTACCAATATGGACCATGATCTCTGGCTGTACAGCCTTTACCCCAAAACGCCTTGCAATCGCAAGATGACATCCTTGGCCCTGGCACCAGGGAAGCAGCATACTATCCTGGATTCATGTCTGTGGCTGCAGCAATATCTGTCTGTTCCCCTAGCTATAGAATCTGCTATTACTATTGCCATCATTATCTTTTTCCTGGCCCCACCTATACAGCTTAGCCAGCTGTGTATTGTGGACCTGTCTCTGGTAGCGCCCGCAAGAGGAACCATCACCTTTAACAAGTATTCAGAACTGAGTAACGGTAGGAGAGCGAGGTGCACTCAGGGAAACACCTGCTTTACCTGCCTGGTCCCTGCAGTGGGGAAATCATCCAGTCCTTCTCTGCCTGCACACCCTTAAGCTGAGAGGTGATCACGTGAGAGAAGTACTATCCCCATAGCTTTTGCTCTCATGGATGCACTGCAGTAAAGGCAGTGACTGCTCAAGCTCCAAAACCTGGAGCCCGAGCGTTTCCAGCTGATAATGCTTGCTGCACATGTGGTTGTCTGGACACAAGAAGCTTCCACGTGAAATAAGATATACCTTCCAAGGGACTGAGCTGCCCTGCCGTCCCTCATCTCATTGCTGTCTGTGGTTCATTGTTGTAATGTTTCTTCCATTATACCAGTAACAATGCCTTGAAAGTGCTTCACTGGCTGCAAAGTGTTTTAGGACATGCTGAGGTCATAAAAAGCGCTGAATACATGCAAGCCTTTCTACTGTCCTCAATGATGAGTTATGCTCTGATGCATCTTACAGAAGTCAATGAACAGCCTTCAACATCTTCCACATGCTCTTGCTTCCAAAGGAGCTAGGGCCACCTCCCTAGGAACATCCAAGTCTTGGGGCAGAAATGTCTGAGGTTTGCATTTAGTGCGCTAGTGGGCGGGAAAAGTAACGTTTTTCCTGTTGGCTGCAATGACGGCTTTTCACACCGTATCATCCCAATCCTGCCTCATTAATCATGCTTTCCTGGGAACCACGCAGTTTTGATGGTGGGCAGACTCTCATTTACCCGCCATACCATCACTTCACCACTTCCTCACACCAGGCACCATATTTAAAGTGCAGCCGCGTACATATCACTCAGTGCTCCCAGCCCAGGGCATATGTACTGAAAACATGGCCCCGAAAGACAAGACTAAAGCCCCCCAAATCAGTGATGCACCCCGGGGTACCTTCTGGACACTGTTGGAGTCTGTCATGATATCCTCTGCCCCTGGCTGCAGGAGGTCCATCGGTGTCATCACTCCGGCTTGGGAGGCAGTGGTGGTCATTGCCAATGCTGCACTGAAGGTGTCGGCCTTCCAGTGCAGAAAGAGGATGAATGATCTCATCCATGCTGCCAGGGTATGGCAACCATCTCATCACTCTAACCTCAAACACTTACAAGCCCAGCACACATCCACTGACACCTCACTCACTGCCAGCTCAAGTGGCATCACCACTCACTCTCTCACACAAACCCTCACATCTCCATCTGGTCTCATCTCCTCTGGAGACTGCCTTCCCAGCCCTCACCCTCTTGAGGCCACTTGCACAGATCAACATGTGTCCCCAACACACACCCTGATGCACCCCCTTTTCCCAGTTCAGCCCTCACCCTGCAGCCTCTTCTCTTGCCTGACACCACTTCACCCCCTTCCCCAAGCAAGCCCTAGCTCTGCTGCAGTTGAAAAGCCAGCCCCGCCTTACGGCTGTTCTTGTAAGTGGAGACCTGCCTGTGATCGGCCGCAAAACTGATGTGGTGCTGCCTGCGAAGCCTGGCACTGATGACCATGAGTGCTGCCTGAAGCAAGGTGGGCAAAGAAACCTCAAATTCCCGAGTGAAGTGCATCTTGACAGGTGCATGTTGCTTATGTTCAGTTGTGAAACACATTGATGTACAACCCCGCAAACGTGCCCGGGTGACCCGGTGTGGAAGATGATTCCGGCGAGCGCGGCTTATAATGAGATGCTAAAGTAATGAAATTAGGTTCTTGGCTTCCAATGGCGGGAAAGGCAGCCCGCCATTGACGGGCGGAACGGATGATCGCAAACTGGTTTCACGATGTCATGAAACCAATTTTTGGCCTTCTCGCCGTATTGTCTGCTCACGCTGCCAAACACGCCCGATGCCAATGGGCACGGGAAATTCCATCCTTGTGTTTTTGGATTGCAAAGGTGTGCGTGACATGGTCAGCTAAAGCCATATGGGACAGGTAAGAATATTGCAGAGCCCTTCCAGACTTTTTAAAGCTATAAAAAAAAAATCCCCTTAAGATCCTTGTGGTCCTCTTAATGACCATCCTGGTTGAGGCATGTTGTAGCTCTGCTTTTGCCGTCACAACTCTTCAGAGAAGTCATAATGCATGGGAGCATGGGGGGCGCGGTTAAGCTTTGTTGTCCACAAACAACCTGCTGACATGATTTTCTTCTCTGAATAACCCACTGATGAGTTAGTAGTTGCAAATCATGGTTCCAATGTCCCAATATTAATCAATTGATTTATATATGGCTCCCAGCTCAGTAGATCAAAGAGTACCCACAAGTGAAAACAAAGGACCCTCACTTTCCCTTAACAAATATCGATCCCAGGGCAATGGCTGGTTGGAATCTTATTGCAAAAAAGGTACAACACTGTTGGATTTATTGTGAGTATTAACTGCGCAGGTTAAAACAAAAGGCAACTTTGACCTTGTGCAATAGGGTAAAACAAGTGATAGCAAAGTCAATGGAAATGAAAGGCAGTGAATTTCATCCTATCAGAATAAATCCAGGTTACCCCAATTGTGACTGGGAGGAGAAATATCACAGATAACAAGTGTTTACAGTAATGTTAATACGATCCCTTATAGTATTCATCATAATTGCCTAAGTGGCTGTATTTAATGTAAAACGAAACACTCTCCTTTGAAGCTAACATGAAGTGTTAATGTTAACACGATTCCCTTAATGTTTGCTTGAAATTTCAATTAAAAAATTGTTCACATAATTGGCTTCTCACCAAAATATAATTACTTTTCCTGCCAGTTCAAACAACATCCATTTATGCAGCTTGGCCAATCCAACCAATCAGCTGATAGACTGCAATAGACTTCCTGCAGTGTATAAAATTAAATCTGTGATCTGTTCTATTGTGCGTTTTGTGACAGTCTACTTTAATTGCCCCATCTCTGTCACTCAGTTTTCTTCCCACAAAACTAGTGCGCTCCCTAAACCCATTTGTATCTGCATTTGAAGCTATCTTGAAGAGCTGGCCTTGAAAAATTGGATGAAAACACTACACTTGCACAGAAAATAGAATTAATTATAATTCTGGAAGCAATCAGCAGGTTAGGCATGATCTGTGAAGAGATAAGTAGAATTGGTGGGGGGACTTTTAACTGTAATGGACAGGGATGAGAGAGGACTATTGAAACTCTTGTTCCCTTCCCGTACTGTCTGTGATCAGTGTGTTTTGAAAAGGAAGATTGTGTTCTTCTTAACCCCTGAGTGTGTGGACAATTTTAAATTAGCAGCAGCCAGCTTTTCGTGGGTTTAAATATTTATTCATGTGTTTACCCTAAAAGCATAATGCTACATCACTCACCCACCACCACTCTCACATGCGCACACACACACACACACACGCATACACACACTCTCAAGGAAAAGTACAGTTAAAGAGAATAGTGCATTTTTATAAGTTATAAATAAGAGTTTGCAATTCATGTGTTTGGCTTATCTTGAAAGCAAGTATGCATTGCAGCCTCGTGAGGAAGATGTCTTCACTCCTGAAGGGTAGTCTAGGTGGATTCAGCACCAGAAGTCGTATATCAGAATTGTTGCAGGACTCTCTCAAAAAGATTGTTTTCCATGGCCAGGATTTTATGACTCTGCTGCAGCGTGTCTCCCACTGGTGGATGTGGAGAGCCCTTTAAATTGCAGTTCAGTTCGGCGGGACTGTAATATCGCCAGGTGGGAGGGGCCATAAAATCCTGTCTCATATGTCAGGAGGTTAGTTACTTGTATTATCAATACCAGAAAGCTGGTTTTCAATTGGTGGAATTGAAAAGGAACAGGCTTGGAGCCTTTACAATGTTGCAGCCTCCAGTCATCAAAGGTGTAGATAAAAACATAAAAACTGCGGATGCTGGAAATTCAAAACAAAAACAGAATTACCTGGAAAAACTTGGCAGGTCTGGCAGCATTGGCGGAGAAGAAAAGAGTTGACGTTTCGAGTCCTCATGACCCTTCGACAGAACAAAGGTGTAGATGTTGCTGCAGTTGTAGTTCTGTGCTAAAACCCTTTTCGAAAGGGAGACTAACATGGCTGCTTTATCAGGTTTCTTTTCCAAATATGATGTTGGGCTTAGTTTATTATCCACAACCTGGGTCTTTGGGTGTAGACATTTTACTCTGAGGGTTTGAGGCAATTACTGCCTTTTCTGCTGAAAGTGACCCCATTAAGGTCAGGAAAACTCTTCTAGAATGGTCTCAGGATGGCTCTGGCGGCCATCTTTTGCAGTATTTTAATGTCAATATTTAAAGGAAAAGTTAGTTGCAGAAGATTCCAAACTGATCACAGTTATGTTTTTTTAAGAAGTTATGGATAGAATATGCCTCTACTGGGCATGATGTAACCTAGAAGAGAGCATGAAGCTTGTTGCAGGCGGGCGAGTTAACAGTGGCAAAAAAAGGCAAGTTCTTTGGGAAGCCAGTCCAACTTGTTTACTTCAGCATTTCACTGCAACGCATTAAACTGCTAAGGATGCCAACCCTCCAGGAATTCACTGGAGTCTCCGGGAATTGAAGATCAATAGCCAGGACACTGTTGTGTGCAACCCTGGAGAAAAATTATCGGGACATTAAAAATGATTGTCCGGGGTTTTCAGTGCCTGCCGACGTCGAGCATGCTCGGTGCCATGAGCGGACAATAAGGCGCGATTAGTTTCACGACGGAGTGAAACCAGTTTGCGTTCGTCCGCTCAGCCTCCTGATGGCAGGCCGTGTTTCCCGCCATCAGACATCAGGAATCTCATTGTAATACATTGTAATATATTAGGCCAGCCTGCTGAAATCCTCTCCCCCGGCTGGATCGCCTGCCCACGTCGGCAGGAAAGCATACCGACATGTTTCACAACAGCATATAAAAGGCCTGCACCTGGTGGGCTGCACTTTGAGGGGAACTCAGAAGTGAGTGCATAGTAACATTGTGCAGCGCTCACCAGGGTCGCCTGTTGAACCTTAAACTGGAGGCAATTTGTGGGGGTGGGGGTGGTTGTGAGGCAAGGGCCTACAGTTGAATGTAGCTCAGAAGCATTTGGTGTGGGAGTTAGGGTCACCAAGGGAAGTGGCCACGCATTAGGGACACCATTCATCTGCAACTGAGACAGCTCAGGCGCAGCCATTGATATGATTAGAGTTGGGCCTCTAGCTTATCTGTCCACTCATGCAACGCAGAGGCATCAAAGTGCCACCAAGTGCTCCAGAGCTTTTCAGGCCTCGAGCACAGACTGCAAAGTAGTGAGCATTTTAGTGGACTGCAGAACAGTTGGATGACTGGGCATGTTGTACAATCTCCTCACTAAAACTGGCCATGGAGCAGTCACTGCTGGAGGTGTTCACAGCCTCTAGCAATGTCAGCATCCCAGTTTGGACCAGTCTCCCCCACGGTTCAAGCTAACAGTGCAGCCTTGCGAGTGTGAGTTAGGAGAATGACTGCGTCTGAGCTGAAAGCACAGCATGCAGTCCAGTGGCCAAAGCTGCTGCCAATCGATCGGATGGAGTGGGACAGAGGTGGGTAGGGTTTCGGGCAGCCACGTAGCGCACTAAACTCTGGTCTTCTGAGTGGTGGCCAGCACTCTGCGCAATGTGTTAAGGGGCATCATACTTAACCAGGACAGGTTCCTGGTACACCCATGCTAACCACACATCTCTCTCTTTCATTCTGCAGGAGGAGCACATCAAAATCATGGAGCCTGGTGAACTAGCTGTACACCTTGTGGTGTACAGAGAACAAAGACGATGGAGGAGAGAGCGACTTGGATGCCTGGCTGTGCAGAGGGAGGAGCAGCGCCCTCGGGAATAAGGGGCGGCTGAGGCTCCCGCACATGCAACTGAAGAGCCACAGTGAGCCGTCGCTGGTCAGCACTTAGCGGCGCATAGGATCTATAGATGCCTCCTGTCATTCCTGCAGATGACTGACAACCAGTGTTGCTGAAGACTGCACTCATGCTCAGATCTCCGTCACAACACACGGTGAACTACATCAGCCACAAGGGATTCCACTCGCTGAATGTGCAGCTGCTGTGCGACCACCACAAACACATCCTGCAGGTGTGCGCACGGTTTACAGGGAGTGTGCATGACTCCTACATTCCCAGTTGGTCACCGATCCCTGATGTATTCCAGGGTCAACAAAGGCTGCAGGGTTGGCAGAGAACATGGCTGATGACACTCATGTGGCAGCCTCAGACTGCAGCAGAGTGAAGGTATAATGAAGGTATCATGCTGCAACTCGCAACTTTTTGGAGCAGGCCATCGAGATGCTGAAAATGAGGTCCTGGTGCCTGGACCGGTCTGGTGGAGACCTGCAATATAGTTTTTTTTCATTCATGGGATGTGGGCATCACTGGCTAGGCCAGCATTTATTGCCCATATTCAGAGGGCATTTAAGAGTCAGCCACATTGCTGTGGGTCTGGAGTCACATGGATGGCAGATTTCCTTCCCTAAAGGACATTAGTGAGCCCGATGGGTTTTTACAACGATCAACAATGATTTCATGGACATCGTTAGACTTTTAATTCTAGATTTTTATTGAATTCAAATTCCACCATCTCCCATGGTGGGATTCAAACCCAGGTCCCCAGAGCATTACCCTGGGTCTCTGGATTACTAACCCAGCACAATACCACTACGCCAATGTCCTGCATTGTTATCGTCTCCTGCGCCCATTTCAACCTGGCACTACAATGGGGAGAGGAACTGGCTGAGTAGGGGATAGAGGAGCTGGAGATCTCCTAGGATGAGAAGACACTGATGGGGATGAGGGTGAGGAGGTCCTCAAAGGCAGCGATGAAAGGGATGAGGCCCGCCCACTGGCCAGATGAGGCAGGCACGCTCAGGAGGCCCTCATAGCTGCTAGATTTGTGGAGGATGATGATGACATGCAGTGAGAGAACCCATAGATCCTCACATTGCATCTATGAACATTTGACTCCAGTCTGTCTTATGGTAGTGCACCTACCCTCTGTGAGAATGCTCCTGGCTTGGAGATGCAGTGGAGGCCCTAATAGTCGCTCGATTGTAGGAGGATGAAGACAACATGCAGTGAGGACACTCCATAGATTTTCACATAGACTCTGAGAATGTCTGACGCTTGTCTGACCGAGGACAGCTCGCTTACGCTCTGTGATCAGGGAGACACAGCCATGAAACTTTGAAGAGGAGGTGGAGGCAGCCTGCTAATTGCTATTCCCTATCAGTGATGACCTTGCTGAGCATCCTCTGGAGGACTGAGACCTGGTGGGCCCAGGCCTGCTCTCTGTGTCCTGCTGTGTGGCAGTGGCACTCTCCTCGGCCTGTGGAGGTGGAGCTGCTGAGGTCACAGGAAGAGGTGATTCAAGTGGGACGGACACTCCTGAAGTCACCTGGGTGGATGGCCCTGGGGGATACCTGCTGATCCCCCACCCTCTGGTTGCCCAAGGGCCTCTGGCTGACTCCTTGAGGAGAAGGGGTAGCTGGAGTGAGATCGAGCTGCTCCACACCCCACTCGTTGGAGGCCAACTATGGCATCAGCGATGGAGTTGAGCCCACACAGCAGTGCAGGAGCAATGTCCTGGGCCAATGTCTCCATGGCAGCTGCCAGCCTACCAGAGTTGACCTCAGTGTGTTGGCATGCCAACATTATCATCCTAGCCTGAAGACAGATGGACTCTTCCTTTGTGCTTTGCAATCTGAGGAGTGCAGTGAACATCCATTTCTGATGTTCCTGAGCTTGCCTTTGCAGCTCCAGCAACTGTGACATGACCCAGTCCAGAGGATAATCATCTGACTTGGACTCAGCAGATTTCTGGCATCCAGCAGACCCCTGAGTGCCGGATACCTGGGAAGTCCCTGCCACCACCTGCTGTGTATCAGAAAGGGTGATGCGCTCACCAGATTGTGATCCCAAGTCTATTCTAAAGCTAGGTTCCACTGAGGTGTGTGTCCCTGCGCTGGTGAAGGGTGTGGGTGAGCGCTGCGACTGGACTTCAAGGAGGGTGCCTTCAGAGATTTCTTTTGGACTTGATTGGAGGCCCCGGGTCATGGACTGTGTTTGCTGCTGTCCTGATGTGCCTGTGTAAGCAAGGAGAGTTAATTAGTGCATGGCAGTGGCCTGTGAAAGAGGTCACATCACTCACAGTATGGTTGTTTGATGGCTGTTACACTGCTAAACCGTCACTTGGTAGAGCAGCGCCAATCTGACTGTCAGCACAGGACTGGTCCACATCCTCAGCTGCCAGCTGTTTTCAAAGTCCAAGAGGACCTTCATTTCAGGCATCCCTCCACCAATCTATGGCCTCTCCCTGTTGTTGTGTGCCAGCTTGTCCTGTATGAATAGAGAAGGAGAGAGTGTAAGCAGGATGATAAGTATGCCTGGCATGTGTGGGTGGTGAGTGGTCCCATGGATGGAATGAGGACAATGACAGTGAGTGTGAGAGAATGAATGGTGATGTCCCTTGAACCAGCAGTGAATGGGGCCCTGTGGATGTGTGCTGGGCTTATGAGTGTGTGAGTGAGAAAGTGACTTACCCTGTCAAATGGAGGTGATCATTCATCATATTGTGGCACTGGGTAGCTGTTCTCTTTTGAAGGACGGTGGTGCTGACCACAGCTGCCACCGCCTCCCAAGCCTGGTTGGTCACACTGCTGCCCTTCCTGCAGCCAGACCGGGGGTAGAGGACATCGCGGCAGGACTCCATGGTATCCAAAAGGCTTTCCAGTGACACATCGCTAAACCTGGGAGCTGCAGTCTTTTTGGCTTTTGTGGACATCTTTCCTGCAGCAATCATGGGCTGGAAGCACTGAGTTGTGTGCATATGGGTGGACTTTAAATATGGCACCCGGCGTGATGAAGCGGTGAGGTGATGGCATGGCGGGCGAATGAGAGCCCGTCTTCCATGGACACAGCGTGTTTCCTGGGAATGCATAAGTAATGTGACGGATTTGGGATGGAACAGCATGAAAACCCACCATCGCGGCCGACAGGTAAAACATCATTTTACCCGCCTGTTACCACACTTAGTGCAAATCTGGGATGATTCTGTCCCTTGTTTTTTTTTGTCATTTCCTCTGACCATTTCTCTTTACCAGACATAGAAGTATTGAGAATGGGAAAAATAAGACTGTTTGGCTGATAGTCGAGCATCATCCAATTGGGTAAAGAGTCTTTTTGCTTCCCAGTTGGTGGAGGAAGGCAGTTCATCACATGGATGGATGTGTTGGCTGACTAATGGCTGGAGCGTGGGGCAAGTCACATGGTGAAACCTCCAGGGATACATTTAATCACAGTTGGTAACATTATAGGCTGCATGTGCGCAAGCCTCTCAGGAGAGGCGAGTTGTCAATTTCAATATGTTAATTGCTCAATTAGAGCGATATTGATAAGTGTTGTCTTCGTTAACTTTGTGTCCATTGGTTTCCTGGAATTCATCAGCAAAAGCAAAACATGAGCATATTAGCAGTTGAGGTGGTTGAAGCCATGAAGGGGGAAGTAGGTCAAGAAACACTCCTTGCTCCCAGCTGCTTTCTTACCTGCTTGTGTGAAAGGGTTTTCTCATGGTGCTTCTGCTCAGAGTTTAATTTACAGGTTTACAGTGTACTTTGCAGGTTTGGAAGTCTGATCTGCCCCTTGGAGCTCTGACCAACTGGATTAACACGGGTGCTGCTTATGCTGCATTAGATTGGGCCCAGATGACAAGCAGGCAGCAGGAGCAGGAGTAGCAGCAGTGACACCAGTAGCACCATCAACAGAAATTAGCCCTCACAGACCTGTGGCACCACAGAAGGAAGGTGATTAGCAGAGTGGTGCAGCTCAACAGAAGGCGACACAGACTCTACAGACATAGGATTATCTTCCTTGATATATCGGAATAGCGGTCTCTCAGGAGGCTCAGGGGGTTGTATCAGACAGTGGCTGAGATTTACAGACTGCTGGAACAAGACTCCCTGCTAGTTGGACCTGGTGGACACGAATTACCAATAGCTGTCAAAATCACCAACGAACCTTCTCGGTTCTGGATCCTGCATGGGATCTGCCAGAGCCACATACAAAATCTCACAGCCAGCGGCACACAACAGCAACATCTTGTATTTTTCTGGCACCTTTAAGATGGTAAAATATCTCAGGTGCTTCAAACAACATTTGACAATGAGCCACATAAACAGATGTTAGGGAAGGTGGCCAAACTTTTGATCAAAGGGGTTGGCTTCAAGGACCATCTTAAAGGAGGAAAGTGAGGCTGAGAGGTGGAGTCAGTTAAGGAAAGAAATTCAGAGCTTAGGGCCTTGGCAGCTGATGGCACAGCCGCCAATGGTGGAGTGATTAAAATTGAGGTGTGCAAGAGGCTGGAATTAGAGAGCAAATATCTTGGTGGGTGGTGGGGCTAGAGGACCTTACAGAGATGGGGAAGTAGGATGCCCTGGGGTGAATTTGGAAAAAAAGGGCGAGAAATTTAAAATCGAGGCATTGCTTCACCTAGAGCCAATGTAGGTCAGTAAACAGAAGGGTGATATGTAAATAGGACTCACTGCGAGTTAACACAGAGCAGCAGAGTTTTGGATGATCTCAAGTTTGCAGAAGATAGAAGGTGGGAGGCTGAACAGAACTGTGGTAGAATAGTCAAGTCTAGATGCAACAAGATGAGGCTCTCAGTAGCAGATGTGCTGAGGCGAGGGCAGAGTCAGGCAGGGTATGTGATAGCCTGGATATGTGGTTGCAATCTCAGCTCAGGAGTAAATACAACATGAAGGTTGTGAAGTGTATGGATCAGCCTCAGACAATTGCCAGGGGAAGGGATGAGGCCGGTGGGTAGGGAACACAGTTTCTAGCGGGGACCAAAGACAATGGCTTTGGTTTTCTTAATATTTAGTTGGAGGAAATTTCTGCTCATCCAGTACTGGATGTCCGACAAGCAGTATTACAATTTAGAGACAATGAGAGGGTTGAGAGAGGCAATGGTGAGGTAGAGCTGGGTGTTGTCATAAATGCATAAGACAGGTGACTGATGACTTGTTTGCCAGGGCTGCCAGTTATGCCACCTTTGCCTGTAATGTCATCAGTCAAAATGAGCGGGTGCTCAGGTTTGCGGCTCTGGCTGACTTCCTACATGTACAAGACATTATTGATTGCACACAAGTGATCATTAAAATTACCTGAGAATATTCATTAACCACGAGGCATTCCACTCCATCAATGTGCAAACAGTCTGCTACACAGATCTGTGCAACAGCCCCAGGCAGCTGCCATGATTGCTTTCAGTCCATCCTCCCTGATCTCTTCGCATCTTGAAGCTGAGTTACTGGCTGGCTGCATGGAGCCAAGGGATACCCACTTAAAATGTGGCCGACGCGACCACTCAGAAACTGGAGTGATACAATGAATGCCTCATGCCCAACAGGTGCTTCATTGATCGAGCCATTGGCATGCTGAGGATATGATTTGTGTTTTGGACAGATCTAGAGGTGCCCTTCAGAAAGCATCCAGTGTCTCCAGAATTAGCAAGGGGTGCCGCACTCTGCACAACATCGTACAGCAGCGAGCATTGAACCTACAGGAGGAATAAAACGCAGAGCACAGAGCTTCTTTGGATGATTCGAAGGAGGGGAGGAGGATGAGCAAAATGAGCAGCCAGTAGGTGCTGAGGGCCATGCACCAGCAGTGATGCACATTGCTGCTCAGGAAGCCCTTGTTATTGCAAGGTTCACTTGGGTTCCAACAGTGAGCCCATCTAGTGACCACATGCAAAAGCTATTTCCCTGCAGCCCCCCTCACACCAATGGCACTCAGACAAAGTCCTGGTACTAACCAAGACTCCTTTTCACAGGACTCCATTGCTCAGCATCAATTATTGTCTTTATATTCATCAGCACACAACTAAAAAGGCTACTTGCGAGTCAGCAACCAAGGATGAGTAAGACAGGAAAGTGGTGCAAAATGATCATCTTTATGTGGTTCAAATCGACAACAGAAATTTACAAATCTAGCAACGTGTAACACACCCTTCGTCAAGCCCTTCTGCATTGACAAATCTTCATTCTTCCTTTTCCTAACGCTTCTACATGATGCAAATTGTGTCTTCAGCACAGGTGGAGGCAGGCTCAGATTCCTGCTCATACTGTTCAGTTTCCTTTGGCTGATGTCCTCTGGGCCCTGCCAAAAACTATTTCACCTGCAACTGCGCAGGGGAAGACTTGGCCATTAGGAAATAAGGCAGCATGTGTGGTAATGAGTGGAGGAGCAGGAGGGTGGTGTCAGTGGCAAGGATTGTTGGGGGTGGGGGAGGTGCAATGTGTGAAAAGTGGAAGCACTTTGAGCCCATTTCCCATTTCCATGTCCCCTTTCATCACGATCCCATTAATGGTTTGGGCGCATTTCCCTATTAGCAATGAGCTACAGAAAACTTTACTGCAGGGCAGTGGGTTGATGAAAGGCCAAAGTCTGCATTCATCCAGCTCATGCTGGCATTCCAATGCTGGCCTTCCGTTGTTGATTGCCTGCATGCATTTGCATGATTGCCCTGATTGATGCTCTGTGCAGTTGGCCACTCTTTCGATGGAAGAAGACATTATTGCAAAGGCCTGTGAAATCATGGTGCTCATGCTTGAGACTGACTCCTCCAATCTCTCTGCAGTCATGGACAGTGTGCTTGGAATGCTTGCCAATAAATCACACATTCTCTGCTGCTGCTCAAGAGGTAACTTGTTTGTCGACAGCCCCCAGGGTACAGCATCTGCGTCCAGCTGTGCAGAGCTTGGAATATTCCATTGCCAGCCCTGACTCCACCATCTGGTCTTGCTCAAGTGTGAAGTATGATTTGTCATGCCAAAGCACAGTTATCTCTCTAACTTCTCCCATGGAAGTGTGGGCATTTGAAATGTTGCATGGCCTGCATGTGATGGTGCATGAGCAGAGAGACTGAGCTCCGGACTGCTCATGCCAGAAAGGAAGGGATTATCGACCTATCAGCTGATGTGCTTAGATGGCCAGTATGCCACAAACTGATGGAAAAGTCTTCCGATAACATGTAGCCAAGGGGATGATTGCTGCGTATGTTAAACTACTGTAAATCTTTTGCATTGAAAAACGTAAATTTCAAAGTTTAAGTTTAAATGTTTGCCACTTTTAACCTGCTTTAATAAATTTAATCCCAATCCACAACCACCAGCCTGCAAGTTCTGTCAACACAAAAGCAAACAAATGAAGCAAAATAAGCCATTCCTTTCAATTTATCCTGATTAGCTTGTAATGAGAAATAGCACTACCATCTGATTTAATTCAATCTATGGTGTTTAAAGTTTGATTTATGCCTCTTCACATCAATAACACAAATTAAACAGGCGGGATTAGTTACTTGCCTTCTCCATCTTTAGGCAAAAAAGGGGCTAAGGTTATTTAGGAATGGAACTCGTTTTGGAAAATAAATGAAGTTAAGCTACAGCACATACGTACTACATAATGCATGTTTCAAATTGCTAGCTACAGAATGGGCGGAGGAAAGGCAGCTGAAGCCAGCCACATGTGGAAGCTCTGCACAGGCATACAATTGTGAGTACATGCAGGAAATGTTTAACAATCTGAATCTGTAAATAGCTTCATAGGAATGCAGGAGCAGGAGGCCATTCAGCCCCTCAAGTTTGTTCCGCCATTCAGTGAGACCATGGCTAATCTGCAGACAAACTTCATACACCCACACTCGTCCCATATCCCTTAATACTCTAGGATAACAAAAAAGAACTACCAATCCCAGATTTAAAATTTACAATTGATTTAGTATCAAATGCTATTTGCGGAAGAGATTTCCAACTTATGCCCATCTTTGTGTGCACAAGGGTTTCCTAATTTCACTCCTGAAAGATCTGGCTCTGATTTTTTAGACAATGATCCCTAGTCCTAGACTCCCCAACTTTCTATCTACCCAATCTGTTCCCCTTTAAATCTTGATACCTTTGATCAAATCACTCTTAACTTTTTAAATCCCAGGCAATATAACTGCAGTTTTTGTAATCTCTCCTCAATTTATCCCCTGGAACAAGGAATCATTCTGGTCAATCCTCACTGTGCCCCACCCAAAGCCAATATACCTTTCCTAGTATGTGGTGCCCATAATTGCTCACAGTACTGCAGGTGTGGTCTAACCAGGGCTTTGTATAGCTGAAGTATGACTTCTACCCTCTTGTTTTCTATTCCTCTAGATATTAAAGCCAGCATTCCATTTACCTTTTTGATATTTTCTGTACCTGCTTGTGTCATTTCAATGATCTATGCACATGGACCTTGAAAGCTTTTTTGGACCTCCATTGTTCCTAGCTTTTCAGCAATTAGAAAGTGCCTGTTTGAGCCTTTTTAAATTTAAAATGGATGACCTTACATTTGCCTACACTGAAATCTATTTGCCACATTCTTGTCCATTCAATTATTCTATTAATATTGCTTTAATTTTACGCTTCCATTCACATTGCTTAGAATGATGCCTATCTTTGTATCATCAGCAAATTTGTATGTGCGGCCTTGTTATCCCATCATTTAAGGCATTAATAAATACAGTGAATAATTGAGGGCCTAACACAGATACTTGCAGGACACCAATAATCACATTCAGACAATTAGAATATCTGTGCATTATTCCTACTCTCTGACTCCTTCTGCTCAGCTAATTTCCTAAGCAGGTGAATAATTTGCCTTCAGTTCAATAGGTTTCAACTTTAGCTGACAGTCTCTTAAGAGAGACTTTACCAAAGCATCCCAGAAGTACCTGTAATTATAACATTCATAGCAATTCTCAGTCCACTGATTTTGTAATATCATCAAAGATTTCAATCATGCTCCTCAGGCATGGCCTTCCCATTACAAATCCATGCTGGCTATCACTGATCAGATGAACATTTTCAAAGAATACACTCACGTTATTCTTAATTATAGACTCTAGATTTCCACTCCTCTTTATGTGAAGAAGTGCTTTCTGATATCACCCTAAATGACCTGGGTCTAATTCTAAGGTTATGCTTTTACATTCTGGACTCGCCACCGGAGAAAGTAATTTTTCTTTCCAGTATAAATAGGGAAATTTACAGTGTGCTTTGCAGGAAATTGTGGACCATCATCAACTAGTGTGGAACTGAAATTATTTTCATGGCCCTTCAACCTTCCTGCACCCCCTCCCCCATCAGGGGAAACCCTTTTTATTGTTGCCAAGAGCAGGTGGTGTTGCTGAACATAATTATGTAAAGTAAAAGCCAACCAAATTAAAGAATTCTCACAGACAGCCCAGCAGGAAACTAAAAGCACAAATAATCCATTCACTTAAAAAAATACAGAGTGCAAAATAGATTGGGGCATACACATGGGGTTAAGGTAGAAACTGAAATACCATGAACCTGAAAACCAGGCTGAATACAGTTCAGACAGGAAGTGACAAAGAAATAAAAGGGCAAACAGTGTGACAATAAACTGGTGGCCAACATAAATGGGAATGCAAAATTATTCTACAGGCATATAAATAGTAGACTGGTAGTAAAGGACTGGGTATATAGATCAAAAAGAGACCTGTAGACCCAAGTCTAGGTTATTAATATATATCATAAAAAGCAATGGTCCTAATACCAAACCCTGGAAGAAACAGCTCCCATGGGTGGAATGGTCTAGAACCCTAGGACATCGATTGGGAAAAGAATCAAAGGCGGAAAAGCAGTTTTATAAATAGTGGTTATGATCTGGAATGCACTGTTTGTAAGGGCGGTGGAAGTAGATTCAATCCTGGCTATCATAAGAGAATTAGAAAAATGTTTGAAGGGAACAAAACTGCAGGGTTACAAGGAAAGGATGGGGGTGTGGGACTAGTTAAATTGCTCTTGCAGAGAGCCAGCACAGACTCAAAAGGCTGAATGGCCTCCGTGTTGTAACCATTCTAAGATTCTATTCTAAAAGGTGCAATCTGGTAATTAATCGTACATACGAACATAAGAAATAGGAGCAGAAATAGGCCATTCAGCCCCTCAAGACTGCTCTGCCATTTAATAAGATCATGGCTGATTTGTTTGTGTTTCAAATTCCATATTCCCATCTAACCCTGATAACTTTTGATTTCCTTGCCTACAAGAATCTATCTACCTCTGCCTTAAAAATATTCAATGAGCCCCACCTCCACTGCCTTCTGAGACACAGAGTTCCAAAGTTGCACAACCCTCTGAGAGAAAAAAAATTTGGCTTCATCTCTGTGCTAAAAGGGCGACCCTTAATTTCAAAACATTCCCCTCTAGTTCTGAACTGACCCACAAGAGGAAACATCCTTTCCATGTCCACCTTGTCAATACCATTCAGGATCTCAGTGGAAGCTCAGTGGAAACAAGCCCAGTCTGTCCAAACTTCCCTCATAAGACAGCCTGTTTATTCCAGGTATCAGTCTAGTAAACTTCCTCTGAACCACCTCCAATGCATTTACATCTTTCTTAAATAAGGAGACTAAACTGCACACATTATCGAGATGTGGTCTCACCAATGTCCTGTACAACTGAAGCATAACATCCTTACTTTTAGGTTCAATTCCTCCCATAATAAAGCTTAGCGTTCCATTAGCCTCCTTAATTACTTGCTGTCACTTATTGTGACTCATGCACTGGAACACCTAGATCCCACTGCACCTTGGAATTCTGCAGCTGTTCTCTGTTTAAGTAATACTCTGCTTTTTTTATTCTTGCCAAAGTGAACAACTTCACATTTTCCCACATTATACTCCACCTGCCAGATTTTTGGCACTCACCCAACCTATCTATATCCATCCATAACCTCATGTCCTCTTCACAACATACTTTCCTATCTATCTTTGTGTCATCTGCAAATTTAGCTAACATGCCTTCACTCCCCTCATCTAAATCATTAATGTAAATTGTAAAAAGTTGAGGCCTCAGCACAGACCCCTGCAGGGCTCCACTCATCACATCCTGCCAATCAGAGAAAGACCCATTTATGCATACTCTCTGTTTTCTGCCAGCCAACCAATCTTCTATCCATACTAATATGTTACCCTTTACACCATGAGCTTTTATTTTCCACAATAACCTTTGATGTGACACCTTATCAAATGTCTTCTGGAAATCCAGGTACAGCACATCTACAGGCTCCCCTATATCCATGGCACATGTTACTCCTTCAAAGACCTCCAATAAATTGGTTAAACATAATTTCCCTTTCACAAAACCATGCTGACTCTTCCTGATTACCTTGAGATTTTCAATGCACCTACATATAACCTCCTTAATGATCTATTCTGTCCCCACAACAGACGTCAAGCCAACTAGCCTATAGTTTCCAGTTTTCTGCCTCCCTCTCTTCTTGAATGGAGGGGTTATATTCGCTACTTTCCAGTCTGATGGAACCTTTCCAGAATCTAGGGAATTTTGGGAAATTAACAACAATGCATCTACTACCTCATTAACCACCTCTTTTAAGACCCAAGGATGAAGTCCATCTGGACTCAAAGACTTGTCTTCAGCAGTTGGCTTGGGTCCATCAGTTTGCTCAGTACCACTTCCCTAGTGAGTGTAATTTCACCAAGTGCTTCTCTCCCTTCCACCTTCTGATTTACAGCTATTACTGGAATGTTTTTTGTATCCTTTACAGTGAAGACAAAAGCAAAATAGTTGTTCATTTCATCTGCCATTTCCTTATTATCTACCCATTGTCACTCTCTGGAGGATCAACGCTCACTTTACTTACTATTTTCCTTTTTAAATACCTGTAGAAACCCTTGTTATCCATTTTTACATTTCAAGCTAGCTTCCTCTCATACTTGACTTTTTTTTTCTCCTGATTAACCTTTCAGCCATTCTCTGCTGTTCTTTATATTCTGACTCGCCATCTGATCTATCACTCATCTTTGTGCAGTTATGTTATATATCATAATGAAGATATTTAACAACATTGCACTATTTTTTCTCATGAAGCCTGGCAGTCATTATCCTCATTTTGAGGGACTGCCGATGATGATTTTCTCAGAGCCAGAGGAAGTGTTCAGCAGTAGTTATTACTGAGGTTGCCTCTAAAAACCCAGTAACACCGCATTGAATGAAGTTTAACTTCTTTATTGGGTTTCTAACAGTGATATGAGGGCAGAGAAGGGGACGTCCTTGCCGGGTCAATTGATTTCACTGATTGCTGGCAGTGGGGACTGGGGTCCACAGCTAGCTCATGGAAGAGCAGTGAATGACAGACCACAACTTTAGGAGTCCCACTTTAATCCAGTCTTATGCTAAATCCTGAAGTTGTGGTCAGATTGAGAGGGGTAATGATGGTTCACCACCAAAAGCCCAATAAATTCTGAGCAATGGTCATTTCACATTGCTACTAATCTCAAACTTTACCATCATAATACTGGAATTGAGGGGGCACAATGAGAGAATGGGAGAGGCCACAGCTTTTCACCTAGGCATCGCAGTATATAAAAAACAAGTCCCTTTGCTCTTCCCAGTTATTGACACCCTAGCTCTCAAACTTTCATTCCTTACCAGTTTGACCATTTGAATTGTCTGCAATCTTTTTTCCATCTTTCCAGAGAGAAAGCATTATATTCTCCTCATGGAGAAATGTGAGAATATTAGAGAAGTGACTGCTGTGGTGAGGGAAGCTGATTGTTATACACCTACTCTTGAAGGTTATTAGAAACACTTTTGCGCATTCATCCCATGCATACAGAGCTAAAAGGAAAATAATATTAATAGAAAATTCTTTCACAGGTACTTGTCTTTCATTGCTGAAATTGGTCAAGAAAATTTCACATGTCATGAAAAGGCAAATAATTTCTATCGAGTCAGACCTAGTGTTGTTTTTGAGTAGAAGGTTAAGTGTACAGCTGAACTTCAGGAGTAGTTGCCAAATGGAGAAAAGAAAGACTTTTGTTCTTATTGTGCCTTTCACAACCTCAGAACTTTCCAAAACATTTTATAGCTTATCAAGTACTTTTCAAGCGTAGTCACTGTTGTGGGAACCATGGTAGCCAATTTGCACTCAGCCATCTCCCACAATACTGAAATGTGCTTGTGACCAGATAATCCGTTTTCGTGATGTTGCTTGAAGGATAAATATTGGCCAGAACACTGAGGAGAACACCCTTGATCTTCTTCAAAATGGTACCTTGGAATCTTTCACATCCACCTGAGAGAGCAGACAGGCTGCATGTGCGAGGAGTGTTCTTACTTATAGGTTGCTCCTCAAGATATTCATATTCGCAGTATTAAATGTCAGATCTTTACAGACTAATTTAGTTGAATGGTAGAACCTATGACCAAACCTCGTTGGAGTCTTAATTGGGGGATTCAAACGCAATATAGTTTCAAAGTAATTTGGACCTTAATTGAATCACACTTGTTCTAACACCCACTTTTCATATTTTTGCCACCCCCTTTTTGCATTATCTAATACAACTCCACATAAGGCAAATTTTTAATCAACCCGTCCCTTACTTTGGTTTTAGTGAGATCGGTCTCCATAGACAGGTACAGCTCCACAATCTTTTCCTTCAGGTACACCCTTATCCACAAGCCTTCAATGGATGAACAGAGGAAGCTTTCCTGTCTGTATGAGCTTTTCTCTTCTGCAGAGCTTGCAATCAACTAATTATTCTGACTGGAATAGCTTTTAATTAGGTTTATTGTCTAAACTGACTGTTTCTTCAAGGTCAGCCTTCGTTCAACAATCAAATGGCCACTTCCTCAATGAACAGACAAAAGCTGAAAGCAAACATTGCTACATGATGAAGAGAAATCAACAACAACTTGCATTCATATAATATTCGTAACATAGGAAAACGTGCCAAGGCACTTCATAAGAGTGATTAAGAAACAAAATTTGACATAACCGCATAGTGAGGAATTAGGACAGATGGCCAAAAGCTTGGTCAGAGTCAGGTTTTAAGGTTTGCTACCTCCTTAAAGAGAAGTAGAAAGGTAGATAGGCTATAGGGAGGGAATTTCAGAGCTTAGGACTGAGGCAGCTGAAGGGTGCGGCTGACAAATTGGTGATGCACAAGAGCCCAGAATTGGATGAGCATGGATATGGTTGGAGAGTTGTGGGGCTGAATGAGATCACAGAAATAGGAGGTGGATAGGCCATGGAGGGATTTGAAAACAAGAATGAGAGTTTTAAAATCAAGGCATTTTGGACTGGGCGCCACCGTGAACTAGCAAGCTTAGGGGTGATGAGCTAATGGGACTTGGCACAATTAGGATATGGGCATCAACATTTTGGATGAGCTGAAGCTTATGGAGGGTGAAAAATGGTAAGTTGGGCAAAACAGCATTGGAAGCATTGAATCCAGAGATTTTAAAAAATGGATGAATTTTTCACTAAGAAGAAAGATTGTGTGGTCATTATCACATTTCTGTTTGTGAAGCCTTGCCATGCACAAATTTGCTGCTATGTTTTCCTACTCTACAAGAATAACTACACTTCAAAAGTTCTCCATCAAGCTATTTAGGACAAGCTGAGGTGTTTAAGGTACTATATAAATACAAGTTCTTTAGTTTCTTCTCAAGAGGAAGTGTATAAGACTTTCTCCACAGTTGGAAACAACTTTGATCATTTTCCACTGATCCAGTTGGTGTTGTTCAGTAACCCTGCAGTCTGGATCCAATCTCACACTTTTATCTTCAAGAGGGAAAATTGAGTAATATACCATGCCAAGAAACAGCTAAGGAACAAATGGAAAGAGATGGAGGGTTGGCAGTAGAATTGGCACTTAACAAGTCATCCAAAAGCAGACTGGCTATCAGCAACGGCAATTGAATGTTTAACTACTGTCATGACCATGAATCATAGCCCAAAATTACTTACAGACATGTCGAACTTTTAAATGTGTTTTTTTTATATAAAGGGCCTACAAGTGGAAGCTGGCTGAGACCGTAAAATAACCATTTGCTGGAAAATTCCAATGTGGATTACATGTGCCGAATTAGTCCAAAGAGAATGGAATGTCTAAAAAGGTGCTAAGGTCTCCTTCAGACAGAGACACTTCAGAAGAAGAGATGCAATGCAAGAAAAAAGCTGATTACCATCTCAGCAAAAACCATTTCTGTTGAGTGTATCCAGATTGTGGACATGATCTAAGTTGAAAGAAAGCAATTTCTAGGTGAAAAACATGTCTGTTTTTCCCTTCAAGGAATACATAAGAAAAGGGGTTAAAAAGCCAACTACAACCCTGGTCTCTGTATGCTAGTCTGTTATTCTGCTCTGGTGTGTTTATGCTGTGAAGGTCACACCTGAAGAACATCAACTAGACTTCCCTGTGCTTGCAGGTAAAAAAAAACTCTCTCTGTTGCTGGGGGATAGTCATAAGTCAGAAGAGTCACAGTCTAAAAGGAAACTGGAAAACTCCTTTCAACTAACCTGCAGAACTAAGAATCTCCAAACCAACTGCTTAACTGCCAAAGCTACTCTACTGGAATCACCCAAATTAACAGCTACAATATTTCACCATCTACTCCTCATGGACAAGCCGAAGACAGATTCGTATATCTTTTTAAAACTTTTATTTTTGGACTCATCTCTCATTTCTAATCTGTGTGTATGTGTGTTGCATTTTTATTATTTTTTCCCATGTTTTAGTAACTAATGAACTTACTATATCTTTAACTCAAGAAAGCCTGGTTAATTTGGCTTCTTTTAAAACATAAATACATTTGGACTGGTAAAAGATATCCATGAAGGAAGGAATCTTTTTTTAAATAAACCTTGTTGCAGCCAACCAAGGGGGTTGAATAAAGAAGGGGAGCCAGTTCCTCCTTCCTCACCTGGGAACATAATCATTTGGGGGATTATGTCCGGGATCATAATCATTTGGGGGACTTTACCTGGGGACAGTTGTAACACCAGGCAGCTGAAAAAGTAGACTATAAACAAGAGGATGCTGTGATAAAACTGTACAGTGCTCTGTTCAGATCACACCCTGAGTGATACATCCAACGTTGCTCACTGAGTCACAAGGGAGATTTTCAAGTATGATGCACAGTATAGAAAAGAGCCACAAGATTGAACCTTAGGGGCAAAAGACTGAGTAATGAGGAAATAAATCCTGGGGAAACGTGGACTTTTCAGCTTGCATAGGAGGTATCTGAGAAGTGATTTTGCAGTAGTATAGAAGTTAGTCTGTAAAATTGTTAAGGGGTTGGAAAAGGTAAATCTGAAATATTACTTTCAGTTAAATTTTAAAATTCTATCCTCGCTTTTGAGTTGCTCCATGGCCTCACCCATTACAATCTTTGTCATTTCCTTCAGCCCTGCACCCATCCGACAACTCCATGCCCCTTCAATTTTTCCCACTCAAGCAATGCTGATTTTTATCCCTCCACAATTGGTGCTTTCAGCTGCCTAGGCTTCAAGTTCTAGAATTCCCTCTCTACCGCTCTACCTCCCTCTCCTCCTTTAAGAGACTCATTAGAACCCACGTCCCTGTTATATTATCTCCTCTTGTAGTTCAACGTCAAATTTTGTTTAATAATATTTTTGAAACGTGCTCTTTACTATGATAAAGGTGCTATATGAATGCAATTTGTTGTAAATTGTGCAGACTGGACAGAAGGACACAGGCTCAAACTGGTGAAAGGTAAAGTCAAGACCGATACCAGGAAATTGTTCTTCTTGTTGAATGGTCATTGCATGTGTTGGAATTCCAGGTAAAGTAGTAGAGGCAAACAGAGCTTGGAATCACTTAAGAATGTATTGGATGCTGCAATGGGGACCTTCAGGACCTAATGGGATGGCTGAGTTGAGATAATTAGTGGCCAACTATATAAAATAGTCACCAAGAAACCCAATAGGAAATTCAGAAAAAACCTCTTTACTCAAAGAGTGGAGAGAGTATGGAACTGGCTACCCCAGGGAGTGGCTGAAGCAAATAGAATAGATGTATTTAAGGGGAGCCTAGAAAAGCACATGATGGGGAAGTAAAAAGAGGATGACGATGATAGATTTGTTGGGCGGAATGACCTGTTTCTCTGCCATACATCCTATGTAATGTAATCTTATATTTGAATGGCTTTCCCGATCTGCAATTTTCCTGTGACCTTGTGGTAACATCACATAGTACAACACATACTTCATGTTAAATGGAGGCTGGATCTGGCCAAGTTAGGCCTCAGGTCTCATAGAGTATACAGGGTTTGACAATATAGAACAAAGAGCAGAATGGAAGTCAAAATGGATACGGGCGAGTCCTGCCTGACAATTTGCTGATCTAGGCTTGCAAGCATTTCATTAAGCTTTCGACAAATCTCTGTTTCCCTCACCTAATCAGCAGTATTTACTCATTTTATCACTTTTTTCCCTAGATAAGTAGCTCATTAGCTGTTCAAGATCTCTGAACCTGGGGCAAGTACACACTGACTGGCATGGTCCTGATACCTGAGATTAAGGGCCTTGTACAGCAGGAACACAATACAAGTAAAAACAGGAACACTTGCCATTTTAAATGATGGGCACTTAAAAGATATGGAAGAGATAGCATGAACAAATCAGGAAAATATTGCCATTAATCTGAACATTGAACAGATGAACGATTTTACATGCATAATTTCTCAAAATTTAAACTGTCCCTTTCACTTAAGAGGCTGAATTTTCATCTGGATGCAAAGGTGCATTTCAGTGTGTGAATGGCCACACTCAGGTCCAGATTTTCACTCGTGGGTCTCTGTGAACCCAACCTTTAAAAATGGCCGCCTGCTGGTTGGATTTTCATTCCGGGAGGGGCAGGCTGGATTAGAAGTGGGGTCTGCTGCCGCCTCAGGACATGTGCGGAGGTGAATTGGGCAGAAGGCCTGCTGCTGTGCTTCAGAACTATGTTGATTTAAATTAAAATATTAAATTAAATATTTAAATTAAAAATTGAAACAAAAAGCATCTCTCCACCCCTCACCCTTCACCCCCCTCAAACCCCTCCACATAGTCCTCGTTTCTCATTCATGCCAGCCTATGCCACCTCATGCCTCCACCCACCCACCACAGCTCCTCATACTCCCATGCTAACTGATGCCTCTCTATCCACTCCCATGGCCGTCCATATCCCCTATGCTAAACCTTGCCGCTCTATCCTTTATGCCAATCCATAGCCCACTACCCACCCAATGGTCTCTCCTACCCATTATTCCCCCTCGTCTCCATGGCCCTTTATAGCTCCTATGCCAATTTAGTGCCAACTCATGCCAGCCCATGCCCCCACCAACACCCTTTGCCCTTAACCCCTCCATGCCAACTCAGCTAGTATACTTTGACAGTTATTTGACAGCTTGGACAGTTCCAATGAGTTTGTGCACTTTTACACAATCATGTTTACTTTTAAAAATCCCAAAGGGTACCTTATCTCTACTGAATGGTGCCTTACCTCTGCCAAGGGGTGCCTTACTTCTGCCAAAGGTGTCCTGGAACCATAATCAAAGGGACACGTTACCTCTCCAAAAGGGTACCCTGACCATCCAAATGATTTCACCAAGTTCAGATCTCCTTTCACCTGCTCCAATCTGCACACTCCGGGTTTCATACTCCTGTCCTACCAAAATCCCGATGGAGGCAGCTGGTGATTTAAGTGGGTAGCTGCCTCTGTAAACCATGGGTGTGCAAACCCCGGCCTGGCTCAAGCCCTGCCTCTGGGAAAACAGGAAATGCTGTATTGGGGGGGGGCGGGACTTAGGGTTTCCGGCCTCGTGGACCATTTGCGCCATGACGGAGCGGCTGTCTGGCATGGTGAAAGCCTGGACCCCAGTTTTTTTTGAGAAAATCTGATTTTGCTCCGCATTCTCGACGCCACACCATTTTTGCTGGTCGGGAATGCCGAGCGTGCAAAGTGCACACCCTCCTCTGCTGAGGTCAGGTTCCTCATTTTAAATGGGGGAGGAAAATTGGATTTCTTCTCACGCACCATTTTCATCTGGTGGTGCAGTGTTTTGGAAGCCTATTAAAAGCACACCAGCTGCGAGACTTCATGAAGAAAATGGAAAGCCTGCTAAAGATACTGGAACATTCTGAAAGTTATGTGTAAAGCTGTTTACGCACCTTCACATGCCAATATTAGGTGCTGTATCATAACGTAGGTGTGTTTCTAATGCAGTGATTCATCATAGGGACCTGTCCTTCAAAGGTAGGTGGACGCTTACTGTCACCAGCCTTTTGTGTTTGATCACATGCATTACAGTGCTTTTCGAATGTAGATAGCGCCATAATGCAGTGAAAAATGTTACAAAATGCCCTTTCACCCTATGTTGTCATTGTTTTCTACTGCGATTTAAATGGCTCTGGCTGATTTTTAAAAAAAACACTGGTTTGACACTTGGGGCAGAAAATTACACTTGGCGTGCGGGCGCGTGCCCAAGTGTGAAATAAAGCATGTTGACGTCAGCCGACTGTGCCTATGTCAATGCTCACTCTCGTGATAGATAGGTCGGCAGGCGTGCTTCCGGCTCCGGCTGCGATCCCGCTGAAAATTAAAAGGCCTTTTAAGGCAATTAAGTAAACAATAGTCCTGAATTTTTCACTGCTTGTTCAACCTAACGGTTAACGGGCAGGTGAAAAGGCCAAGCGGCCTTTGTGTTTTTTAGGAAACCTCATCCACGGGCTGGATGAGGTTTCCTAAAGCAAATAAAAACAAAATAAAGATTTAACACTTGAATCAAAAACATACCCCTGCTCATGTAACAGAGTCACATGAGGCAACGTTTTGTGACATTTTTATTTTCTTTATTTTTTTTTAAACTGTGCTTCATCTTCCTGAGGCAGCTCCATGACTCAGGGAGATTGAAGCGCTCTGTTGTGCGCATGGAAGAAGTTTGCGCTAGGCCCCCTCTCCCTCCTCCGCCCCTCCGTACAGGCAGCGCCGATTGCGGGTGGCGGTCAGCATCCTGATCTCCCCCGCCGAGCGCCCCTGTCAAGGGTAAAATTCTGCCCTTGAAAGAAATCTGCACTTTAAAACCTACCCACATGCTCCCTTGCATTGATTGACAGGGTAGGTGCTGGCATTGTGGTATTGTCACTGGACTAGTGTTCTAGAGACCCAAGGGGTAATGCTCTGGGGACCTGGGTGCAAATCCCACCACAGAGATTTGAGTTCAATAAAATAAAAATCCACAATTAAAAGCCTGATAATGGCCACAAAGCCATTGCCAATTGTTGTAAGAACCCATTTGGTTCACTATTGTCCTTTAGTGGTATGAGGAGTCACAGCTGGATCAGGTGTGCAGTTTGAGCCATGGATGTCACATTTTCCTGAGCCCAAAGGAAGATTTGGTGCCAGATCTTAGAAAAAAACCTTTATATTCACTAAAAAAAATCTATTTGCAAGGTATTGGTGCTAAGCATGAATGATTTCTCAGTGTGAGAACCAGTGGTCAAAAGTGAACAGAATTTTGACCCAGAATTTTGCCATGGTGGAAGGTCCCTTTATCCTGGTGAAAATGGTGGAAGTGATAGAAAATCATAAGACCCGTCCCTGAACACCACCATTCACATTTTTGCAGAGGCAGGAATGGGGACGTGGTGCAATTTACGGAGGCAGCTGGCCATTTAAATCATCAGCTGCCTGCACTCAAGTGGGACTTTGGTAACGTTGGAGTATGAAACCCTAAATGTGAAGATTAGACCTGGTAAGAGCAGGTCTGAACCTTGTGGATTCATTTTGGACCTCCAGGGTACCCCTTTGGAGAGGTAAGGCATCCTTGTGGATCTGGTCTTGGGATACCTTTGGAGAAGGTAAAGTGCCCTTTGGTGGAGGTCAGGTGTCCTTTGAAGGTGGTAAGTTGCTCTTTGCAAGTGTTAAAACTAGGCATAAATGTGTGTAAAAGTGCATTAACTGATTACTGTCAAGTTCATTGGAACTGTCACCAGACTTGTCAAAATCAACTGTCAAAGTTGTCAGAAGCATCTGTCAAGAGGACCAGTCCAAAGTGTTAAGATGAACTGTCAAAGGAACCTGCCAAGAGGACCCAAGCAAAGGGGCCATTAGAAGTGTCAAGAGGATCTGGCAAAAGCACCTGTCAAGGCATTTAAAAATCTAGCTCTTTAATTCTTTGAAAAAAAATGTCTGGATTCTTGAAAAAAATCATTGCTTGCTCTTTCACTCTGCCTGTTGACATAAGCCCAAGGGCTTCCATGACTAGATTAGTACGGTACGACTGATTTCACAACCATCCATTATCACCGAAGGGTGCCTGCCATTTCAGTTTGATTGACAACTACAAATGCTTATGGACTCTTTGAAATGGGACCATGAATCCCAATGCTTGTTGTTATCAGGGATTGTGTACTTGAATTAAACGTTTGTTGTTATAAGGCTTTATTTAGTTGAAGGAATGTAAATGGGATTTTATGAATGAAAGTGTTTTTTCAATATAGTGAAATCTGCAATAGAATCTGAGATCATTATTTCATAGAACATAATTTTATCTCACCTCTGCATGGGTCCTGAGGTCTGCCCAAGGTGGACACTGGATGAGTTAGCTTGGTTGGTGTAAGGGCAAAGGGTGGCAGGTGGGGGTATGGGTTGGCACTAAGTTGGCAGAAGGTCTACAAGGGCAATGTGGGTGGGCAGAGGGCCAAAGGTTGGCATGGAGGGGACATGAGGAGCTGTGGGCAGTGAGTAGAAGGGCATAATTTGGCACAGAGTGTACGAGGAGCCATGGAAGTGGGTAGAGGGGCAGTAGTTGGCATGGATGGGACATGGGAAGTGTGAGGGTGAGTGAGGGCTGGAGGGATATTTCATGTTTTGTTCTTTGTTTTAAAATTTTGGACACAGTACGAATCCCCATGGCAGGTCTTCCGCCCCACCTCTCACCTCCAGCCAGCCTCCACAACCAGCAGTGCCTCAGTCCTTCTGGGGTGACCCGCCCCAACATCTAATCCATCCCACCATCTCACCACACCTCCCCCCCACCGCCCCCCCCACCAACCCCCACCCCGGACCAGAATCTGATGACCGGGCTGCCATTATTAAAAGTCTGGCTTGAGGAGCTGGGAATTCTCCCGACTCTGAGCACCTGACCCATTAGTGAATGTCCGGGCCTCTATCTTTCCCTATTAGCTGTAGAACCAGTTAGGGTGCACCCTAAGATTATGATCAGGCCTGGAATAAATTATTTCTCAAAATCCGCTTTGAGGTTTGTATTAGCTAAACAAGAGGTCATTATCCTGTACAGTTCATAGAATAAAATCATAGAATGGTTACCGAAGGAGGCCATTTGGTCCATTGTGTGTGTGCTGGCTGTCTGCAAGAACAACTCACTTGTTCCCACTCTCCCCACCTTTTCCCCATAACCCTGCAATTTTTCTCTCTTCAGATAATTATCCAATTCTCTTTTGAAGTTCAATCCTTGCAACTTGTAAAATATCTATTGGGGTACCAACTGTCGCTGTTTCAGTCCGCCCTGTTTCACAGTTTTTAATCATTGCATTTTGTCAACTTTGCGTTATTAGCTGCTTTATCCAATAACCCAAAGGATTTGTATTTTTTTATGGTGAGTAATTCCTTCAAATGCCAGGCACATTGAGAAATGGTATAAGCAGGCTATTGTCTAGTTTCTCAATCATCACAGAGGTGAGTGACCATTTGTAGAGGTCACACTCTCATTTTTACAACCAATTAAAGCTCCCCATGTGATTTAAAACTTTGGCATTGAATAGCTGCATGCAGAGCGAGAGAGAGAAAAACATCATGGCTTAGGAGCACAATTAAACAATTCTGTTCCTGAACATCCCAGATTCTCTGCTGTTCTTTAATTTAGGAAGTTTTGAACCTGCAAGATAGTGCAGGGTTTTTGTTTGAATTTTTTTTAAGAGCAATCGGAGTGAAGATCAGCCAAGGCTTTAAACTTTTCAAACAATTGGCATTATTAATATTAAAGCACATACAACTTTTATAGATGGAGGTTCTGACATCCTTAATTAGAAGTAACATCTTGAAATTCAGGGTGGGTGGTTCTTCTGCCTTGGGAAACTGAGGGTTTAATAAGCAATTGAAATCCTGTGTGATGTTCTTATGGACTGCCTCACTCTTTCATGTTAGAATGGCTGCTCCTTACCATTCTAGTTGCCAAAAACAAGCTTTTCAGTAACTCCCTATTGTCTCATTCCCAGACAGATGCTTCCTGTTTACAAAGGTCTCTCACAGTTTCTCAAGGCCTCCTTATCTGTAGTTTTCCAGAAAAGCTGGGTGGGGACTGTATTTCTCTTTACCTCTTTTGCTGGCTGGAGAAGATCGAGAGCTATGCAGACATCCCTGCTGAGGTAAGAGAAGGGCTGATTTTGCACGGTGTACATTAACTCCATGATCCGTTCATTGCCATA
This sequence comes from Carcharodon carcharias, assembly GCF_017639515.1. Lineage (NCBI taxonomy): Eukaryota > Metazoa > Chordata > Chondrichthyes > Lamniformes > Lamnidae > Carcharodon > Carcharodon carcharias. Next base: position 105,607,356 of record NC_054470.1, read on the forward strand.
CCTCAAGGGTTCCTGTATCATGTCAATGACTGCGAGTTCAATTAAACGATTGCACCGTAAAATGAGGTGCCAAGGGGCCTCGGAGCCATGGTTCCTTGTCGGATAGATCTGTCACCCTGGTACCTGAATCTAACTTAAACTTGGTTAGATGGCCATTCACCATGTTGCCTGCATTCCAGAGCAAAGAGCTGCATCATCTGATATCGCCCAAGAAGAAAGGCTGTGTGTCCCCTGGGTCACTGGCCTTGACCTCATGGATAGCTTTCAGGTTGTCTGTGCGGTGCTGGGTTCTCGAGTTGCACAGCTTACGGAAATGTTCCTGTCCATGGAAGCACTTGCAGGACATTGGTCTTTCCTGTGAGGGCGTTACGGTGCTCAGGACTGGCAAGGTCACTTGGCAGGGTGGTTCAGGGGTGGCTTAGCCTGACTCGGGTGAGGTGTGGATTGTGCTCCATGAAGTGTTGACTCCCTGTTCACGCAGCTCCGACAGTCTATGTAGCTGGAAGGCCTTGTCAAGGGTAAAGAAGCCTGTGGCTAGTAGCTTGCAGCCTTTGTGCTGAGGTCTGGAGTAATGATTCCCTTCAATAAATTATTGTGCAATGGCTGTAAATCTGTGGCTGATCTGGTCCATGCGTGAAGTCCATTGTGGGTGGGAGTGAAGAATTGTGATTCATTTTTAAAATTCTTAAAGTGTAGGTGTAGCTTTAAGAGAGAAGAGGTCTTCAATATGGTGTCACTGGTTATTGATGAAGAAGGGATTTCCGTGCACTTCCCAGCTTTGGCATGAATTTCAAAATGGGGACGGCACTCTGATGAAGAAGGAGAAGCTAAAATGGCTCTGGGGTCGGAGGACTGCACTCGTACCCACCAAGATGTGTGTTCTTGAGCTGGTGGAGGCTGCAGGTGTCTGCTGTGATGCCTCTACTGGTGTGTAGCTCTTGTCTTCTGCTCTCTCCTGGCTCCTCCTCTGGGCTGGGGCTGGTTCTGAGGACTGACAGGGAATCCTCCTCCTCTGCCCTTTTCTCCTTCCTGGATGCACCTGTAAGTGAGAGAGGAGACTGCAAGTGACACCACCAGCTGCCTTCAACATGGAGGCATATTTGACCGCCAGGTTTCATAAAATGGATGAATCCTTGCTAGGTGGACACCCAAGTCTGAGCTCTCCATTGCCAATGGCACAATCCTGCTCGAATCCTGCGTGCTCAGGTGCCCTTTCCTTGAATTTGGATGCCCTGTCCTGTCTTCTGTCGCTCTTTGCAGCTGTGTTTGATCTTGTCCTGCTCAAAAACAACAGAACATGGGTTTGAGAAGAGTTGCATGTTGCATGTGTTGGAATGTTGCAATTTGGTTCATTTATTATACATCTCCTTATAAGATAGCCCACTTTTGTTTGGCAGGTCATCACTGGTGCGAATTGTGCAGAAGGCTTGTGGACCAGCTCCCTCCTGAGTGCTGAGCCCATCCACATGCAAGGAGAAGGCTCAGATAGAAATCTGGTTAGCCCCCGCATACCACCAACCACACAATCCCCCCAACAACCGCCCCGCTTACATGCCTGTTGAAGGGTGAAGGAGGCACAGTGGTCATTCCATCTCAGAGTGGATACACAGCAGTGGGACTGTGAGGCACAACTATGCCATTGCCACTGAGGCCCTTGTGACCAGACATATTGGTGTCTTTGTGGTTTATACGACCATCTGATGAGACTTACTCTGACAGAGCAAATAAGATCATTCATCCTCTTCCGCCACTGTATGGCCAACCTCTTGTGCACACTGTGGGCACTGATGGCATCAGCCACCTGCACCCATGAAGGATGGGTTTCCCTGCTGAGCCGCCTTCTCCCACCAGGCGGGCACAGTATATTCCAGCTCCCCTCGACGTAGCCCAGGAGGACACGGAAGGAGGAGTCACTAAACTTCGACGCTGGGCCTTCACCTCCCCTTCCAGACATCTCTGTAGTTTGCACTGACGTTGAGGCTGTCCAGGTGCCTTTTAAATATGGCACCCAGATATGGTGCCAACCAGCCTGCCCCACCACGGAAGACATTGTGAAATCCCCGGCTGCACAATTGATGACGCCGAGGCCAGAAGATGCGGCGGGATTTCCCGTTGGCGCCCGCAACGGCAAACACTCCCCATCCCCGCACCCGCCATGGGACTTAATGCTGGATGGGAGAATTCCGCCCCTGAGCTCTGGCGCTGCTGGGACAGCTGGAGTTGCCGGTCAATCAGATTGGCTGGCAGCACTCGAGGGGCAGGAATGCCACCCTCACCTAGCTTAGCCTGCCAGCAGCGTGGTGTTACGGCTGCAGGGCAGGCTTTTTTCCGGTGTGCCAGCTGCTGACCAACTTTCCACCAGGGCAGGGGGAGAGGGCGAGAAATCTGCTCCCTCCACCACATCAAATCCAGCCCTTAAACACACAGGCCAGGATTTTCCCCGTGGCGATTTGGGGGCAGGGCCTGCTCGCCGAGGGGAAAATGACACGGGATGATGTTGGGAGGAATCCCCAATGTCATCCCAGTCCCTTTAAATTTTTAGAGAGGTGGGCGGACAGTGAAATCAGCTGTCCACCTGCCGACCTGTCAATGGCCAATTGAGGCCATTGACAGGCTAGTTAAAATACTTAAAGACCTGCCCGGCCAAGCTTAAAGCTGGCAGGCAGGCCAGGAGCCCCAGAGAGCTCCAGATTATTCATGAAACTTCATCCACTGGCAGGATGAAGTTTCATGTCCGTTTTGTACAAAAATAATAAAGTTTATGTGTTCTTTATTAACATGTCCCATCTTGTGTGACATTGTCACGTGAGGGGGACATGTTAATAATTTTTTAATGTTTCTATTTTTAATGTTTTCACCACTGTTACTATTCTCCCTGAGACAGGACTTTGCCTCAGGGAGAAGTGCGTTCTTTCGTGCACATGCATGAAGACCGCACTTTGACAGATGGGGAATCCCTCCCCACCATTACAGGAAGCGCATCCTGTTGGGGATGCTGCTTAAACTTAAAATGGCGGCGCGCCACGTTCCAGTGGCGGGGGTCAGTTGCCTGCCTGCCGTCGAGCTGGTGGGGTCCGCACGCCATCCGAGGGCAAAATGCTGCCCATAATCTCGGCTGACATTCCAGTGAAGATACTGAGGGCGTGCTGCACTGTCTGAGGTGTTAAACTGAGGTTGACATGAAAGATCCCGTGGTACTATTTCAAAGAAGAGCAAAAGAGTTATCCCCGGTGTCCTGGCCAATATTTATCCCTCAATCAACATCACTAAATTAGGTGATCTGGTCATTATCACATTGCTGTTTGTGGGTGCTTGCTGTGTGCAAGTTTCTCCATTCCCTACATTACAACAGTCCAGTAGGGGTCAGAGTAAGGGCAAGGGGATAGCTTTTACTGGCCTCTAGGCCCACGCCCCACCTTTCCGACATCAAGGCCAGGATTCTTCCCTTATTGGGCGGGCTCGGCGGGTGCGGGCGGTGAAGGTCAGGAAGCCAACCACTGCCCGTGATTGGCTCCGCACTGCGAATTTACATGGGCGGGCTAATTGAGGCCTGCCCAGTGTAAGACACGGCTGCGGAATGAGCGAGAAGGGGTGGGCGGGGGCCGGTGCTCAATGTCCGCTGGGTCCAATGGCGACCCAGCCACCAATTCAAAAGTGGATGCGGCAGCCATTCGATGGCTGCCAGTGAAGCACATGGACCTCGTGATGGAGATCGTAGCGGGTGAACACGGCAGGTGGGAGGGCAGGTCGGTGGGGCAGTCAGCCCTGCGTTTCTCTGATGGGTTTCTTGCTGCCCTCCTGGAGGAGGTGGCAGCATGAAGAGAGATCCTTGTCCCCAGGGGCGGGTGGAGGAGGCCCTCCCACCCCACCAAAAATGCCTGGGAAGAGGTGGCATCCAGGGTCATCTCCCATGATGTGGGGAGGTGCACATGGTTGCAGTGCCATAAGCGCTTCAATGATTTCCTGCGATCAGGAAGGATGAGTAACATGTTGGCATAGCAGTTAGGAGCTGCCCACCACCCCTGGGACCTCGGAGGCCTTAGAGTGTGAGTGAGTGGCAAATGTCAATGAGGTAGCATCTGGGCAAGGGGGTGAGCCCTGGCTGCTTGGACTAAATGTCTTGTGGCTCCAGACCCACGAATTGGCTGAGCCTTGTGAGGTTTTCCTCAGGTGGAGTTGGCCAGGCTGCAATGGCGATGCAGGTACAGGGTGGACTAATGAATGTTCCTCTCTTCTTTCAGGAGAAGACATCCCATAACAATGTTGAGAGGTTGCGGACTAGCGGTGGAGCACCCCACCTACTCATCCTCACTCAATATGAGCACAAGTCCCTGGAGCTAGAGAGGTGCCATGTGCATAGGTCACTCGGCTGCGGTGAGGTTGGGGTGCCACAAGGAGGTAAGAGTGCAGCGCACTGAGGTGAGAATTTCGGCTTGTGCAACCATCCTAGTGTAGTCTCTTCATTGATGTGAGCTTTGAATCTGGAGCCCCTATTGATCATTGAAAGACGAAGGCACCATAATGCGGATACTCGTTGTCTCACCAGGGTGCCTGGCAAGCACAGTGACAGTGTGATGACTTAAACTAATGAGATGTCCTTCTTCTCCCTTTTAGGTTCACCAGCAGGTGTTCGCTCTCCGGACCCTGAAAGGCCACCCCTGACACCGGAGGGCCACCATGCTCCCCAAGCACTTGTGTTACACCCACTCTCTGAAGCAGGCACCAGTACAGATACCAACACCTCAGTGGGCATATGTTCGGCGGATAGTATCTCAGTGCACATTGGTGACTCGTTTGAGGTGTTAGCTAAGGCAGAGAATGCCCAGGGAGCTGGCAGTTGGAGGACCGCAGGGGATCAGGACGATGCTCAGTTGGAGGCTGATGATGGGCCTCTGGGGTCATCCATTAGGTATCAGATGCTGCACGTTCAGCGGGGTGTGCGGGAGGATCTGGCAGAGATCCAAGAGGGTATAAGTGTCAAGGTCTCCGTTATGGAGGAGTCCCTGTGGAGTGTGCGTGCTGTGTTGTCCCTCATGGCTGAGCGCAATGCCTCCCCCATGGAGAGAGTGGTGAATCTCATGGAGAGGCTGCTTCAGGATCAGGAGTTCCTGGGGTTGCGATTGGACCTGCAAGCCCTCACACAGGTACTGACCTTAGCTGGTCAGTGTCCATGTGTGAGATGGACGAGGCACCCAGTATCCCAGCCAGGTGTCTGTCCGTCAATGGTGAGCAGGGAGGTCCAGAGCGACTTCACTTTGGTGCTCAAGCTGCTTGTCGTCTCTGTAGGCTCCTCTCAGGGTGCTCCAGATGACAGCAGCAGCTCCTCTTCCCCTCTTCCCAGTGACCGTGGCATTTGATGAGGCAGCAGTGACTGGGGAGATGCCAGCTGTGGCACTGGCTGCTACCTCCCAGGTGGGGCCAGCACAGGTTTCACTGGCCAGAGGACGACTGCCAAGGTCATCAAGGCCAACTGGACAGTAGAGTCAGCAGGCTGTCTCCAATGCTGGTGCCAGCGAAGGCCGGGGGGGGGGTGGCATCTCGACTTAGCACCCATAAACGTAAATTTAAAGCACCTTAAGTACAAGAGGGACTGCTTGTGGGTGAGCTTTTGTTCCCCCATTTTTTTTCTATTTTAATGGTGTGGCCACCAACACCAGTTTCATTCTATTCAAGACAAAATGAGTTCAAACGTAAAATTACATTTGCTTTTGTGTTATTGGCCTGAACATGCTTCATTTATTTTGCTGGGGCAGGGTAGGCCAGTATGTAATGCTAGACTTGGGTAACTCGAACCTTTATTTCACAGGCAATGAGTGTAGCTTGGGGGCCAAGGAAAAGGTCATTTGCGCAATCCACGATGGATGCGGCAACCCTGGCATGAGGTGGTAGCTCTTATTTGGCAGCCTAGCTGAAGGAGTGTTGGATCAAGGCATCCCTAGTGTCCCTGTGTCCCTGAAGGTTACTAAGGTAAGCACGCCCTCAGCGTTCTCCTCACTTTGCTCCTCTTCTGACTCACTACTGGATTTATCATCTGGGGCCTGTGCAGCTGCATCAACATCCTCTTCCTCTAGTGGCTCCCCCCTTGTCAGTGCCAGATTGTGGAGAGCACAGCATGCAACCACTATCAGTTACATGTAATCTGTGGGGGGGTCAGTATTGCAGTGCGCCCCCTGAACGGTCCAAGTATTGGAAGCGCATCGTGAGAAGACCTATGGTTCTCTCTACCACCGCCCTTGTGGAGGTATGGCTCCTGTTGCAACGCTGCTCCGCCTCTGTTCTTGGGGGGTGGAGAGGTGTCATGAGCCACCTCTTCAAGGGATAGCTCTTGTCACCCAGCAGCCATCCATCCAGTTGGGTTGGAGCACTGAAGAGCCTCGGCACCTGGGAGTGTCGCAGGATGTACGTGTCATGGGAGCTGCCAGGGTACCTTGCATAGACTTGCAGAATCTGCATCCTGCGATCACACACTGTTTGCTCGTACATGGAGTGCAATCTTTTCCTATTGACGGAGACACTCGGCTGACCCGCTTGTGTCTTGAAGGCCACATGTGTGCAGTCGATTGCACCACATACACGGGGGAACCCAGAAATCGACGCAAAGCCTCTGGCTCGCTCAGCCTGGCTGGCCTTGTCTGTTTGGAAATGAATAAAGGTTAATACCCGCCTGAACAGAGCTTCTTTCACCAGCTTGGCACAACTGTGGACAGCTGATTGGGAAACTCCACACAGATCCCCCACTGAGCCCTGGAAAAAGCGGGAAACGTAGAGGTTGAGGGCCACTGTAACCTTCAGAGCCACTGGCATGGGGTGTCCACCCATGCAGTCGGAGCTGATCTCATGCCCAGTCATCTGACAAATGGAGGTCCCTGTCTTCCTTGAGAGGCGGAACCTCCTTCGGCATTGCACCTCAGGCATATTGAGGTAGCTGCATCGCCATCTGTAAACCTTGGCAGCAGGATAGTGGCGTCTTCTGCGGCCCCTTCCGCCTTGGACTACCTGCTGGCCCTGCGCCACAGGTCATTTTCCTTGAAGTTGCATTGGGGCACCTGGCCTCCTCTCCTTCCTATGTCTCTCTTCCTCCTCAGAGGAGGTGCCTCCAGTGGAGACCACAATCCCCATTACCAGGGTAAGGGAAGGCTGTCTGAAACATGGAAGGGTCTACACAGTCCAAATCCTCAGGGGGCCTGGAAGACACCAGTGAGTCCAGAAATGAAGCCTGGAAATGCTAAGAATGACGGCCCGATCAGAGATTAAGCTGACAAGTCTCAATAAGCCACCAGCAGCAAATTATCTCCAAGACTCCTCACTACTCACATTGGCAATGCTGCTGACCCTTCTTATCCCGCCCGTGCATGAGGTTTTGCAAATTGTGGCCTGCCCGTGCGTCGAGTGAAAACTCGTACGAGCAACATTAAGTCGCCATCATTTGGATTGTAAAGGGCCTTAACCAGCTTGTTAATTAATGGCGGGCACGGGTCCAGCTCCCGTGCGCGCCCACCAAGCAAAATATTGCACGAACCCGCGATGACATCCGGTCACTCACCCGACTTCATCGTGTGTCATTTTACGCTCAAGTGGGTCAGGCGTGTGCTTGCATGCACGCGAAAGAGCGTAGCAATCTTCCTGAGGCTGCCTCAGGGAGATTGAATTGATGTTTAAAAATTAAATGAAAGGTTTAAAAGTTTATTTAAACATGTCCCCTCATGTGACACATGAGTGGGGACATGTTTTAATATTTATGAAAATCAATTTATTTACTCAATGAAAGCTTCAGGAAACCTTATCTCGCTCGTGGATGAGGTTTCTTGAAAAACGTGAAGGCCGCTTGGCCTTTTTACCTGCCCGCCAACCTTAAGGTGGGACGGGCAGTGTACTCAAGTGGCTCAATGGTTTTCTTAACTGCCTTGGCGGGCAGCGCGTGCCTGCCAAGCAACATGTTGCGATGGCGCGTGATGACTTTGGGATGTGAGCCTGACATCATCGTGCATCATTTTACACGTCGGTTTGTTGGGCCTGCCTCCGCACACCGGCTGTAAAATTCTGCCCATGGTTACCTCCACATCGGTAACGGATTAAATTCAGAAATCGCTGCTGTAATGCTTCCGCTATGCCTTTTCGTTTTTCAAGCAGCAGGAACCGTCTCCCACATCACGGCTGTCTCTCTGGTTTTTGCGCCAAGCCCAGCGATAGGTTCCTGTCCCAACTGAAGAATGGTGCCATGTTGCACACTCTTCAAAGCCTGCGTGTCTCTCTCAGCACTCTCCATTGTTAGTGCTATTTCCATGGTCCACTTAAAATCGATGTTAACTTCTGCAAGTAAGCGGTGCTGAATGGCGTCGTCGCGAATGCCACAAACCAACCGGTCCTGCAACATATCATTGAGCGAATCTTTAAAGTCACAGTGCTCAGTCAACTGCTTCAACTTCGCAATATAAGTTGTGATGAACTCTCCCAGGGCCCTTATTCTGGAGTTGAACTTCAACCTCTGCATAATTACTGATGGCTTTGACTGAAAATGCATCTTCACGAGGTCTACCAATTCATTTAAAGATTTGGAATTGGGCATGTGCGGGGCTGCCCGACTCTGGAGGAGGTTATATGTCTTGCTTCCGCAGACACTTAAAAGAATTGCTTTCTGCTCCCCCGCTGTTATTTCATTCGCCACAAAATAAAAACTTTGGTGCTCTATATACTGGCTCTAGTCTTCCATGGACGCGTCATAAGGGTTGATTCTGCTGAAGAGTGGATGACTGGTGAGTATACTTTTCTTTCTTTCCTTAAGAGTTCACGAGGGCAAGGTGCACCATCAGAGCTATTTATTCTCATCACCAAAGTAATAAACTTGATGTACCAGTCACGTTTCTTACTTGAAACAGATGACTTTATTACAAAGCTCATTTAGAAGCTCCACATTTGAACTAGGTCCACGACTAGAAAAGCTCCAGCCTCAAGATTACCCGCGCTTAGGGCTGATTCGTCAGTACAATCACGTGACTCCTAAATGCAATAGGAAGGGCTATGCCCACAATCACTATAGACTGAGAATTCATTAGGGTGAGGAATTGCAGGGCTGAGGGAGGTTACAGGTGTAGCAGGGCAATGGAGGAATTTAAACTTGAGGGTGAAACTTTTGAGACTGGATGCCAGTGTAGGGCATCAAGGACAGAGGCGATGGGTGAGTGGATTAGATATGCCATGGGCAGCAGAATGTTTATAACAGATTCAGAATAGGAGGCTGGCCATTGGAGCTTTGGAATATTCAAGTGTGAAGGGGGCAAAGACAAGGCTTAATGCAACAGTGACAAATGGGCTAAGGCAATGTTACAGAGTTGGAAAAAAACAGTCTTTATGAGAGCAAGAATAAGGGGACAAAAGCTAAGCTCAAGGTTGAATAGACACACAGTCAATCTAGTTCCACCTGGGACAAGGCTTGGAAGTGAATTGGAGAGATACAGAGTTTGTGCAGAGGATGAATCCTGAAATAATTGATAAAAATGGTGGATACTAATTAGGCTTGAATATAGTCAATAGGCCAGCTAGCTAATGTTTATTTGTCAGCTGTAAAAGGAAGATAATCTCACTGTCTTTATATCAATCTTGGGCACTGAGCTTACTAGCAATTAGCAAACCAAGCTAATGCTGAATTACTGTGACATAAATTAATTGACTTTATTACCTCTGTTATCCATTTCATCAGCTAATATTCAATATTTACATAATTGATGTTTAAAACATAGTTCATTGTGATCATGTGGTGCTATTAAAGAAATAGAGTTCATGACTTTATCATCAAGCTTCTCTGCTAAGGTGGCAAAGAGGTGCCTATCTCAATATGGAGGCTGAGAATGTAAATGTTAATATAATCTAAATGGTTGAACATAAAAACAGTTCAGCAAAGCAAATTGAGTCTTCTGACACTTCCAAGTGAGTTTCCAGAAGCAGCACGGGTTAAAAAGTATACAGCACAGGAATTTGGCTGTGTTGAAAGGTATATATGTAAATACAACGAGCATAGTAAATAACCCGATGAGCTGAGGGCACAGATAGACACATGGCAGCATGATATCATTGCTTGAATGGAAATTTGGCTTAAGGAGGGGCAAAAATGGCAGATCAAAATCCCTGGATATAGAGTTTTCAGGCAGGATAGGGAGGGAGACAAAAAAAGTGGGGGTAGCATTATTGGTTAAAGAATTGATTTTTACAGTAAGGAAGGATGATATATGAAATGAAGCATCAAATAAGGCCATATGGATTGAGCTCAGAAATAAAAAAAGGGGCAGCCACACTGCTAGGAGTGCACTATGATCCCCAAATAGTGGAAGGGAGTTGGCAGAGCAAATATATTGGCAGATTTCTGAGTGCAAAAACAATATGGCGGTAATCGTTGGGGAGTTCAACTACCCTAATATCAATTAGGAGACGAAAATTGTGAAGGGCGCAGAGGGCACAAAATTCTTGAACTGCATTCAAGAGAACATTTTTAGTCAGCACGTAACAAGCCCAACGAGAGCGGGCGCAATTCTAGATTTAGCCTTAGGAAATGAAGCTGGGCAAGTGGATGAACAGCTGTGGAGTACCATTTTGGAGATAGTGACCATAACATAGTTAGATTTAGCATCATTATAGAACAGGGCAAAGATAGAACAGGAGTAAAAGTTCTAAATTGAGGGAAGACAAACTTTACAAAGTTGAGAGGTGAGTTGGCAAAAGTGAACTGGATACAGCTATTGGAAGGAAAAACTGTGTCAAATCAGTGGGAGGCATTCAAAGGCGAGATTCTACGGGCACAGTGTAGACATGTCCCCACAAAGAAAAAGGGTGGTACTGCCAAATCTAGAGCCCCCCTGGTTATCCAGAAGCACACAGGGTAAGATAAAGCAGAAAAAGTAAGCTGATGACAGTCACAAAGGACTTAATACTATAGAAAGCCTATAGGAAGTACAGGGGTGAAGTGAAAATGGAAATTAAGAAAGCAAAGAGAGTATACAAAAAAATATTGGCAGGTAAAATCAAAGAAAATTTTAGGATGATTCACTAGTACATTAAGAGCAAGAGAATAACTAAGGTAAAGATAGGACCTATCAGGGATGTACTTGGTAACTTGTGGGCTGATGCAGAAGGTGTGGGCAGGGTTCTCAATGAGTACTTTGTCTCTGTCTTCACTAAGGAGAGGGATGATTTAGACATTCTAGTTAAAGAGGAGGAGTGTGAAATATTAGATACAATAAGCATAGTGAGAGAAAAAGTATTGGAGGAACTGACATCCTTGAAGGTGGATAGATCGCCAGGACTGGATGGATTGTATCCCAGGCTGTTGAAGGAAGCCAGGGAGGAAATAACGTATGCTCTGAGGATCATTTTCCAATCCTCATGAGATACAGGCAAAAGTCGCAGAGGATTGGAGGTCTGCGAAAGTTTAACCATTATTTGAAAAGGGTGTGAGGGATGGGCCAGGAAATTATAGGCCGGTCAGTCTGACTTTGGTGGTGGGAAAATTATTGGAAACAATTCTGAGAGACAGGATGAAATGTCACTTAGAAAGGCACAGATTGATCAAGGATAGCCAGTATCATTAATTTCCCCTAGCTGAGGGGTCAATTACCAGGGGGGCATAGATTTAAGGTGATTGGTAGAAGGATTAGAAGGGACATGAGGAAAAGCATTTTCACCAAGATGGTGGTGGGTATCTGGAATTCACTGCCTAAATTGATGGTCGAGGCTGAAATGCTCAACTCATTTAAAAGGTACCTGGATCTGCATCTGAAGCACTGTAACCTGCAAGGCTACAGACCAGGTGCTGGAAAGTGGGATTAAAATGAGTGGCTGGTTTATTTTTCCTCTTTTTGGTTGGCACAGGCATGATGGGCTGAATGGCCTCTTTTTGCACTGTAACTATTCTATGGTTCAATGGAAGTGTGTTATATGATCTGGCCTCAGTTTCACTTTGGCTTGTGAACAGAACACAGCACACACGTCCCTGCTGCTGATATCTTCAAGCTTTCTATTCATGTGTATAGCTTCTCTTGTGCCTAGTCTAAATAGATGAACCCACAATGTGTTGACACAATCCCTTATGAGTGATTGGTGCCTTTATATCATTATAAAAACATGACAATCCCAATGTACAGTGCCATGTAGTGTCCCCAATAAACCAAAATAAGCGTTTCTTCATTACAGTTGCGGCTTGTTCATACATCCTAGTGACATGGTAGTAGATAGCTGAACCATTCAAATACTATGGATTGTGATGCTATGGAAGATAGCGGAGGTTTTTTCCCTCATCTGGCAGGCTTGGCGGGGGTGGGTGGGAACGGTTAGGAAGCCAAACACTGTTTGTGATCGGGGCCGGACTGTGAATTCACGCTGATGGGCTAATTAAGGCCCACCCAGCGTGAAACACGTGCTGCAGCGCTCAGCGCTGCCTGTGTGTGTGGTTGGGGTTGGGGGATGGGTGGGGGGGGGCGGAGGTGGGAGGAGGGTGAGCATGCAAGTTGGCGACCCGGGTGACCCATTTTAAAAAGCTCCTGCAGCCTTTCAAAGGCTGTGAATCATAGCTAGTGGAAGGGCTCCCCAGAGCGCTGCTGATGAGCAGTACAGGCAGGAGGGTAGGGCAGGGGCGGGTGCCTTAGGGAGATGAAGAGTTTAAAACATTAAAAATAAAGATTTAAAAAATGTTATCAAACACATCCCCTCTTTTAATTCTGACAAATGAGCAGGGACATGTTATTAATGAAATGTTAAAATTTTTATTTTATTTTTTATTTGCTGTTGGAAACCTCATGCCACCCATGGATGGGGTTTCCTAAAAAATGCAAAGGCCGCTTTGTCTTTTTTGCTTGCCTGCCAACCGTAAGGTTGGACGGGCAGTGGAAATTCCTCAAGATCTTGTCTCCATCATAAACCTATTACGAGTGTGACAAGTGTAACTTTGCATCTGAAATATTGTATTCCTTGATATTTTGTAATGGGTTCAGAAGGTTTGTAGCAGTTGAATCTCTTAATCATGTACATTGATATGTAGCTGAGAGAAAACGTAAACACAAGAACAACAAATGATAGATTATTATAAATGAGGGAAATCTAGGTAAGCCTGTAAAAAAAAGGGAAGAAATCATCCATTTAGATGTTTTATTTAAAATTCTCATCCTTGAAGTCCAACTCCCTCCGCTATACCCTCCTCCAGGCCTACAACGTGCCAAGATCTCTGCGTTTCTCCAATTCCCTGGCCTCTTGTGCAACCCTCACTTCATTGTCCCACCATTGGCAATCGTGTCTCCAACTGACTAATCCCTAAGCCATGGAATTCATTTCCAAAAGTCATCCTCCTCTCCACCTCTCTATCCATCTTTACAATTCTCATTAAGACCTACCTCTTTGACCAAACATTTTGGTCACCCATCCTAATATTTCCTTCATTGACTCAGGCCAGTCCCACCTAAAGCCAGCCGACCTTTTGCTGGCCCACCGCATTTTCCATCTCACCTACAGTGGATCCCACCACGGGCGGGACCAGAAAACCCCAGCCTCAGTGTCAGTTTAATTAGGCGTCCACCAAATGTTTTGGGATGTTTCACCATGTTAAAGGTGCTTTATAAATAAAAACTGTTGTTGCTGCATATAAACAGGATCTTTTTTAGACATCATAGTCATTATTATAGAGGCATTTCTGCACACTTGGCCCATTAAGTCCATGCTGTCGTGGATATGGATAATATCGATATGGCCTGATGCAGAATTATTGATAAAGAAAGCTGACAGTTAGTTTAATATTTTCTGGAGATCTGGTTTATTCATTTTGTAGTGTAAGAATTCACTTTTTATGATGGCTCAGTCTTTCTGTCCTAGTTAAGACCCTATATGTTCATTGTCTTTGGAATGTGTTATTAATTGTACTCATTTAATGTTTTATAATGATTGTGGAAACAATTTTAAGATGCAACTTAGTATACGTGACAGCTTGCTGCTGAGAAAGCATCTGCTTTTATGAGTCTTTTTGCTTAGTTTTCATAATGTGGTCAATGAGGGGGAATGACATCCATGATAAATAAACCTTGTTCTTAATCACATTTGGGTGGATCCTGTGCCTAACAGAGGCAGGAAGACAGGCAGAGAAAGCATAAAGCTAAAAATAGCCAAAGAATGCGGAAACACAGTGCAGAATACATATTAGAATTGTCAGGTATGTATTAGGAAGTTAGAATGCCGAATCATCCTGTGACACTGGCAAAGACTATCAACATCAATACTTGCCCTCTCCCATGAACACACCCACACACATGCAAGTGGATTGGTGCAAGCACTAAGTTGGAAAGGAACACAATCATTCAGGCACTGCAGTAAAGCAACTCACCAACACATCCTTCCAAACTCACAACCTCTGTGCCAGAAGAATAAAGACAGCAGACGCATGGGGACACGACTACCTTGGAGGTTCCCCTCCAAGTTGCACACCATCCTGACTTGGAAATATATCATGGGCAGAATTTTCTGCCAGTCGGGCAGGCCGTGCAGGAGTGGGCACAGGCAAGCACGGACCCGATTCTCGCCCGTGATCAGGTCCGTGCCACCATTTTATGTGTGCTGGCCAATTAAGGCCTGCCTAGTGTGAATCGCGGCTCCCGAAGATAGCGGGAGTGGGTGGGCGGCGGTGGGACTGCAATGACCTCCGGGTCCAATGGCGACCCGGGTGACCCATTTTAAAAAGCTCCTGCAGCTTTTCAAAGGCTGTGAATCATAGCTAGTGGAAGGGCTCCCCAGAGCGCTGCTGATGAGCAGTACAGGCAGGAGGGTAGGGCAGGGGCGGGTGCCCATTGTTTTTCTGATGATTGCCTTGCTGCTCTCCTCAAGGAGGTAGCAGCACGGTGGGAGGTCTTCGTACCCCAGGACAGAAGGAGGAGGCTCCCCCACATAACCAAATGTGCCTGGGAGGAGGTGGTGGAGACCCACAATGTGGTGCGACGCACCTGGATCCAGTGCCACAAATACTTCAATCACCTGTTGCGCTCGGGAAGGGTGAGTACCATGTTGGCATAGGTCACTTAACCCAGCAGGCAGGCTTGCCCCCCCTGGAGCCCCCCACCCCAAGTCTGAGTGTAGTGACTGCATTGAATCATTGACAGCATGTGTCCTTTGCTGGGTGGGCCAGCAGGTATTGCCCAAGCTGAGGTCACCCTGCGAGGGTGGTGAAGAGATGGGTTCTGCACCCGCAGCATGTGGTACACTGAGACCCACATGACTGTCTTGGGGGCAACCTGGAGGAGCTGCACCTAGGCGCAGTGCTGGAACTCCAGGACATGTCAAAGTCAGAGTGATGACATGCTGGGAGGGGGATATTCAAGGTGGCGTGACAATAAACCATCTGCTGCCCTTTGTGCTTCACGTGTTTGCGCCTCCTTGCTATGGAAGATTAGACCGTGTGGTGCCAAATGTGATGTAGGCAGCATTTGTCCAAAGGGGAGGGGGTGGGGACAGGACTACCATCTTTGTGTGAGTGTTTGGCAGCAGCGGGGTGAGGAGGCACTGGAGCCCTGCAATGTTCCACTCTGGTTGGGGTGGGCTGTCCGCGAAGAGAATCCAGGTACAAGTAGCACTAATCAATGCTCTTCTCTCCTTTTCAGGAGAAGAATGCACATAATGCTGCTGAATGGGTGAGGACTGTTGGAGGGCCGGCCCAGTTGCCGGTTCTCAGCTGCTTTGAGCAGGAGGCCCTAGATCTGGAGAGGCACCATGCACCCAGGCCCACCGGTGATGGTGAGGCTGGGGTGCCAGGGGAAAATATATTTGCCCAGCAGTGAGGTCACCATTGTTCTTCCTTGGTGTCTGTGGTGGAGGAGTCTATGTGGACCATCGCCCATGCAATGAGCTTCATGTCCGAGTGCCACATGTCCTCCATTGAGACAGTAGCGACTCTCGTGGAGAGGCTCCTTCAGGAGACCAATCAGGGCTTCCTAGGAATGCGCTCTGACCAGCAAGCCCTCACATTGGCATTGACCTCAGCTGGTCAGTGCCATTGTGGGAGATGGTCTGGGCAACAAGCTTCTCAGCTCGGTGCCCATCCATCCCCGGTGAGCAGGGAGGTCTGAAATGATTTCACGTCAGTGCAGCAGCTGCCTGTCGTCTCTGCGGGCTCCTCTCAGGGTGCTCTAGATGAGGGCAGCAGCTCCTCCCCCCCCTCTACCAGTGACCGTTGCATCTGATGAGGCTGTGACAACAGGCAAGATGCCAGCTGTGGAACAGGCAGCTCCCTCCCAGGGGGGGCCAGCACAGCCTCCATGGGCCAGAGGACGGCTGCGAAGGTCATTGAGGCCAACAGGACAGTAGAGTCAGCAGGCTGTCTCAGATGCCACTCCCAGCAAGGGGCAGCACCAAGACATAGCACTCGAAAACGTAAATATAAGGCACCTTGGGCACATGACGGGTTTATCACTGGTACCTTTGTGTTGGCCCGCAATGAGGCCTTTATGAGTTGGTGTGATGCTTAACACTTTTGTCATTTTGTTTTCTTAAATTTTTTTGTTATAATATTAAATTCAGACGTGTCACAATGGCTGAGGGTGCCTGTTTTCTTCTGCAGGTGGATGGTTACCAATAATGTTATGAGTGTTTTGTGGGACATCCAGCTTTATTAACAAAGCCCTTAGCTAATGTTCCTATCCAGGCAGAATTTGCACTTAGGTATCGAGTATGGAATCTGCAGCCCAGGCTTGTCCTGCAGTTCCATATGTAGTGTTCTAGCTGAAGGTTTGTTGGATTAAAGCTTCCCAGAGATCCCTGCCTCCCTGCAGTATGCAGCGTCTACCCCCTCAGCATTTCCCTGTGTGTGTTCATCCTCGGACTCACTGCTGGACTCATTGTGTGCAGCCGCAGCCACTGCATCTACATCTTCGTCGTTCACTGCGTTCCCCTTTCCAGCGCAAGATTATGGAGAGTGCAGCATGAAACCACTATTACCGACACATGATCTGGGGGTTACTGGAGTGCTCCCCCTGTGCAGTCCAGGCAATGGAAGCGCATTTTGAGAAGACCGATGGTTCTCTCCACCCCAGCCCTTGTGGTGCCATGGCTCTTATTGTAGCGCTGCTCAGCTTCTGTTCTTGGATGGCGGAGAGGTGTCATGAGCCAATTTCTGAGGGGAAAGCCCTTGTCACCCAGCAGCCATCCATCCAGCCGGGCTGGAGCACTGAAGAGCCTTGGCACTTGGGAGTGCCTGAGGATGTAGGCGCTGTAGGAGCTGCCTGGGTACCTTGCACACATTTGTAGAATCAGCATCCTGTGATCACACACTATCTGCAAGTACATGGAGTGGAAGCCCTTCCTGTTGACGAAGGCACTGGGCTCACCTGCTGGCGCTTTGATGGCCACATGTGTACAGTCTATAGCACCCTGGACATGGGGGAAGCCAGCAATGGCCACAAAGCCTCTGGCTCGCTGTGCCTGACTTGCCTGGTCCCAACGGAAATGGATGAAGATCAATCCATGCTTGAACAGAGCGTCTGTAACCTGCTTGACACAAGTGTGAACAGCTGATTGGGAGATACTGCAAAGATCAGCCACCGACCCCTAGAAGGAGCCAGAGGCATAGAAATTGAGGGCAGCTGTGACCTTTAGAGCCACTGGCATGGGGTTGTCCACCCACACAGTTAGTGGAGATCTCAGGCTCAATCATCTGACAGAGAGACAAAGCCTCCTTCGGCACTGCACCTCAGACATATTGAGGTAGCTGCTTCGCCGCCTGTGTACCCTGGCAGCAGGATAATGGCATCTTCTGTGGCCCCTTCTGCCTTGGACTACCTCTTGGACCTGCACCCCTTCTGCCTGCATCTGTGCTCCCAAAGGTGGCTCCCTGGAGGCTGAATGTGCACTCCTGGCCTCCTCCCCCTTCTAGCCCTCCCTTCCTCCTCAGAGGATGTGCCTTCAGTGGAAAGTTCAACTCCCATTCCCAGGCTAAGGGAAGTCTTCCTGAAATCTGCAGGCCCAAAAAAGATTCCTCACTGTAGAGTGCTGACCTGAATGTTGTGAGTCCAGATCAAGCAGCTGGTATGTGTTTTGAAGTATTGCAGATCACACAGGCAAGTATCAATAACTTTGAAAAATCAATATTTGACAGAGCACACCCGCAACCCCTCTCACCCCTCTTATCCAGCCCATGGGTGAGGTTTATACAAATGTGTCCTACCCACCTGCCCGTTGCGCCTGTGCGCTGACCTGAAGATTGCACAGGCGCCGAAAAATTGCCATCTGTTGGCACCTCAAGGGCCTTAAGTGGCCTGTTAATCATCGCCTGCCCGCCCAACGAAATATCGTGATGGCGTGAGGTTATGGCAGGGCGCTCATCCAACATCACCATGTGCAATTTTACACATCGGCCTGCGGGGTCCTGCCCCTGCACACCAACGGGAAAATTCTGCCCCATTATTCCATCACAGTTGCTCGGTCCAAGTCCTAGAACACCCTCCCAATTACACTATGTGTATAGTTAAGCCACATGGACAGCAACCGTTCAAGAAGGCAGCACATGCCACTTTCTCAAGAGCAATTGGAGGTGCACAATAAATGCTGACCCAGCCAGAGATGCCTACATTGCATGAATGAATAGAGAAATTGACACAGACATGTCTTTAGTGCATGACTTCAGCAAACTTGCCATGAAAGTATTCCAGTAAGAATAATATTTAAAGAAAAAAATTTATTGAACTGCATAATTGGCATTATTACATGATACATTTAATTGGTCCTTAATGGTAAATTATCATATGAAAAACAGAAAATACATTTTATTGTTTGCTTGGCAATTATGTGTAATTATTGAGTCATTTGTGTTCAAATCACTTTAAAAGCTAAAGACCTGATAATTTCCACCTCTGACAATGCACTTTGTATTATGTGGCAGGCATGTGCTATCAGGAAAATTACTGCTTATCTCTGTCAACCATATTAGTAAAACAGCAACACTTCTGCACATTGTACAAGATAATGCATATGGAGTGTGATTGCAGGAAATATCATATTTCACAGTGCAAAGGGTGCAAATAAACCACATAACCTATTAATTAGCCTTTTCTTATCACCCTTTAGCACAAAGAAACTTATGCACCAAAATTTGCTGGAAGTGAGCTGAATGGGTCACCTGGGTCTCCAAGAGCGATGTGACCAAGAGCCTGTATTCTTCACCAGTGGTATTAAAGGATAGAGAAAGAAACAGAGGAAATAGGGTGAACAGGACAGAAAGGCTTATAGCCCCTATCATATATCTGGTGGAAGACAGGTGGAACGAAAGGCAAATGATGGAAACTGCTTTTTTCATTGTTTCACTGGGGCTTCTGCCTGTCTCTCACCTGAATTAGAGGAGACCAGGGCTGCCCCTAAATTTCAGCCCGAATGAATTAGTAAATCTGTCTATTTAACAAGGGAAGATGGTGAAAAGAAGCATTACAATTGCTAGACCGTGAGCATCTCCAACAAGAGGAAATCCAATTATCTCCCCTTGAAGTTCAGCAGCATTATCGTCTTCCACGATCAACCTCCTAGGGGTCACCATTGACCAGAAACATAACTGGGCCAGCTATAAAAATTTTGTGGCTACAAGAACAGGTCAGAGGCTGCAAATTCTGTGGTGAGTAACTCACTTCCTGATCCCCCAAAGCCTGTCCATCGTCTACAAGGCTCAACTCAGGAGTGTGATGGAATACCTTCCACTTACCTGAATGAGTGCAACTCCAACAACACTCAAGGAGCTCAACGCCAACCAGAACAAAGCAGCCCACTTGATTGGCATCCTGTCGAATACCATAAACTTTCAATCCCTTTACTACTGGTGTACAATGGCAGTGTGTACCATCTACAAGATGCAGTGCAGCAACACACCAGGGCTCCTTCGACAGCACCTTCCATGATCTTTACCCCCAGGAAGGACAAGGGCAGCAGGTGCTTGGGAATGCCACCAACTGCAAGTACCCCTCCACATCACACACCATCCTGACCTGGAACTATATCACCATTTCTTCATTGCTGTGGCATTGAAATACTGGAACTGTTTCCCTACCAGCACTGTGGGTGTACCTACACCAGATGGACAGCAGCAGTCCAAGAAGAAGACTCACCACCACCTTCTCAAAGGCAGTTAGGGATGGGCAACAAATGCTGGCCTAGCCAGTGATACTAACATCATACAAACAAATAAAGGGCATTTCAGGTCAATTACCCATCATGATAAAGTTCATTAAGAAAAAATGATAAATCTGTTTCTCTCTTTACAGGGGCTTTCTGACCTGCTACATGGCTTCCATATATTTCAGGTTTCAAGCTTCTGCAGTATTTTGCTTTTGAATTCTAAAATTCTTACTTGTTCAGGAGACATTAAAGTAGTTTCCCTGGAACAAGAGGTTTGTATTCATCTGAAAACAGTTGGACAAATTGAAATGTTTATTGGATGTTGCTTTCCTTGAAAATTCTGTGGCTAAGTAATTTCTCTCAATTACTGAATTGAATACATTTAACACACTTAACTCCGATTTTTATCCTGTATCATTTCTCTGTCATAAGTAACTGGATGGTTTCCAGACTGCTGGAACAACTTTTCAACTCTTTTTAATCTGTTCATGAGACATATCACTGGCAGAGTGAACATTTATTGTCAATCTCGAATTGCCCTTGAGAAGTTGCTGATGAGCTGCCTCCTTGAACCACAGCAGTCCATGTTCAGTAGGTGCATTCACAGTGCTCTTAAAGAGGGAACTGCAGGATTTTGACCCAGCTCACATCCTATCTTTTGCCTACACCTACATTGGCAAATAGAGAGAAGGAGGACTGTACTGGAAAGTCTGGCACCTCCAAGCAAAACAAGACAAGAAGGGAAAATAATTGTGGTTTGGTGATCTGGTAGCCAACTATGGAGACAGGACAGTGTTATGACACAGTCGTTGGTAAAGCTGAGTTATTTAAAAATTCCACGGGGAAACTTTAAGCAACTGTCATAACCTATATTTTCAAGTGGTATGTTTGAAAGGCAGCTCTAAATTCAGGAATCAGACCACCAGTTCTCGAGATGCTTTTATATCAAACTAAATAAAACATTTATTAATTTACACAAGTTAAATATGTACACATGGCTACAAATGACTACTATCATAACTTTTAACAAATTCCCATTAAGGCAACAGCAACCCATAGATTTTAAGTAGACACCAGGCAAAGCATTTTCACCTTATAAATTCAAAATGAGGTTCTTTCACTTTGGTTCCTTTTCAGACATGTTGGTAGGCTTACAGGTTTTGATGTTATATTGCCTCTACCCTGCACACACAAAACTGCTATCTGTTATGGCCTGCATATCTCATTAAATGTAAATTCTCATTGTATCACAAACCCATTGAACTTCACCTCTTCTAACAATAAAACCACTTTCATAGTACCAATTTTATTAGTAATATAAACATTGCTTGGTGTCTCCTAGCTAGGTGCAGGATTTCACTCCCCTTCTTGAATGCTCTATTTAACAAAATGCAAATGCACTCTACCTTACTGTTTACATCTCAAAGCTAGTATACATT
Source organism: Carcharodon carcharias (assembly GCF_017639515.1). Classification (NCBI taxonomy): domain Eukaryota; kingdom Metazoa; phylum Chordata; class Chondrichthyes; order Lamniformes; family Lamnidae; genus Carcharodon; species Carcharodon carcharias. The sequence continues at coordinate 105,628,907 of NC_054470.1, forward strand.
AAAGCACCCAGACTAGCTGGCTTTAATCCAATTAAAACACACCCACAGACTAACCCTCTATTTAAAAAAAAATCCAATAACGTTATAAACTTTAATAGCTTTATGACAGCAGTGTGTAGAAGTAAACCGTTCACAAGGGCAATTAGGTGCTGGCTGGTGCCTGCAGTGGAGGTTGCTTGTAAGTTAGCTTCTGGCAAATTTCACAATGTCCTTGCTGACATCAGTTTCCTCAGGTTTTCCAATGGAATTCGCATGCTCACCTTCATAATTCGAGCAAACATTCAGCCAAACAATCAGAAAGTCAATAAAAACAATCCTTAATTCAGCTGTCAAAAAAAAATAGTCAAATAGTCATATTTGAAGAAAAATCTCCCTTTGTCAGTTCAGCAACCAGCCCCCAAACAGATCTCATTATCATTGGTTATAATATTAAAGTGAATGGTTTAATCAATATCTGAACCAAATGGGAACAACATATGAACTTCAAACCAGTGTGTATTTTACTTTAAATTAAAAAAAATAAAGGAAAATTAGTTAATCAAATTAAGGTGATGTTTCCAGAGATGATGAGGCACTCCAGTCCCTTTGGTGTGCACTTGTCATGGAAGGCCTCAAGCATTCCGGAGGACATCATGTGATTTTCCCCCTCCAGGAACATCTGGGCTTGGATGTAGCATGAAATGGCCTTCCCGACTACCTCCCAATCTGTCTGCTCCCCTCCACACCGGCTATCGAAAGCCAGGGGGTGTAGGACTGAAGTGTGAGGAGCAATCCCTTCAGATAATGAAGGAGGGACTGAAACTTCATGCATCTTACATAAATGTGAAATGCAGACTCCTCCAGCCCACATAAATTAGAGTGACCCTGGAGTCTGTGAGCTGACTTAAAAATCTAATGCACAGGACTGCTCCATGCAACACCATCCATGCCAAATCCCTGATTGACAAAGGGAAGATTCTGCATAAATAGGCTCCCATTGTGAACCAGGGCCTTTTCCAGAAGGCAGGATGGAATGCTACAGCATGTCCAGATGGAAACGAGAGTGTGTTTTCGTCCATTATCATTGCCTGGCTAGAAACTAAAAACAGCTGAGAGTAGTTAGCATGACAGATACATCACTTATTGAAAATTTACTGTCTGATGGTCCACTCATCTATACAAATATTTCAGTTGGAAAGGTTGTAGGGAATGACACAGTTGCTAACTAATTAGTCATTTTTAAAAATTCATTCACGGTATGTGGGTGTCGCTGGCTGGGCCAGTATTTATTGCCCATCCCTAGCTGTCCTCAGGAAGGTAGTGGTGAGCTGCCTTCTTGAACTGCTGCAGTCCATGTGGTGTAGGTACACCCACAGTGCTGTTAGGGAGAGAGTTCCAGGATTTTGACCCAGTGATGGTGAAGGAACGGTGAGATATTTCCAAGTCAGGATGGCGAGTGACTTGGAGGGGAGCTTCCAGGTGGCGGTGTTCCCATGTCTCTGCTACCCTTGTCCTTCTAGATGGTAGTAGTCATGGATTTGGAAGGTGCTATCTAAGGAGTCTTGGTGAATTGCTGCAGTGCATCTTGTGGATGGTACATACTGCTGCTACTGTGGGTTGGTGATGGAGGGAATGAATGTTTGTGGATGGGGTGCCAATTAAATGGGCTGCCTAGTCCTGAATGGTGTCAAGCTTCTTGAGTGTTGTGGGAGCTGCACTCATCCATGCAAGTGGAGAGTATTCCATCACACTCCTGACTTGTGCCATGTAGATGGTGGACAGGCTTTCGGGAGTCAGGAGGTAAGTTACTCATAGCATTATTCCGAGCTTCTGACCTGCTCTTGTAGCCGCAGTACTTATATGGCTACTCCAGTTCAGTTTCTGGTCAATGGTAACCCCCAGGACGTTGAGAGTGGGGGATTCAGTGATGGTAATGCCATTGAACATCAAGGGGCGATGTTGGGATTCTCTCTTGTTGGAGATGGTCATTGCCTGACACTTGTGTGGTGCGAATGATACTTGCCACTTGCCTGCCCAAGCCTAGATATTGTCCAGGTCTTGCTGCATTTGGACATGGACTGCTTCAGTATCTGAGGAGTCGCAAATGGTGCTTAACATTGTGCAATCATCAGCGAATATCCCCACTTCTGACCTTATGATGGAAGGAAGGTCATTGATGAAGCAGCTGAAGATGGTTGGGCTGATGACGCTGCCCTGAGGAACTGCTGCAGTGATGTCCTGGAGCTGAGATAACTGACCTTCAAAAACCACAACCATCTTCCTTTGTGCTAGTTATGACTCCAACCAGTGGAGAGTTTTCCCCTTGATTCCCATTGACTCCAGTTTGCTAGGGATCCTTGATGCCACACTTGGTCAAATGCTGCCTTGATGTCAAGGGCAGTCACTCTCACCTCACCTCAGGAGTTCAGCTCTTTTGTCCACGTTTGAAGCAAGGCTGTAATGAGGTCAGGGGCTGAGTGGGCCTGGCAGAACCCAAACTGGGCATCAGTAAGCAGATTATTGCTAAGCAAATGCTGCTTGATAGCACTGTTGATGACCCCTTCCATTACTTTACTGATGATTGAGAGTAGACTGATGGGGTGGTAATTGACTGTTTTGGATTTGTCCTGCTTTTTTTGGACAGTACATACCTGGGCAATTTTCCACACAGCCGGGGAGATGCCAGTGTTGTAGCTGTACTGGAACAGCTTGGCTTGGGGTGCGGAAAGTTCAAGAGTACATGTCTTCAGTACTTTTGGTATAGTGCCTATGAACTGAGAAAGGTAAGAAGGCAATTTACTGAATGAGAGGTTTTATATTCACATAAACTGAATGCTTGCCCCCCACCCCCCCGTAAGTTTCAGGGGTTAGCAATCCTTTTTAAGGTCTAGAATTTATTTGATGCTACCATGCTCAAAATACAGTGAACTTTATTTGCGAAAAACTGAGGAATTATGAATACCAAGGGTAAATTAAATAATTTTCCAATATCTATGACTATAGTTGTTAGGGTTTTATTTTGTGTGTAATGTATCTTTAAGATTGACACTTGTTAGGGAAGATCACATGATCTGTAGAAACCAATATAAGAGTAGTGTAGGGCTACATCTGCAGTTAGTGTAGAGATAGAGTTGGAGTTGAAAGCATGCATGCATGCAGTTGTTATTGTTGTTGTTGTTGCTGTTGCTTCTGAGTATATTGTAAATAAACTTAATGGGCCGGAACCCCTGACGTCATCCCATCCCATTTAAATTTTCAGGAAGGCCAGGGGCACAGCAAAATCAGCTGTGGGCCCGCCGACCTGTCAATAGCCAATTGAGGCCATTGACAGGATAATTAAAACAATTAAAGGACCTGCCCGTCCAACCTTAAGGCTGGCGGGCAGGCCAGGAGCCCCAGTGGGCTTCTGAAAAAACATGAAACCTCATCCACTGGAGGGATGAAGTTTCATGTAGGGTTTAAAAAACTTTATTAAAGTTTTAGTGAAATTTATTAACATGTCCTATCTCGTGTTACGTTGTCATATGAGGGGGACATGTGAAGGATTTTTAAATTTTTCTATTTTTAATGCTTGAACAAGTGTAAGCGATCTCCCTGAGGCAGCACTTAGTCTCAGGGAGATGTGTGCTCTTTCGTGTGCATGTGTGAAAGTGTGCCCTCTCACATTTGGGGATTCCCCCCGCCCCCCGCCCTTACAGGAAGTGCTTAGCGCTTCCCACTGGGCGTCATGCTGGGCGGGCCTTAATTGGCCCACCCTCTTAAAATGGCGGCAGTGCCCGCTTCTCCAGCGGGGATCAGCTCCCTGCCTGCCAGAAATTGGGTTGGGCCCGCCCGCCCAACGGGCAGAAAATTCTGCCCAATGTTTCCACCCGAGAAGTGTCTGCAGATCAACTCTATTACAAATAGGTAACTTGACCATTCTTCAACAATGACCAATTCCATTTTGCAATCAGTTGTTTGGAAGGGCACCCATGTTGGGCTGTAGTAGGAATCCTCTCCCCTGCAAGTAGATACCTCCATCATGAAAATTTCCATAATTCCGGACTACCGACGGTCCTCGTTTCAGCTGAGGTTGGGAAGTGTTAGGAAGATGCACGTTTTCTGTTACAGTCCACTACTTGATTAATTCAGTACCAAAGTCCAGTGCACCATTTGACTTTGATCAGGCAAAGAATGTGAATTGTCATTGAGCTCTACAGTACCTTAGAAATGAGTATAAATTGGTTCCTTTGAGTTTGATGTTTCTGAATTATGTTATTACTGGAAAAGCAAACTCATTCTTACATGATACCAGTTCCTGAGTGTTTCAAATAATTGTGCTCTTGTACTCTTTTACATTTTACATTTCTCAAGTCAATTAGGTTTCATTAACGAAAATACAGCAAGGTGTATTAAATTAAGTTGTTCAGCAGCAGAACTAATGAATGCTAAATTGCTGAAACTCTAAGCACTTTAGTGGTTATTACCAGGGCTAAGACAGTGTCTAATTGCTTAGCTCTTGCATTTCATAGGTGGGTAGCCCTGCATATTTAATGTCATTCATAGGAGGTTAAAACTTCGTTTCAGTGATTTAACTCCAGCACTGGCTCAAAGTTTTCTAATTAATTGACTGTTGTCATTGATCAATGTAAAGTAAATTACCATCTCCCATTAAATGGTTTAAGGAGATCTTTGCTGATCCAATGAGTATAATTAGGACTTTGTTATTAAACTCTTTTAATTTAAAGCAACCTGTGTAGTTACTGACCATAAGGGCAAAGATGACACAATGGCAGATGTCACCCTTCAACATTTTAGTCGTAATGGTGAAATCAAGTAAATTCACTTTTAAATGTCGCATTCTCATAACTTATTCAAGCGTTTTTCACTTTGTATTTTTCTATGTCCAATTTTCTACATAAACGTATGTATGAATACCCCAGGAGAAGAATGGAGACATGTTTTCTCTTTTCTCCCTCTTTCTCTTCCTCATTTTCTCCCCATCTTCCTCCTTCTTCCCTCTCTCTTTCTGGTTACTTCACTTCGGATCTCATTCCAAGGGGTTGAAGGCAATATCTCCCTGACTACCTCCAAAGTAATGCAGCATGGACTGCTTCAAGATAGCTTCCAAAAACTCTACAACCTCTTGGGCCGAGTAACTGAGATGTTGTCATTTTTTCTAGAAACCTCAGAGAAATGTAATTGCGTCCCAGCACATGTGTGCCTTGTGGATACTCTTTCCCATGGTCACATACAGTCAGGTTTCTGTAGAATACAGGAAACCCAACACAGATGCATTACTGTGGTATTCAATATGTCTCAGCTTTCTTAGGGTACTAGCTATCATCATCACCCCAAGCCCGGGGTTACGTGAGTGGATAAAACAGTGGCAAAAGGGTTTCAATGCAGATCAGAGTGAGGTCATCCATTTTGAACCAAAATTGGGATAGATATGAGCATTATTCAATTGGTGAAAAATTAGGAACAATGGCAATCAAAATAGAGTTTAGACTCCATGTGCACAGATCATTAAAATGTAATAGTTACACAAAAATTAAAAATGCTAATGCAATGATAAAGTGCTAGAATATAAAGAGGAGCAAGGTTTGCTGCAGTTGTACAAATACACATTTACGCTATGTCAGGGGTACTTTGTATAGTTCTGGGCATTGCACCTTAGGACATTTTGCCATTGGATGAACTGTAAATCAGATTCACCAGAATGTTACCATGGCCCCAAGGGTTAGACTATGAAGAGGGGTTACATAAACTAAACTGTGTTCTCTGGAATGTGGAAAGTTAATAGATGATTTGATTAAAGGGTTGTGAAAGGAATTGACAGGGTAGGGAAAGTTTTTCTGCTGGTGGAAGACTCTAAAACAAGGGGACACAACCTTAAAATCAGAACCAGATCAATCAAGAGAAAAACTAGAAAACACTTCTTCATGAAAAGGGTGGCAGAAATGTGGAATTCCGTCCTATAAAAAGCAGTAATACTAACTCAATTAATAAATGTAAACTTTCTGAGATTGATAGTTTTTTGCTTTAAGGTGTAAAGGATAATGGAACCAATACAGATATGTAGATTAAGATACAGATCAGTCATGGTCTCAATGGTGGAGGTGGTGGGGAGGAGGGGGGTGGGTGGGGGTGCTGTTGAATGGCCTGCTTTTGTTCCTATGTCCTTGCAGTTGTAGTACACACGTATGTAGGTTATTTTTGCAGAGATGCATGATATTTGGCTATTTTATTGGAGGCATTGCTTTTCAGGACAGAGTTAGCTTCTTGTCTTTTAAGTAAGTCAAGTGCTGCCTCTTTTTAAAAGAAAGGAAGACTTGCATTTTCATAATTTTAACTTTCATAACCACAGCACTTCTAAAGTGATGTGTGAAGTGTGATCATTGTTGTTAATAGGAAACACAACAGCCAATTTGGCATGATTATGAACAGATAATCAGTTTTGTAATGTTGACAGAGGGATACATATTGTCTAGGTCAACTCCTTTATGCAATAGTGTTATTGGATTTTACTTCTACCTGAGAAGTGGCAGGGTGCAGTGACAGTACATCTGACACTACAATGCTTCGTTAGTTCTGCACTACAGTGTCAGCCTTATTTTTTGTGCTCAAGTCCTGAGAGTAGGATTTGAACCCACAACCTTCTAACTCAAAGTCAAGCATGCAGTGGCACAGGCTCTTTGAGTTGCTGGGTTATTATTGATTTTGGTTAGGGTCCTTTCTCATTTTATCCCTTCACTTTGTATCTATGAACGATAAATATACAATAAAGAATGGAAAGACTGGCATTTATATTGCACCTTTCATGATGTTTTAAATCTCTTTGCAGCCAATTAAGTGTTTTTTAACAGTAGTCACTTTTGTAGTGTATAAAACACAGCAGCTAATCTGCACACAGCAAGCCCCCATAAAAATATATTTTTAATATTCCTTCATGGAATGTGAACATCACTGGCAAGGTGAACATTTATTGTCCATCTCTAATTTTCCTTGGGAAGGTGAAGGTAAGCCACTTATTACTGTATGTCTTGCTGGATCATTTCAGAGGGCTGTCAACAGTCAATCACATTGCTGTGGGTCAAACATTAGGCCAAAGGATCTCCACCACCCCCCAAAAAGGACATCAGTACACCAGGTGGGTTTTTATGATAATCCAGTAGTTTCATGATAATTATTAGTACAACCATTCCAGATTTATTAATGAATTTAAATTTCTCCAGCTGCAATGCTGGAATTTGAACTCATTCCTCCTGAGACTCAGCCTGAGCTTCTGAATTACTAGTCCCATAACATTACCATTTTTGGCTGACATTTGCAGCACACAAGTGTCAGTCAATGACCATCTCCAACAAGAGAGAATCCAACCATCGCCTCTTGATGTTCAATGGCATTAACATCACTGAATCCCCCACTATCAACACCCAGGGATCTACCATTGACCAGAAACTGAACAGGACTAGCCATATAAATACTGTGGCTACAAGAGCAGGTCAGAGGCGAGGGCCAGGATTTTCCCCTCGGCGATTTGGGGACGGGGCCTGCTCGCCAAGAGGAAAATGACATGGGATACGCAGGGAGGAATCCCCAACGTCATCCCAGGCCATTTAAATCTTAAAGAATGCGGGCGGACAGCGAAGTCAGCTGTCCGCCCGCCGACCTGTCAATAGCCAATTAAGGCCATTGACAGGCTCATTAAGATAGTTAAATGCCCTGCCCGGCCAACCTTAAGGCTGGAGGGCAGGCCAGGAGCCCCAGCGGCCTGTAGATTATTACTGGCGGGATGAAGTTTCATTACTGTTTTGTAAAAATGTAATAAATTTTATGAGTTTATTATCAACATGTCCCATCTCGTGTGACATTGTCACATGAGGGGGTCATGTTAATAATTTTAAAATGTCTCTTTTTTGACTTTACTTAACTTTCACTAAACTCCCTGAGACAGGACTTTGCCTCAGGGAGCAGTGTGCTCTTTCGCGCCTATGCGCAAAAGAGCGCACTTTGACAGTTGGGGATTCCTGTCGGGCAGGCCGCTGGGTGGGCCTTAATTTGCCCGCCCACTCAAAATGGCAGCGGGCCCCATTTCGGCTGCGGGGTTCAGCTGCCCACCCATTGCCGAGCTGGTGGGGCCCGCCCACCAGCCAAGGGCTAAATTCTGCCCTAGGAATCATGTGATGAGTAACTCACCTTCTGACTCCCCAAAGCCTGTCCATCATCTACTAGGCTCAACTTAGGAGTGTGATAGAATATTCTCCACTTGCCTGGATGACTGCAACTCCAAAAACACTCAAGGTGTGTGTGTGTGAGTGTGTATGTGTGTAAATGATTTAATTAAGCTGAGGAAAAGTTACGAGACAGGTTGTCTGGAAGGTTAAGACATGAAAAGATAGAGGCAAAAGGTATGCATTTGTAATGAGATATTATGGTGGGTTTGAGGTACAAGTAAATAGGTTGGATCTAATATTTGCATTTTTAGATAAGTTGAGGGTTTGTTTGAATATCAAAAGGGAAGTCAGATGTGGCAAGAAACATTTTTACATCTTACATGAGTTCCATGGGCAAACGGAAGAAGGAATATTACATTTTATTGACCCGAAAGCAGAGTCAAAATAGAAACATGAAAGATTTTATATTTGGAAGGATTTGAGTTTCAAAGAGATGTGAGAACAATGGAACCTGAGGTGAAGGGGAACAAAGGTATTTTAGAGTTACTGTGTAGAGCTTAGGGGTTGGCTGTTGGCTATGTGAGGAAGATCTCCTGGAAACAGCTCCGGGCTGGGAGAAAATTGCAGTTTGAATCAGCCACCCAGTCAAGCCAGAAAAGCCTCGAGCTGCAAAAAGCAGTCTTGTTCTGAAGTCTTGGATTTCCACAGCAGAGTGGAAGACAGCTTAAGGGGTTGTGTGGTATGCCTTTAATAAAACTACAGCAGTTTTCTTTGGTTAGTATTACTGGATTTTTATAGTTAAACATCTATAAGGAAGTATTGCCTGAAGGTGTTTACTTGTGGGTCTGACCAAGTAGGGAGTGTTTTGGGGAAATGTTTTGTAAGACTAATTTTAACTGTGTAAATGTAATCTTGTGTGTTTAAGTTTTCTTTTCTTCTTGTTAATTAAACTTGTACTTTTAACTTTTAAAATTCCCATAAGTGTTACTGGACTCCTTGCTGCTCAGCTCAGTACCTTTTCTTCTCATTTTCAGAATACAAAATAAAAGGGTATGGCCTGTGAACCAAGTTTCCTTATGGAATTTGCTTTGCATAGCAATTAACACCTACTGTGGTCTTAACACTACTGTCTCCACGAATGAGAGATAGCAACCAGATAATCTTTTTTTTGTGATGTTGATTGAGGAATGAAATACTGATCAGGGCAATTCAGCTGCTCCTCTTCGAAATGTGGCCATGGGATTTTTTATGAGAAGGCAGGGCTTTGGTTTCTCTCATAGTGCAGCACTCCCTCAGTACTGCACTGGTGTGCTAACCTTGATTTTTATGCTCACCGCCTGGAGCGATCTTAAACTCACAACCTCCTGATTCAAAGATGTGAATGCTACCCACTTAGCCACAACTAAGACTCAATGACCGTATTATTACGGTCATTATTTCCTATTATTAAGCTGATTAATTTATAGAATTGCAACTTCCATCTAGTTACAGAGGATATCTTATTGCAAGCTGCACCATTGCATTCTCCGAACTGGAAAATTGGGTGATAACACTTTGTAGTAAATGAAGAGCATTGTCTCTGTCAAGCCCTTAGCACTCACTCACTAAGAGATTGAGCTGGCATAGCATTTGAACCATTGCCAGTGACCTCAGGATGTGTGAGGAAGTTTTGGGTTGGACCTGAAAGCTGTGAATTAGCCCAGTGACAATATCCTTTTTATTCAAAAAGGGAGGGAGACAGAAAGCAGGAATCTATAGGCCAGTTATCATAGGGAAAATGTTAGAAGCTTTTATTAAAGATGTTGTAGCAGGGCACCTAGAAAAATCCAAGGTAATCAGGCAGAGTCAACATGGTTTTGTAAAAGGGAAATCGTGTTTAACCAATTTATTGGAGTTCTTTGAAGGAGTCACATGTTCTGTAGATAAAGGGGAACAGGTGGATGTATCATACTTAGATTTCCAGAAGGCATTTGATAAGGTGCCACATCAAAGGTTATTGCAGAAAATAAAAGCTCATGATGTAGCGGGTGACATATTGGCATGGATAGAAGATTGGCTAGCTAACAGGGAGCAGAGAGTTTGCATAAATGGGCCTTTTTCTGGTTGGCAGGATGTGATGAGTGGTATCCTACAGGCATTAGTGCTTGGGCCTCAACTTTTTACAATTTATGTAAATGACTTGGATGAAGGGACCAAAGGAATGGTTACTACATTTGCTGATGAACAAAGTTAGGCAGGAAAGTAAATTGTGAAGAGAATGTAAGGAGGCTACAAAGTGACATAGATAGGTTAAGTGAATGGGCAAAGATCTGGCAAATGGATTATAATGTGGGCAAATGTGAAATCATTCATTTTGGTAGGAAGAATAAAAAGGAAACTTATTTTCTAAGTGGTGAGAGATTGCAGAGTTCTAAGATTCAGAGGGATCTGGGTGTCCTAGCGCATGAATCACAAAAGGTTAGTATGCAGGTACAGCAGGTAATTAGGGAAGCTAATAGAATGTTATCATTTATTGTGAGGGGAATTGATTACAAAAGTAAGGAGGTTATGATTCAGTTATACAGGGCACCGATGAGACTATATCTGGAATACTATGTACAATCCTTATTTAAAGAAAGATATAAATGTGTTAGAAACATTTCAGAGAAGATTTACTAGACTAATACTAGGAATGGGCAGATTGTCTTATGAGGAAAGGCTGGACAGGATAGGCTTGTATCTATGGAATGTAGAAGAGTAAGAGGCGACTTAATTGAAACCTTTAAGATCCTGAGGGATCTTGATAGGGTGGATGTAGAGAGGATGTTTCCTCTTATAGGAGAATCTAGAATGAGGGGTAACTGTTTAAAAATAAGGTGTCACTCATTTAAGACAGAGATGAGGAGAAATATTTTCTCTCCAAGGGTTGTGAGTCTTTGGAACACTTCCTCAAAAGATGATGGAAGCAGAGTCTTTTAATATAGATAGATTTATGATTAATAAGGCAGTGAAAGGTTATTGGGAGTAGGTAGGAATGTGGGGTTAAGGTTACATTCAGATCAGTCATGATCTTATCGAATGGCGGAGCAAGCTCGAGGGGCCGAGTGGCCTACTCCTGCTCATAATTTGTATGTTCATCTGTTCGTGCCTGGGTTAACATCCTGGATATCATCTGGTACCTATAGAATTCTACAAGGTAAGTCAATACCTTCTGGAAAGGAGGAGAAAATTATCTAAGCAGAAAATCCTGAAATCCTTTTGGAGTGATATTTACAACAACAATACCAAGTAATATTTATATGGCGCATTTAACCTAATAAAATGTCCCAAAGTGCTTTGCAGCAGCATTACAAAGCAATGAACAACAACAAACCACATAAGGAGGCATTAGGTCAGATGACCAAAGGCTTGGGCAAAGAGGAGGATCTTAAAGGAAGAAAGAGAAGTAAAGGGGCAGAGAGGTGTCAGGAGGGAATTCCAAAGCTTGGGGTCTAGGTAGCTGAAGGCTTGGTCATGGTAATAAACTTGATGTACAGGGCAGGTTTCTTACTTGAAACAGTTAACTTTAGTTACAGAGCTCTTGTAGGAGCTACTTGCTTGAACCAGATCCACGATAAGAAAGCTCCACCCCTAAGATTGCCCATGCTTAGGGCTGATTTGTCAGTACAATCATGTGATCACTAAAACATTAGGAAAAGTTTTACCTGTAATCATTATGTTCCTCCCCCTTTAGTTTTTTTTACATTTCTTATTGACAAGAATATCTTAATCCACAACATATACACAGGTCATGTGATTATAAATTAAGTCTCTGAGGTGGTTTTCTAATTCAGTTAGAGTGATGTAGCTCGACCACTTGAGATTCTCCTGCTGGATTGACATGATCAGGAACTGCAGCATTAGAGACATCCTTAGACAATGGTAGTTCAGAATTAGATAATTCAACAGAGACATCAGGTATGTCTATTCTAGGTCGATCTGTCACACAGAAATACAGGAACAAAAGAAAGACGTTCAGCCCGTCGAACCTGCTCCACAATTCAGTACGATCATGACTGATCAAACACTTCAATACCTTTTACCCACACTATCCCCATAACCGTTTATGTTACTGTTAATCAGAAATCTATCAATCTCTCCTTAAACATACTCAATGACTGAGCTTCCTCAGGGATTAAAGGATCAACATCAATGACAGGTGGACTAACTGGTTGTTGGAATGTTTCTCTACTCCTTGATGATCCACATGTTTTTGAAAAATCTGGTCTTCCACTTCCTCTTGGAATGAAAAAGGTCTAGTTTCAGAGACAATTATACAAGGAATCTAATCAGGTTCATTTCCACAATGCCGCATGAAAATTGTATCTCGCACAGTAAATCTTCGCGTTTTGCTATGAATGTCATGATTCACTTTCTGACTACCCTGGTTCTTCTCTACCTTCCCCTCTAAGTTTGGAAACACTAAAACTAACCTTGTATGGAGCTGGCATTTCATCAATAATTCAGACAGTGTTGAACCCGTAGTTACATGAGGAGTCGTATCCTAATTGAGAAGAAAATGTGAAATTCACATTTCTAACATTCCTTTGCATAACTTCTTCATTCCTGGTTTGAAAGTTTGCACTTCTCTTTCTGCTAACTGATCGGATGAGGGATGATTAGGTGCTGTTTTAATATGTTTAATTCTATTTAAACTCATGAATCTCTGGAATTCCACACTAGTGAAGGCAGTATCATTATCTGAAACAATGACTTCTGGTAGGCCATGTATACTAAAACATTGGTACAGCTTTTCAATACACAGTGTTGGTGATCTAACTTCATAAGATCCATCCACTTAGAGTGCACGTCAATGATCAATTAAAATATGGTACCTAAAAATGGACCTGCATATTCTACATAATCTGCATAATCTACTGCATAGTCTAACCCAGGGTCGACCAGGCCACTCCCAGGGATGCAGTGGAGCTGAAACGGGCAACTTCTGTTGGTGCTGACACTGGAGACAGTGTCTAACCATTTTTTCTATATCACTGTCTATACCTGGCAAGCATCTTCATCTTCGAAATGCCTGGATGCGCACTGTGAAGCTCTGTCAAGAGTGGCTCTCTTCCTTGTGAAAGGACGATGACTCTTGATCCCCAGAATAAGATTCCATCTTGACAACTTAACTCAGTTTTATGGGCATGGAATGATCTTTTCTCTTCAGAGACTGGTGCATTCGACCATCCTTGCAATGACTGGTCTCAGAGTTCTGATAATATTGAATCCCTGTTTGTCCAATTCCGTATTTGCTTCACACAGACTGGCAAAGAGTCCAAGAAATTCAACAGCAGCGCAACTTCTTGTGGCACTGGAGCATATACAATGCTATCTGGTAATGGAAGATGCCTGAGTGCATCTGTATTCGCAATAAGCACACCCGGACGGTGCACAAAGTTGTACTCATATGCCGACAAAATTACAGCCCAAAGTTGAATTCTGTTCTTGAGATTTTTCTGCCAATTGTTTCTTCAGTTTGTTCAGAGTGGCACTGTATTTGTTTTGTTTATTTTCATGATTGTGGAAATAACTCTAACCTGAGGGACCCTTACATCAGATGAAGGTCCTTCAGTTCCCCTAACTCATTCCAAAATACACTGTCATAGTCCCTTATCAACTCAGGATTTCTTCCTGTTCTCACTTAAAAATTTTCTGACAGTTGAGCTTAATTTCTTTTAACCAATTGCAGCCCAGAAGACTAGGTCCGTTACCTGTTACAATAATCACTGGAAGCTGGGTTGTCTGTTGCCTGTAGGACATAGGTATAGTGGCGATGTCTTTTAACTGTATAACACTGTTTAACGCTCTTTGGTGTACATCTTCAGCTGAGACGTGGTTTGCTCCAGACTCAGTGGCTGGGTACCTTCACGTAGGTATTTAAATGTGTGTTCTCCCACCACTGTGGTTGATGCTCCCATGTCTACCTCCATGACTAGAGGCTTTCCATTCACTTGAAGGGTGACGTGGGCAGAATTTTGCCCTCAGTTGGCGTGCGGGCCCCACTGGCTTGGCGGCGGGCGGGCAGCCAACCCCCGCCACTGAAATGGGGCCCACCACCATTTCAAGTGGGGGGCCAATTAAGGCCTGCCCAGCGGCATCCCTGATGGGAAGCGCTGCAAGCAAAGTCCTGTCTCAGGGAGAATAGTGATAGTAGTAAAAACTTTAAAAATAGAAACATTAAAAAATTATTAACATGTCCCCCTCACGTGACAACGTCACACAAGATGGGACATGTTAATAAAGAACACATAAACATTATTAATTTTTAAAATACAGACATGAAACCTCATCCCACCAGCGGATGAAGTTTCATGAATAATCTGGGGCTCCTGGCCTGCCCACCAGCCTTAAGCTTGGCCGGGCAGGTCTCTAAGTATTTTAATTAGCCTGTTAATGGCCTCAATTGGCCATTGACAGGTCGGCAGGCGGACAGCTGATTTGGCTGTCCACCGGCCTTCCTAAAAATTTAAATGGCCCGGGATGATTTTGGGGATTCCTCCTGACGTCATCCCGCGTCATTTTCCCCTCGGCGAGCGGGCCCCGCCCCCAAATCGCTGAGGGGAAAATCCTGGCTGGTGATTTGTTCAGTTTTTACTGCTTTGACATTTTATAGAGAGTAGATACAGTATTAGCAGCTTCTGGTTCAGTTACATTGTGCACTTCAATCGTTTTGGTCTGCCGCCAGATTGGCTGTCTCGATTTAGCCCTGCATTGTTTCATTACATGCCCTTTTTGTGACAGTAGTGGCATTCTGCCTCCTTAAATCTGCAGGTTTCCCATTCATGGTTACCCCCACATCATTAAAAAATTAATTTCTGAATCGCTGGTGAGATGCTTCCACTATGCCTTTTCATTTTTCGAGCAGTAGAGACTGTTTTCCACTTTGCGGCAGTCTCTCTGGTTTTCACGCCACGCCTAGCAGTAGGTTCCCGCCCCAACTGAAGAACAGCAACATGTTGCACACTCTGGAAAGCCTGCGAGTCTCTCTCGGCACTCTCCGTTTCTTGCGCTATTTCCATGGCACGCTTCAAATCAACATTAATTACTGCAAATAAACGGCGCTGAATGGCATCGTTGTGAACGCCACAAACCAAACAATCCCACAACATGTCATTGGGGTATCTCCAAAGTCGCAGTGCTCAGTCAACTGTTTCAACTTCACGATATAAGTTGCAATTGACTCACCTGGGGACCTTAATCTGGAGTCAAACTTAATTCTCTGCATATTACGGATGGCTTCAGCTGATAATGTGTCTTCGCGAGGTCTACCAGCTTGTTAAAAGATTTAGAATTGGGTGCATTCAGGGCTGTCAGACTACAGGTGAGTTTAATATAAAAGGAAAATACTGCGGATGCTGGAAATCTGAAATAAAAACAGAAAATGCTGGATAAACCCAGTAGGTCTGACAGCATCCGTGGAGAGAGAAACAGTTAGCATTTCGAGTCCATATGACTCTTCTTCAGAGCCAAAGAGAAGTAGAAATAGGACAAAATTTATACTGTTTAAGCAGGGTGGGGGGCGGGGGCCGGAGCAGGTGAAGCTGGATAGATGGCTAGTGTTACAGATGAGGTTATATATCTTTGTGGTAACCTGAGGTGTAATACATCTTTCAGAGAATGTGAGCAGATTGACCACATGACTGTAAGACCCAATAGCTGTGTAGCGTGAGCTACAATGTTAAAGTTACTCTGGAGTAAGGTCTGATTGGGGAAGCACACATCATGTTAGTGCTATGTAAATAAATAGCATGTGCTTCACTTCATATTGGTCTCTGCGTCTGCCGTACATTGTAATCGACTCGCTGATAGATAAGCATGCAACCAGTTGGCGAGCAAAATGACCCCGTAATAGAACAGAAAAATCTTGTTCCCGCAGACACTTAAAAGAATTGCTTTCTGCTTCACCTCTGCTGTTATTTCATTCACCACGAAATAAAAACCTAGGTGCTCTATTTACGAGCTCCAGTCTTTCATGGACGAGACATAAAGGTCAATTCTGCCAAAGAATGGCATGACTAGTGAGTATGCTTTTTTTACTTTCCTTAAGAATTAAAGTACTCACATTCACGAGGGTGAGGTGCAGCACTGGAGCTATTTATTCTCGTCGCAATTCTAATAAACTTGATGTACTAGACAGATTTCTTATTTGAAACAGATAACTTTATTCACAAAGCTCTTATAGAAGCTTTAATGCTTGAACCAGGTCCAAGACCAGAAAACTCCACCCCTAAGATTACCTGTGCTTAGGGCTGATTCGTCAGTGCAAACACGTGATCTCTAAAATATTAGGAAAGGTTTTACCACAATCACTACAGTCACGTATGCTGGAGCAATTAAAATTGTGGTGTACACGAGGCCAGAATGAAAGAAGTACAGATATCTTGAAAGATTGTGGGGCTGTAGGAGATTATAGAGTTAAGGAGGCGTGAGGCCATGGAGGGATTTGAAAACAGTTGAGAATTTTAATATCAAGGTGTTGATTGACCAGGAGCCAGGTCAGTGAGTACAGGCATGAAAGGGGAACATGGCTTTCTGTGAGTTAAAAGTTACTTATCTCATCACCCTGATAAGTTTGGTATATCCTCTATGCTGATGTCAATGTGTGCTTTCAGTCCTATTTTTCATCTAGGATTAGATAACACTTACATAATAACGATGTGTGTTTACATATCTTTGGCCTTCATTAGAGTTTTCCACTCGTGTAGCCCAATAAAGAAAAACTCATTTCCCTGTGTTAACAGCATTCCTCATGTCATGAAATCAATAGACTGACCAGTAGCGGAAAACAATTAGCTGTCCATTTAAATCAATCACTAGACTAAAAAAAAATTCTGGTGTAGTAATATAATCGGGCAAAACCAATTCCATTCCAGTGCAAAAACACAACGTGTTAGTTGTAATTTACTTTCTTGGTTGCTTGTCTTTGGATAAATCTTTGTTCTTACTTTTTTAAAAACAAAATCTGTTGTGGTGAACCCAGGATTCAGACAAATGTATCCAATGTTCCATATATTTTGAAGAGATATTATAGTTTGATGGTGTCCCCTCATGTATTCTTTATATCTTCTTATTATTAGTGAATTAATTGTGCATTTTATCACGTTACATTTTTGCAGTCATGTTTTCCTTGGAATTGGGGAACCTAGAATTATCTGTCCAAGGAGTTTGCATATTCCTTAAATATAGGTGGAAAGTTCATAACTGTGTGCTGAAATCCTTGATGAAATTGCAGAGATCTAATCACAGAATCACAGAGTTATTGCGGTGCAGAAGGAGGCCATTCAGCGCATTGTGACTGCACCGACTCTCCAAATGAGCAATATGACTCAGTGCCATTCTCCTGCCTTTTCCCTGTAACCCTGTACATTGTCTCTATTTAAATAATCAGTTAATGCCCTCTTGAATGTCTTGATTGAACCTGCCTCCTCCACCATACTTCCAGGCTGTGTATTCCAGACCCGAACCACTTGCTGTGTGAAAGTATTTTTCTCACAGCGCATTTGCCCCTTTTGCAAATCACTTTAAATCTATGCTCTCTCATTCTCAATCCTTTTATGAGCAGGAACAGTTTCTCCCTTTCTACTCTGTCCATCCCCCTCATGATTTTGAACACCTCTATCAAATCTCGTCTTAGCCTTCTCCTCTCCAATCTTCTCCAGTCTATCTTCATTTCTCGTCCCTGGAACCATATTTCTAAACCTCTTCTGCACTCTTTCCAATGTGTTCACATCCTTCCTAAAGTGTGGCACCCAGAGCTGTACACAATCCTCCAGCTGAGGTCTAATCAGTAACCTGTACATGTTCAGCATTATCTCTGCTCTTGTACTCTATGCACCTATTAATAAAATCTAGGATATGGTATATTTTACTAATTGCTCTCTCCACCTGTCCTGCCACCTTTAATGACTTATGCACATATACACCCAGGTCCCCCTGTTCCTGCACAACCTTTAGAATTGTACTCATTTTATATTGTCTCTCCATGTTCTTCCTACCAAAATGAATCACCTCACACTTCTCTGCATTGAACTTCATCTGCCGCCTATCTGCCCACTCTGCCAAATTGTCAACGTCCTTTTGAAGTTCTACATTGTCCTCCTCACAGTTTACAAAGCTTCCAAGTTTTGTATCATCTGCAAACTTTGAAATTGTCCCCTGCACACCAAGATCCAGATCATTTATATATATCAGGAAAAGCAAGGTCCCAATACCAACCCCTGGGGAACTCCACTACAAACCTTACGCTCTAGAATTGATATAGTTGTTTTAAATATTACATGCTGTGAAACAGACCCTTCATGTTTTGAGTTGCTAATGTGACGGTTTTGTTCTCTTTGGGGTTCATTTTCTTTCTTTTCATCATACAATAAGAGTCTGCTCAATGGTGAGTGCCGTTGTGTTATTGATGCGAGCTGATTGATCATAAAGTACCCTTGTAGGCATATCAAGACATAATTAACCATGGATTGCACCTCTACCTGACTTTGCCCCTGCTTCAGCTCAGTTGCTGCTGAATCTCCCATCCATGCCTTTGTCACCTCTACGCTCGACTCTTCCCGTACTCTGCTGGCTGGTCTCCCGTCTTCCACCTGCCATAAACTTGAAGTCATCAAAAACTAATACGGAGCACCAAGTAAAAATTGAAGGTGGCAGACGAGGGCCCCCCTGGAGCTGCCGGCCAATCAGAGACTGGACCTGTGCATTTCTTGGCAGTACCAATGGTGGTAGCTACTGGCACCGCATTCACCTGAGGCCCAGGATCACTGAGGGTCCCAGGCCACAGGTGAGTGATGGCAGGGTGAAGGTTGCGAGGAGAGGAGGAAAGGTGCCTGGCAGCAAGGGAAGGATAGTGGCCCTCAGTGGTAACCCCGCACCCCACCCCCCCCACCCACATTCCTGACGCCAGGTTCCTTGATCAGGCACAGATGCCTATGAACAAGAGACACCACCCCCACTGCTGGAACCCCGCAAGCAATCATTGAGAGTCTCCCACCTGCCACTGGGTGAATACCAGCGATAGTGGGATGAAGCCCTTAAGTAGGCATTAATTGCCCACTTAAGGCCCTCAATTCATGGCAGGGCAAGATTTCTGTCCACAGGCCTTCCCACCCCAGATGTAATTGGGGCAAAAGCAACAGGGTTGCCATCCGCC
Source organism: Carcharodon carcharias (assembly GCF_017639515.1). Taxonomy (NCBI): domain Eukaryota; kingdom Metazoa; phylum Chordata; class Chondrichthyes; order Lamniformes; family Lamnidae; genus Carcharodon; species Carcharodon carcharias. Next base: position 105,648,218 of record NC_054470.1, read on the forward strand.
ACCCTCCCGCCTGATTAAATGATACCCTGTGACAAAACTTGGCTTGGGGGAAGGCATTAAATTCCGTCCTGTGTAGGTGTTTCATTACTATCTGGGCCTTAGTTTACAGGATTTGGAATTATATTGCTGTTCCTTCGGTGTCGCTGTGTCAAAATCCTGGAACTCCCTCCCTAACAGTGCTGTGGGTGTACCTACATCACATGGACTACAGCGGTTCAAAAAGGCAGCTCACCACTACTTTCTCAAGAGCAACTAGGGATGGACAATAAATGCTAGCCCAGCCAGCGAGGCCCACACCCTAAGAATGAATAAAATAAAGTGCCAGGTGGGTCATTGTTTGGTCTTCGTTTCATTTGGAGATGATGGAAGGAAGTTGGAGAAGTCTTCTGTTGACAGGGTTTCTCAGAATCACAGATGACATTCTGGTGCTCAGTGTCTATAGTTTGACCATGTTGGATGATGCAACATGGCATTACCATTTGGGAAGCTTGGGGCAGAATTTTCCACTCGGCATGCGGGTGCACACCCGACACACTCATGAAATGACTCACAATGATGTTGGGCGAGCGTCCTGATGTCATCGCGAACTCGCACGATCTTTCGATTGGCGGGTGTGCACAAGAGTCAGCAGCACGCCTGCTGACAATTAGGAGGCCTATTAAGGCCATTAAAGTAGCAATTGATGGCAATTTTTTGCTGCCTGTCCAATGTTACGTTTGGCAGGCAGGCGAATCTGCTAGGCGGACTTTGCCTTTTTGATGAGGTTTCCACTGTTAATTAAGAAAAATAAAAATGTTTGGAAAAAATTTTCATCATCTATATTTTCATGTGAGTGAATCTGAGGTGTGGACATTTTTTTCTGTAGTTTCAAATCTTTATTGATTGGTTTTAAATTCTTCAGCTCCCTGAGGCATCTCCCAGCCTTCAGGGAGCTTTCATTGCCCTCTCCCCCGCGCCCATGCTGACTTCAGGGCTCACCCTCCTCATGCCCCCACCCCGGCAATGCTGAGCCTTTCAGTGTGTGTTTCACACTTGCTGGCTGTTAATTGGCCAGCCAGCGTCAAATCACGGTTGGGGCCGATCGTGGTCGGTGATCCCTTCCCCAGCCACTCCTGGGCCCGCTGATCCCAGCCGCCTGCCGACCCGAAAATTCCACCCTTGGTGTTGGCTGTACTGGAGGGTTCCACATGAACAATCCAAACAATGACCTGTTCTACCGCAGCACGTGCACTGCAATTGTTCTGGTTTGGAACCTATGGAAAAGGAGTAGGCCATTCAGTCCCTCATGCCTTCCTGCCTCCATTAGCTCTCTGTTGCTTCATATCCTGCTATACCTAATAAAAATCTGTCTATCTCAGTTTTGAAAGCTCTAGTTGTTCTGCATTCTCAGCCTTCTGGTCGCAGCAATGTTCTGCTAGAGTGTTAAAGTGACGTAGCAGGATCTTCAGACAGGTGTTCATAAAATGGCCCTTGTCTCTTGGCTGCTACACATGGTCTGGTTGCTCCTGCTGAAAAGTAAAAGCACTTTGCACTTTCCACAAAATGGCAGCATCATAATACTTCCCCAGGAACAGTGCACACAGCTCCACAATGTTTGCTGACACACTGCACATTCAAAGAGTGAAATCATCCTCCATTAAGGGCTATGACTGGCTCCTGGGAATTTACCTGACCGGTATGTGCTTGTGCAATCCATTAACCTTCGCGCTTGGTGGAAGCCAGCAATCTCCGAGGTACCAACAATCCACTTTTGTTGCCTTCTGTTGGCCATGTGGGGGATACATGTGTGCACTTGCCTTGCAAAGCACTGCAGCACAATTTTAAGAAAGGACAGATCTGCATTTATATAGCAGATTTTCCAAAGGTCTATATGGCCAATGAAGTACTTTTCGAAGTGGAGTCACTGTTGCAATGTAGGAAATACAGCAGTTAATTTGTGCACAGCAAGCTCCCACAATCAGCAATGTGATAATGACCAAATTAATCTGGTTTAATTGGTAGAGGGATAAATATAGATCAGGACACCAAGAAGAACTCCCCTGTTCTCCTGCCAGATAGTGCTATGGAATCTTTTATGTACATTTGAGAGGGCAGATGTGGCCTTCCGTTTGGCATCTCATTTAAAACACTGTACCCCTGACAGTGCAGCACTCCCTCAGTCCTGCACTGGAGCACCAGCCTGGATTTTTGTGCTCAAGTCTCTAGAGTGGTATTTGAAGCAACATTCTTCTAACCACTGACTGACTGCTAACCCTGCATGCTTCCCCATTAGCACCTGTTAGAGTTGGTAAAAATGACCACTATTGATTGGATTGGGGTTAAAACAGGGATAAACAGAAACAATCATATAAAAGATGGGTTAAAAAGCTATTGAATTAGGTTAAATTGGTTTTATTCTCACTAGTTTTCATGCTTCCCTATTTATTGTCATCCACTGTGACATTAGCCCAGACTCTCGTGCAAGAACTTCATTATCCTTCAGCCTCCACATGGAGGAGATCATATTAGATTGTGAAAAATATGCCATACATTTTCACTGTGCTATTAAATCCAATTCATGAACCATGTATTAATGGAAAAACTCTATTACCAAAATGCAGATGGAGTTTGTTTTGATTATACAAAATGCATAATAATGCTGTGGTTTGCAAGTGCGTGTTCTGGTTGGAAAACTGTTTGAGTATTAATGGAATGTTTCCTGCATGAATAAACGATAACTCTATTTTACTCTGTAAATTCACCTATTCTGTAATTTGGTTTCAATTTTGTTTAATCAGCTGTACATCGCAGAGCCTCAGTAGAATGAGAGAGGGATTTTTTTCTTGAACAAAAGCAAAATACTGCAGCTGTTGGAAATCTGAAATAAAAGCAGAAAATACTGGGAATAACTCAGCTGGAATATCAATAGCGCAGTTTCTGGGTGGGAGTCAGAAAGCTTTCCAAACAAATCTTGTCATGGGGCTGTCCTCTTTCTCCTATCTTGTTTATGTGTTGTATCAAGCCTTTTGCAAAGCCCATCAGGAAGGACGTGGGCATAAGAGGGGTGGCAACCCCAGGCAGCGGAGGCACTCAGGTCAAAGCCTCTCTGTACATGGACCACGTCGTTATCTTCTGCTCGGATCCGCTGTCAGTGCATGGCCTGATGAGTGCCTGTGACCAGTTCGAACTGGTCTTGTGAGCCAAAGTAAATCATAGCAAAAGCAAGGCCATGTTCTTTAGGAGGTGGGTCACTGATCCTTTGTCCCCCTTGCTGTCAGGTCAGACTACCTAAAGGTGATGGGGGTATGGTTCGGAGGGGCCGGGGTATGTGCCAAAAACTGCAAGGAGTGTGTAGCCACAGTAAAGCAAAAGCCTGAATTCCACGCTTGGCGTGCGCGCCAAGTCAGTGGGACCAGAAGTGGATGTGGAATCCGTTCCTGACTGCTGGTTATGTTGCAAACGTGATTTCACGCTGGATGGCCAAGTAAGGTCCATCCAGTGTGAAAAGCGTCTTCTCAATAGTTGGGGAGGGCTGGGCGGGGGTGGGGGTCTGTTGGGTGCCGGGTCCAATGGCGACTGGGTGGGTGCTTTAAAACCGGCAGAGGCAGCTCCCTGGAGGCTGCTAGGGGAGGATCTTTGGAGTCTGTCCAGGAAAACATTTCATTCGAACAATGACCTCACCAGCGGCTGGAGGCATCAGGCGGGAGGGCAGCTCGGGTGGGCACTCGGACCCTCATGCCCGTTTCTCAGATGAGTGCCTCGCAGTCCTTGTGGATGAGATTGGTGTCAGGCAGGACACTCTAGTACCGAGGGATGACAGGAGGAGGCCACTACGCCTGACCAAAAAAACCTGGGAGGAAATGGCAGCCGAGGCCAGGGGCCAGGACGTGGTGAAGCGCACATGGTTGCAATGCTGCTGTGCTTGGCAAGGGTGTGTACTGAGTTGGCATGGATCAGTGTGGAGAAGTGTTAAGGGCTGGTCACCTCCATGGAGCTCAGGGATGTTAGAGTCTGAGTGCCAACTGTCACTGACAGCGGCGCCAGCCAAGGGGGTGAGCTCTGGCTGCTTGGCCTGAGTGCCTTGTGTGTCAAGGGCTATGACTCGGATATGCCCCACAAGGTGTCCCAGAATGGGGGTTTTGCCAGGCTGTAATGGCACTGTGGGTAAAAAGTGGATAAATCAATGCTCCTCTGTCATTTCAGGAGAAGAGAAGCCATAACACTAACAAAAGAACTAAGACAGGCGGAGGCCCCCAAAACCTCCTCATTCTGACGAAGTGCAAGATGGATGCCTTGGAGCTGGAGTGTGGTCACCCACCTCAGTCAGCCAGTTGTGGAGAGGCAGGGGTCTTTGATGAAGGTAAGAGTGCAGTGCACAGAGATGAGAGTGTCAGATTGTGTAAACATTCTTGTGTAGTCTCATCATTAATGGGAGCCTCAAAACTGGATTCCCCATTAATCATTGAAAGACGATGACACCATGATGCAGATCTCCATTGTCTCACCAGGGTGACTGGCATGCACAGAGACAGTGTGATGACTTAAACCAATGACATGTCGTTGATCCCCCCAAGAATCGCCAGCAGGACCGTGAAGACCTACCCTTGGTGCCAGACGATCACTAGTCACACATCCTCTCTGCACCAAGCACCAGCACAGACACCAGCACCTCAGTGGGCATTAGATCGTTGGCTAGAATGTCGGTGCACAGTGGTGAGGGCACTTCATATTCACTTGAGGTGAGGGTGGAGACATAGAGTGCCCAGGACTGCTGGAGACCAGGACAATACTGATTCGAAGGCTGCTGATGAGCCTCTAGAGTTGTCCATTAGGTGGAAGGTGCTGGATGTCCAGTGAGGTGTGCGGAAGGGTCTGGTGCAGATCCATAAGGGCATGCATGCCACAGTCTCTGTTGTGAAAGAGTCCATGCAGAACATGAGCACTGCATTGACCCTCATCGCTGAGCACACTGCCTCCTCCATTGAGAGAGTGGTGCTCATATGGAGAGGTAACTCCATGGACAGAATCAGAGGTTCCTGAGGTTGCACTCAGACCTGCAAGCCCGCACACAGGCAATGACCTCAGGTGGTCAGTGTCAACGTGGGAGATGGATAAGGGACCCAGCATCCCAGCTAGGTGCCCGTCCATCAATGGCGTGCAGGGAAGTCCAGGGTGACCTCACGTTGGCGCACGAACTGCTTGTCATCTATGCAGGCTCCTCACGGGGCGCTCAGGATGAAGGCAGCAGTTCCACTGCCCCTCTGCTAGTGACTGTGGCATCTGAAGAGGCTACGATGACTGGGGAGATGCCAGCTGTGGCACTGGCAGTTCCCTCCCAGGCGGGGCCAGCAGAGGCTCCACTGACCAGAGGACAACCGCCAAGGTCATCAAGGCCAACAAGACAGTCAGCAGGCTGCCTCCAATGTCACTGCCAGCGAGTGGGGGTGGCGGGGTGGGGGGGGTGGTGGAGGTGGTGGGGAGGGGGCAACAAGATGTAGCTCTCGCAAATGTAAGTTTAGGGCACCAGGAGCACAAAGTGGACTGTTCATGGGTGATCTTCTGTTCTGCCATGTTTTGTTTGCATGTGTACTGGTGTGACAATTAGCACCATATATTGTTATGTTCATTTGATGTGAGTGCCAACATGATATAAATTTTGATTTTGTCTCAATGGCCTGAGTATGTTTCACTTGTTTAGTAGGTGCAGGGCACACCAGCAACTCAAGCTGGACGTGAGGTGGCTCTAACTTTATTACACAGGCTCTGAATGGACATTGGGTTCAAATGAAAGGGTCATTCCAGACGTCCTGGATAGAGGCGGCAGCCCCTGGCATGAGGTGGAAGCAGATCCTTGGCAGCTTAGCTGAAGGAGCGTTGGATCAAAGCATCCCTGCCTCCCTGAAAAATATAGAGATCTGCCTACGCCCTCAGCATTCTCCTCACCGTGTTCCTCTTCTGACTCACCACTGGATTCATCCTCTGTGGCCTGTGGAGCTGCCTCAGTATCTGCTTCCTCCAGTGGGCCCTCCCTTGCTAGTGCCAGATTGTGGAGAGTGCAGCATATAACAACCTCAGTGACACCCGCTCCTGGGGATATTGTAGTGCTCCCCCTGAATGGTCCAGGCATTGGAAGCACATCTTCAGAAGACCTATGTTCCTCTGTATAACCGCCCTTGTGGAGGCATGACTCCTATTATAATGCTGCTTTGCCTCTGCTCTTGGGTGGCGGAGAGGCATCATAAGGCACCTTTTCAACAGATAGCCCTTGTCACCCAGCAGCCATCCATGCAGTCGGAATGGAGCACTGAATAGCCTTGGCACCTGGGATTGTCTGAGGTTGTAAGCATCCTGGGAGCTGCCAGGGATCCTTGCACAGACTTGCAGAATCTCTGTCTTGTGATCACACACTATCTGGACGTTCATCGAGTGGAATCCCTTCCTGTTGACAAAGGCACCCAGCTGACCAGCTGGTGCCTTGATAGCTACATGTGTGCAGTTGATTGCACCCTGGATGCGGGGAACCCAACAATTGCTGCAAATCCTTTGGCTTGCTTAGCCTGGCTGGCCTCGTTCTCACGGTAATGAATAAATGTCATTACCCGCCTGAACAGAGCTTCTGTCACCAGCTTAATGCAACTGTGGACAGCTGATTGGGACAGTCCACAAAGATCCCCCACTGGCCCCGGGAAAGAGCCGGAGGCATAGAAGTTGAGGACCATCTTGACCTTCAGCCACAGACATGGGGTGTCCACCCGCACATTCGGAGCTGATCTCAGGCCCAATAACCTGATAAATGGGGGTCACAGTCTCCCTGGAGTGGTGAAGCCATCTTCGACATTGCACCTTGGACATATTGAGGTAGCTGCATCACTGCCTGTATATCCTGGCAGCAGGATAGTGGCATCTTCTGCGGCTCCTTTCACTTGTCCGGTTTGCCCATGCGACGAGCACGAAATTGCACTGGCAATATAAAATCGGGATCAATTGCCTCTTTAGTGGCCTTCAGTGGCCCTTTAATTGTTGGTGGGCGCGGCTCCGACACCAGCACGTGCCTGTCGACCTGAAGATTGCTCGCGTGTGGGATGACATCGTGATGCTCACCCAATGTCATCTTGTGCCATTTCACGTCCGTTCGGGTTGGCTCGTGCGTCCGTCTGTCCAAAAGACGTAAAACCCTGGCCAAAAACTGGGCATGTGGAAACGATGCTTCGTCTGCATTTTGGGTAAGAATCTGCTCATCAGGTACAAAGCTCCCTCAATGTTGCTGTATGTGGCGTAAGTCTGGCCGATGACCCACTCCTACATGTGGCGATTGCATACGAGCCACCTTCCACTTTTGTCTGGAGATCAAAAATGCCCCATCTCCACGGAAATACGATGAACAAATCTCTAGACAAGTTAGGATAAAAACATACACAATGTTGCCCTCATCCTGAGAGCCACTTTTGTGTGTGGCTGCATCAGTTATTACTTGTTGATGTTCTAACTGTCCCTGGTGTTGCGAAGGATGGATCCGGCCACATTATTGTGGAACACTCTAGTCAGTTGGACTGCACCATTCTATCTGTCCCTTGTGGAGAAGTTTATGCATAAAAACACCTTTGACCACTAGTTCATCAGGCAGTGGTCTGCATGTAATGTCCTTGAGGCCCTGTGGGAAAAAAAATGGTGGATCCTGTTGGATGTTACTCTGCGCAGATTGCCAAAGTCATTTACCGAATGCCTAATCACCAGAACTTTTAAACAAACGCAAAGACATTGCTTCGCTGGTTGTGAGAAAGGTCCTCCCCGTCAGATCCATCCTGCGTGCCCGGAGATTCGCCCCCTCTGCATGCTGCCCTTGAGGGCAATGGGGAAGAGACTGTTGCACCTCCTGCAATGCACCTTTTCAAAGAAGGCCTGGAAAAAGATGCAGTCGTTTTTGTCGAGGTTCAACCCAAGCAGCTCCGTGGCACATGATTCTGTGCTCTATGTGTTGTTCTCAGGGACGCAGTCCAAGACAAACATCAACTACTGTTAGAGGACCACAGCTCAGTGAAAGACGTTCTTTCGTCTGCCTGACACTTGGTCTTCCACAGCAAAGAGCTATCCATGCCGAGTGTCACAGACAGGCACATTCCAAGGTCCAAGACTACGTGCTGAGGGGCAGCTTGGGGCAGCCGCCACAAAGCCTCAATGGGGAACAGACACTGTCTAAGTTCCCCTGCCATAGTAAAATGAAAGGCTGGAAACTGTCGAATCCCTCAGGCAGTATATCTGCCATGGAATGTATATTCTAAATATCATGTGTAATTGCAATTGTATTGAAGCACCTTCGAGTGTCACATGCTGTATGGAAGGAGCTTGTAGCGCATATTTGGTAATGCCCAATTTGAATGGTTATGAAATATAATTTTACAAATTTTTGGAAAAAATGTTTAGCTGTCAGGCAGCACTGGGGGTGGAGAGAGGAAAATACTTAAGTGTTTCAGGTCAATGACCTCTTGTCAGAACAGGTTGGGTCATTGATCTGAAATGGTAACTCTGCTTCTCTCTCCACCAATGCAGTCAGATCTGCTGAGTATCCCTAGCATTTTCTGTTTTTGTTTTTGTCTTGAATGTTATGTGCCCAAATTATTAATAAATTTTACCTTCGAATTTTACTTCAATGACAGTATTTTAATGTTCATTTTGAGCACCTGAATGAGTAATCCTCAACACTTTTTGGTGTGGGAATCAAAGTCCATTTCTAAAAATAGAATTCTTCAGATGCATTGTTAAAGAGAATTTAATGCATCGCAATGTACTCGTGAAGATTTCAGTATTCCATTAAAATAAAAGGAAAACATCATTACAAATTCACTAGAAAAACAACTATTCTGATTTTTTTGACAAATAAATCATCCACCTACGTGGCAGAATTTCCAGCTGGTGAAGTTTACTGATGAATGCTTAATGTGCTCTTGCTACCCTCCCACACGCACCGTTGCTACATCAGCATTAACATTAATGAATTCATGCCAGTATGAAAATAATACACAAAGGAATGTAGTATTGAGCACTTTAAATATTCATATTTGAATTTTGAAATTAAAGTTCGACATTTTACATCCGGTTCTGGCCAATTTCTTTAGCAATGTTAAGAATGCTATTTATAAGCTTGTTAAGTCTTTGGCAGTAAACAAACCAGCCAGGTACTGAACCAAAGAATACAATTATCATATTCAGATTAAGAGGTACAATTTTCTCAATGGGGACACAGTAAAAATAACAATGATTCAGGACTTGAATGAATAACAATTGCAGTACCTGGCTCAAGTTATGAAAGTTAATTTAATGTCAGTCCTGTGCCAACATTGCTTCACATTCATACTGACTAACCTTGGAGTGTTAATCAGGTGTGATGTCTTAAACTGGCTCCTTAGTGAAGCAAAGTGAGATGCCAGGGAACCATTATTTGCTTCAGTCCAATGCTGAGTTGGTGACTGTCTCCAGATCCAGGCTGCATATCAAAGCTATGGCTGTGCAAATGGACCCAAAAAAGTTCATTATCATTGATCCTTGATCAAGATCAGTTTTTGACAGCACATCATTTAGTTTCTCTGTATTTCTGTATTTCTATTCCTGGGGGCAAAAAATGCGCTAAAAAGGTCAAGGAAACCATCTTATTCCTGGGGTATTTTTCTAAATGTAAAGATGTATGATAGTTATACCTGATTGAGGCTTATTTAGCACAATGCAGTGACAACTATGGCTCAGTTGATAACATTGTGCCGTCAGATAGTTGTAGGTTCAAGTCACACTTCAGAGACTTAAGCGCACACTGCATATTGATGCTCCAATGCAGTACTGACAGAGTGCTATACCATTAATGGTACTGTCTTTCAGTGTTAAACTGAGGTCCTATCTACCCTTTTGGGTGCATAAAATATCCGACAGTTATTAATCTGAAGAACAGTGGGGGGAGTTCTCCATGCTGACCCTCAATCAACACAGCCAAAAAAAATAAAATATCTGCTCATTTTTTTCATTGCTGCCCTTGGGAGCTTGTTGTGCACAAATTGGCTGCTAGGTTTCCTACATTACAATAATCACTCCACCTTCATCATCCGTGAAGCATTTTGGAGCATCTTGAGGCCATGAAAGGTACAAAATAAATGCAAGGGATTCACTCAGCAATCCCATCTGCTGACACACCAGCGAGTTGACACTGATAAGGGACCTTTTAAATGCCCAGGCTGTGAGAAGTGCTTTAAAAACTCCCAGGGCCTGATGTTCCATTAATGCATTCACGCTGACGAGAGACCGTTCAGGTGCTCTTGCTGCGGGACTGGGTTCAGGCGGTCATCTCACCTCGCTGTATACCAGTGAATTAACGCTGCGGAGAGGCTGCTCACCTGCCCTGAGTGTGGGAAGGGATTCACTCAGTTATCCATCCTGCTGACACATCACCAAGTTCACATAGTGGGGTAGGGGGTGGGTGGTGGGGGGTGGTGGGAAACATTCATCTGCCCAGAGTGCAGGAAGGGATTCGCTCACCCATCCAACCTTCTGAGACACCAGCGAGTTCATACTGGGGAGAGACCGTTCAGTTGCACTGAATGTGGGAAGGGATTTAATCAGTCATCCAACCTGCTGGCACACCAATGAGTTCACACTGGGGAGAGACCATTTACATGCTCTGAATGTGGGAAAGGATTTGCTTATTTATCTACACTTCTGAGACGCAGGCGAGTTCACAAGTAACAATAATGATTGGATTTTGCTGTTAATCATATTTAGGACTGAACTATGTTCATTGGGCTCTGTTTCAGTGATGTTAATAAACTGCAGCCCATTATGGGGACTAATATTGTCAATACATGTCAAATAAATCATCTTTGTGTTAAAAAAATAAATGCAAGTCTTTTGTTTTCTTCTTTTGTCATTAGATGACAATGTGCACCTCCATTGTACACCCTAAGCATTTAAAAATTCCCAACTTGGGGCTGGTTACGTTCCTGTGAAAGATGAGCAGATCCACTCTTCAGTTTAATGTATCTTGGACTTTACTAAATTTAAAATGATTGCAATCTCATAATGTGCTATTAAATTACTGCCAGTGTGTAGGTGGAAATCAGTCAGAATGATTTCATTAATGAGCATCTTAATGAAATTTCCAACTCTTACTTTATTGAAGCTGTTCACCTGTTCATTTTACGTGCTTTACTGTGTCAAGTGCCAATATCTGAGTGCAATTTCAATCATTGGACATTTTTGTGGTGGTCACATTCCTCATAGCTTACCAAGTGTCCTAAATTTCTTATTCTATCAGCACAAGAAGAGAATGAAGGATGATTTTAGGACTTTTGGTTGGCAACTTCACTCATGTTGGCCAGTGATTAACGCCACCAATTTATCACCAAAGTTAGGAAGGGAGAAGTTACCCCCTTGGACTGTGATTTCATGAAATCAGCCTTTAAGCATCAAGAAAACAAAACTATTCATCCTTCCTGTCACATCAATTCCAAATAATCTTCTGCAAAAAAACTATCTTCTCTCTCTCCCTCTCTCTCCCTCTCTGGTCTGTATACTATAGGCTTTCTATCAATATAATCCTGCTTTCTGTTTCACAGTTGTTCATTGTGGAATGCTATGTAGACATTTCAAATGGGAAACCCACTTGGTGGCACTTTCACGGGAATCCCAATGTTATATAACAACACTAATCTGTAATCAATACCTCCCATTGGCTTTAAATGTTGCTCTGTTTTACTTTCCTCCCTAATGACTTAATATGCTTTCTGCAAGAAAAGACAATATTATCCTTAGTAACTGAAATTTGTCATGTTTTGAAACCAGAAAATAAATAAATAAATAAATGCAATAGCAGGATTACATTTTTCCATTGTATTGTCTTTTGGGGAAGACCAAGAGAATCCACAGCGAAATGGTACATCACAAATTATGCTGAGTCTCTGCTTGGCTGTTGCCCTGACCCCTTGCTGCAGTTACAATGAGAAACTGGCAAAACCTGCATGAGTTTTCAGGATCCATGTTGCAGTATTGATACATGTGTAGTATATCGCTGATAAAATTCTTCACAATGGCATGCTTCAATGGTACAATGGGGCTCAATTTACAAACAACACAATTTAAGAAAATCTTCCTTTATAAGATGTCTTTTTATAAGTTAATTTTGCACTGGAAATTTAAAGGTTTTGTTTTGAGGATGAGCCTGCTACTTGTGTAGCTGGTGTGGCAATTGTTCCAACTCTCACACATATCAGCCATCTGTTGGCAACCTTTCTATTCTGGCTTTTATTGTCAGTGTAATCACACGGCAAACTCAACAAGTCAACAGAAGTCCAGGCAGAATCCAATCTGTCTGAAAAATGACCCAGATACACTTATAATGCCGGCCAATCTCTTTCCCAAGATACTAGAGTTGATTAAAAGTAAAATATTGTGGATGTTGGAAATATAAAATAAAAACAGAAAATGCTAGAAAAGCTCAGCAGGCTTGGCAGCATCTGTGGAGAGAGAAACATAGTTAAGGTTTCGAGTCAATGTGACCCTTCTTCAGAGCTGAAGTGTTCAGCTTTGAAGAAAGGTCAGATGGACTCAGCACATTAACTCTTTCTCTCTCCACAGATGCTGCCAGGCCTGCTGAGTTTTTCCAGCATTTTCTGTTTTTATTTTATACTAGAGTTAATTTTGGATCCCCCCACAATCTTCCAGATGAGAGGTTAAACCAATGTCCGCCCTCTCAGGTGGGTGTAAAAGATCCTAACATCTTGTCATGAAGATATTGATGTATATAATGCTATTGGAAATTATTTTAACTGGACTTGTAGTAGGGTCTGTGTCTTTGGGTGTGAGAGTGTGTGTCTTAATTGGACTAAAGCCAGCTGGTCGGGGTGCTTTGATGTATAGTAGTTTTGAGATGCTAAACAGTAAGGTAGGACTGGGGGTGAAATCTTGCACCTAGCTAGGAGACTCCAAGCAATATGTTTATATTGCTAATAGAATTGGTATTATGAAAGGGGTTTTATTGTTAGAAGAGATGGAGTTCAAAGGGCCTGGTGATACAATGAGAATTTGCATTCAAAAGGGAGGCTAGGTATATACAGAGAAATGAGTTTTGCATGCGAGTCAGAGGCATGCCACCTGTATGACTACAACTCTGAAGGAACCAAATTAAAAGGAACCTCATTTTGAATTCATAAGGTACAATGTGCTTTGCCTGGTGTCTGTTTAAGTCTATGGGTTATTGTTGCTTTGGGGAAGATTGCCTGGGAGTGATTAACTTGGGGATTTATTTAAAAGTTATTATGGTGGTAATTTGTAGACATGTGTACATGTTTAATTCCCTGTTAAATTAATAAATGTTTAATTAAATTTATATAAAAAACACCTCTGGAGGCTTGGTGGTTTCACTTCTGAATTCAGAGTTGCATCTCAAACATCTCAACTGAAAGAAAATATAGGTTATGACAGTTGTTTAAAGTTTCCCTTTGGGATTTTAAATAACTCAGCCTTTACCAACTGCTGTGTCATAACAATCTGGGGTTTAAGTTATCAGGGAAAGGCTGAAGAATGACCTTGGTTTCCCCACCGAGAATAGAGGTAACATCAAGGTGATTTTATAGAGGCATGGGTATGTAAGATTGTTAAAAATGCAACAAAAATGAAGCTGGGCATGAATTTTATGTTCCAAGGCTGGGTGTGTGCCCGGCCCAAACACGTGAAATTGCGTGAAATGATGTCGGGCGTATGACCCATTGTCATTGTGCACGTGTGCAATACTGAGTTCGGTGGACACATGCGGGAGACCTGCCGACAATTAAAGGGCCAATTAAGGCCACTAAAAAGCCTATTGATCATGACTTTACATTACCCATTCAGTTTTGCGCTTGTTGCATGGGTAGAACGGGCAGGTGGGCAGTACGTTTTTATAAAATTGTGATCCAAGGGTGGGATAAAATGAGCCCGGAGCGTTGTCATTGTGAGTAGTGAGGAGCTTAGGAGATGGTTTGCTGCTGGTTGTTTAGTGACACTTGACAGCCTTATCAGTATTTTGAACTTCAGGCTCTGCATTGCTAGCCTTCATCTCAGGACTCATTGGTGTCTCCAAGGCCCCTGGAGGATTTATATTGTGCGGACCCTTCCAGTAACCAGACAGTCTTCTGTTCCTCTGGTAATGGGGATTGTCTACTCCACTGGTGATACCTCCTCTGAGGAGGAAGAGAGGGTCAGAAGGGAGATGAGGCCAGGTATCCGCAGGGAGCGTCCAGGGGAGCAACCTGTGGGGGGAAAGGCGCAGGGCCAGAGGAGTCCAAGGCAGAAGGGGCTGCAGAAGAGACCACTATCCTGCTGCCAGAGTTTACAGGCAGCAATGCAGCTACCTCAACATGTCAGTGGTAGAGTGCCAAAGGAGGCTCCACCTCTCTAGGGAGACAGTGACCTCCATATGTCAGATGATCGGGCCTGATATCAGCTCTAATTGTGCGGGTGGACACTCCATGCCAGTGGCTCTGAAGGTCACAGTGGCCCTCAACTTCTATGCCTCCGGTTCTTTCCAGGGGTCAGTGGGGGATCTGTGCGGGGTATCCCAATCAGCTGTCCACAGTTGCATCAAGCTGGTCACTGATGCTCTGTTCAGGCAGGTCATGACATTTGTTATTACTGGATGGACGAGGCCAGCCAGGCTGAGTGAGCCAGAGGCTTCTCTGCAATTGCTGGGTTCCCCCTCATCCAGGGTGCCATTGACTGCACACGTGGTCATCAAGATGCCAGCGGGTCAGCCGGGCGCCTTTGTCAATAGGAAATGATTCCACTCCATGAATGTCCAGATAGTGTGTGATCACAGGATGCAGATTCTGCAAGTTCTGTGCAAGGTACCCTGGCAGCTCCCATGATGCATACATCCTCCAACACACCCAGGTGCCAAGGCTGTTCATGGCTTCAGCTTGGCTGGATGGATGACTGCTGGGTGACAAGGGCTATCCATCAAAAAGGTGGCTTATGAGGTGTCTCTGGCACCCATGGACAGAAGCATATTAGAGATATAATAGGAGTCATGCCTCCATAAAGGTGGTGATAGGGAGGACCATAGATCTGCTGAAGATGAGATTTAGATGCTTGGACTATTCAGGGTGAGCATGGCAATATCCTACAGAGCGGGTGTCTCTTATAGTCATTGCATTCTGCGCTCTCCACAATCTGGCTCTGGCAAGGGGGACCCAATGGGTGATTTTCTCTTCTGCCATTATTTGTTAAGTTGTTCAGTGGTGTGACTGTTAACATGTTATAGTGGAATGTTCATTGTCTGTAAGCTCCAAGAGCATATAAATATTGCTTTTGTGTTAATGGCATGACAATGCTTCACTTATTTTATAGGTGCAGGGCATGCCAATGTCTCATGCTGGACGTTAGGGGCCCTACACTTTATCGGACAGACACTGAGTGGACTTTGGGTTCAATGGAACAGGTCATTTCAAACATTTGATAAGGAGGCAGCAACCCTGGAGGAAGAGAATCTTGAGGCAGTTCCACAGACAACAGATGATGACTCCAGTGGTGCATCAGAAGAGGAGCCCAGGGAAGCACACAGTGAGGGCGTGGAGGCAGACCTCTGGAATTCTTTAGGGAGCCAGGGATGCCAGGGAGGCCTCAGTTCAATGCTACCTCAGCTAGGCTGCTTCCAGGGTTGCTGCCTCCTTACCGAATGTTTAAAATGACCTGTTCCATTGAACCCAAAGTCTACTCAGTATCTGTCCGATAAAGTGTAGGGCCCCTAATGTCCAGCGTTAGACATTGGCATGCCCTGCACCTATAAAATAAGTGAAGCGTTGTCAGGCCATTAACACAAAAGCAATATTTATATGCTCTTGGAACTTACAGACAGTGAACATTTCATTATAAGTTGTTAACAGTCACACCACTGAACAACTTAACAAATAATGGCAGAAGAGAAAATCACCAATCAAAAGTCCTTCTAGTGCTCAAGGTGATTTAAACTAAAGTTTGAGAGTGCTGTGTCTTGGTGACCCCCCCCCCTACCCTACACCAAACCCTTTGCTGGCAGTGGCATTGGAGGCAGAATGCTGTCCCTGGTGTCATGTCAGCCCTGATGGCCTTGGCAATCATTCTCTGGCCATCAGAGCCTGTGTAGCCACCTCCTATGAGGGTGCATCCAGCGCCATGGCTGGGCATTCCTCAGTCATTGCGGCCTCATCAGATGGCACAGTCACGGGCAGAGGGGCGGAGGAACTGCTGCTGCCATCCAGAGCACCATGAGAGGAGCCCACTGAGACGGCATGAAGCTCGTCTGCCAACGTGAGGTCTATCTGGGCCTCCCTGCTCACCTTTGATGGATGGGCACCAAGGAGAGAGACTA
This sequence comes from Carcharodon carcharias, assembly GCF_017639515.1. Classification (NCBI taxonomy): domain Eukaryota; kingdom Metazoa; phylum Chordata; class Chondrichthyes; order Lamniformes; family Lamnidae; genus Carcharodon; species Carcharodon carcharias. Next base: position 105,664,557 of record NC_054470.1, read on the forward strand.
GGTGCCTCATCTTTCTCTCACACTGGCAGTGACCTCCTGGGGTCATTGCCTGTGTGAGGGGCTTGCAGGTCCGAGCACAACCACAGGAACCAATGATTCTGTTTCTGGAGCTGCCTCTCCATGAGAGTCACCACTCAATGGGGGAGGCAGTGTGCTTGGCCATGAGGGTCACACAGTGCTCATGTTCTGCATGGACTCCTCCATGACAGATGCCTTGGCAGGATCCTCCCATGCATCCTGCTGGATGTCCAGCATCTGCCATCTAATAGACAAGTCCAGAGGCTCGTCATCTGCCTCGGCTTCAGCATGCTCCAGGTCTGCAGCAGTCCTCCGACTTCTGGTGCCGTGGGCACTTTCTGCCTCCATCAGCTTCTCATGCGAGTGTGCCGTGCCCTCACTGCTGTGCACTGACATTGTAGTTGATGATCTAATGCCCACCGAAGTGCTGGTATCTGCGCAGGTGCCTGGTGCAGAGAGGGGGTGTGATACAGGTGCATCTGATGGGCACTGGTCCTCCAACATCAAGGGTGGCTCCTCGGGGTCCTGCAATTGTTTACTGGATGGCTATTCTACGGGAGGAAAACAACATGTCATTAATATTGGATATTACGCTGTCACTGCGCATGCTGGCAGGCTGGTGAGACAATGGAGACCTGTATCATGGTGCCATAATCTTTCAATGAACCAATGGGGACTCCAGGTTTGAGGTTTCCATTTCAGATGAGACAACACAACAATGTTTACACAATCCGACACTCTCACATCTATGAACTGCACTCTTAGCTTCGTCAGAGACCCCTGCCTCTCCAGGACTGTTGGACCAAGCTGGGCATCGGCATTTCATCTCCAGGGCACCCATCTCGTACCTTGCCAGAATCATTAGGTGTGGGGGGGGCTCCAGCCTGACCTTGATCTCTCAATGGTGTTATGGCTTTTCTTCTCCTGAAAGGAAAGGGTAGCATTGATTAGTCCACTCTCTACCTGCAGTGCCACTGCAGCCTGGCCAACCCCACCTGAGGGACAATTTGCATGCACATCTGAGTAGTGGCCCCCAACCCATAAAGTAATCAGGCCAAGCAGCCTGAGCTCACTGCCTTGAGCGGCGCCGATGCCAGTGACAGTTGGCACTCAGACTCTTACACCCCTGAGCTCCACAGGGGGACGGTCAGCCGTTAATGCTTCCCCACACAGATCCATGACTACTCAGTACTCACCCTTGTCGAACGCAGTGGATCATGGAACCTTTTACAGCATTGTACCCATGTGCACTGCGCAGCAATATGGCTGCTGACCTGGGCTGCCACCTCTGCCCATGCATTCTTGGTAAGGTGTGGTGGGCTCCTCGTGCCATCCCTGGGTATCAAGATGTCTTGCCTGGCACTGACCTCCTCTACATGGATTCCCAGGCACTCATTTGAGAACCGGGGTGGGGGGGGGCAAGTGCCCACCGGACCTGCCCTCCTGCCTGGCATGCGCAGATGCCATTGCGATTCCATGCAAATTTTTCTTCCTTGAGCTCGACAGCGCTCTGTGTCCCCTGTCAGCCTCAGGGAGCTGCCTCTGCTGCTTTTGAATTCCCGGTGCCCAACAGGCTCCTGCCCCCGCCCGGCCCTTCCGACCAATGAAAAGGCATGTTTCATGCTGGGCGGGCCTTAGCTGGCCACCCAGCGTGAAATCATGTTGGAAATGCGATCTTGCCTGGAAGCAGATTATATGACTGCTTCTGGGCCCGCCGACTTTGCACGCACACCAGGCGTGAAATTCAGGCCCTGGAATTTCTGTCGCAATTTTCATTCTCCTCCTGTTCTGCTGTTGTAGAGCACACCCAATTTTTACCTCACCATCACCACTTTGATTTCATCCAAGGGGTTCCAAAATGGGCACAAGGTCTGTTTCATCAGATTACCATCATGGCAGTGAAAATGAAGTGCCTCCATTATTTTAAATAGTGCAGGCCTACAACGTGGATTCAAAGAACTAAGATGTTACTTTAGTACTGATGTCCTACTTCCAATTCAAAAACCACTGCCCGTTTCCTTTACCATCTCCCAGTGCATCTTCCACTGAAATTCATATCCTTGTAAATTTAAAATTCAATTACTCCAATCGTCTGCAGGACCATTTCCCAACCTGATCATCTCCTCTGAACTTTATCTCATCCAAAGATCTGCTGTCCTATTCTATACAATCCAAGTCATTCTCATTCATCATCCATGTTTTTGCTGAACTCAATTGATTACCCCAGTCCCCCAGCACCTCAAATTTAAAATCCTTGTGTTTAAATCCTTCCCTAGTCTTGGTCTCTCCATTTCATTGTACCCTCCCACCACCCTCCTATTCTCCTTCTCTAAACCTCCCTTTTCTCTGCATCTTGCCTCTTGTACATCCTTTCCGCAAAATTGGTGGCCACACCTTCCAATCAGTGTAATGACAGAATTGTTACAGCGCAGATGGAGGCCATTCAGCCTTTACTGTCTTCACTAGCTCTCTGAATGAACAATTCACTTAGTGTCATTGCCCCGTCTTCTCCCTGTGACCCTGCACATTCCACTGCTCCAGATAATAGCCTAATTTCCATTTGAATGCTTCAGTTGAACCTGCCTCCACTACATGCTTAGGCAATGAATTCCAGACCTTAGCTACTCGCTCTGTTAAAAAAAAACCTTTTCCTTTCATGGGTGGTAACAGTTTCTTCCTATCTACTCTGTCCAGACCCCTCACAATTTGGATACCTCTACCAAATCTCCTCTCAGCCTTCTTCTCTCCAAGTTCTAACTTGTCCAATCTATCCTCATAACTGAAGTTCATCATCCCTGGAGCCATTGTCATGAACCTTTTCTGCACTGTCTCCAATGCCTTCTCATCTTACCTAAAATGCAATGCCCAGAGCTGGATGCAATACTCCAGCTGAGACCGAACTATTGACTTATACAAGTTCAACATAACCTCCTTGCTCTTGTACTATGCTCCTATTAATAAAGCCCAGGATACAATACGCTTTATTAACCATGTTCTCAACTTGTTCTGACACCTTCAATGACTTACGCATATATATACCCAGGTCCCTCTGCTCCTACATCCCCTTTAGAATTGTGCCCTTTATTTTTTATTATCTATGTTTTTCCTACTAGAATGAATCGCTCCACATTTCTCTGCATTGAACTACATCTCCCACCTTTCCGCCCATTCCACCAACTTGTCTATGTCATTTTGAAGCTCTACACTGGGCCGTAACCTTCAACAAGCATTGCAAATAAATACCTACTTACTTGGTCTTTAAAATAACGCTGACACTTCTGTTCGCCGGAGCTGCTTGGGACCTGCATCAAAAGACTCCTTGCAGGTCCCGGTGCAGTCTAGCTCCAGTGTATTCAAGGAGACCATGCCCCCTTTTTTACGGCACTGCCATAAAGCAGGAAAGTTCAAAGGGCCAGGGAAATTGACAGGCCAGGGGAAGGTATGTACCTAAGGTAAGTAGGTAGGATTTAGGGATTGAGGGTGTCCATGGGTGGTTGGGGGTTTTTGGGCGATGGTCAGAGGAGGTTTCTTGGGGGATGGCGGGGGCAGGGATATCGGTTGGAGTTCCAGGGTGGGGGCAGCGGATTGGAAGCCTGGGAGGGTGGTGGGGTGTTGGAAGTCCGGAGGGTGGGGTCCAAGGTCGGGGGTGAGGGGGGTTGCTGGGGTCCGATGTTGGAGGGTATTGGGGGTGCCTGAGGTGGGTGGGGGCAATGTTCTGGGGGCCCAAGGTTGGGGATGGGGTAGGGGCTCCAAGGTCAGGGGTGGGGTTCCGAGGTCTGGGGGCTGGTTGGGGTGTCCAATGTCAGGGAATCCTCGGTCAGGGTGTCTGAGGTTGGTTGTGTGCCTGAGGTCTGGGAGTGGGTGGTTGCGGGGTCTGAGGTTGAGGGGGTTTGTGGGGTCCAAGATCGGGAGGGGTTCTAAGGTCGGCGGAGGGTGGCTAGGCTGGTCCAAGGGAAGGAGGTGTTGTGGAAGGCTCTGAGGACAGACCACGAAAAATCAGAGACAATAACAACTTTAATTGCACTCATAATTGGTCTCATAATTGTCAGCGAGTGTGCTTCCGACTTTTGTGCGCCAGCTTGACGTCATCCTGTGTGACTGCGCGTCTGATTAGGTCAGGTGCGTGCCCACACACCAACCTGAAAACGCTGCCCCATGTTGCTCTTGTCCCTTTTATTCCATGGCCTATAACTTTGTTCACAAGTTGTTGTGTGGCACTGTATCAAAGCCCTTTTGGAAGCCCATGTATTGCACATCAATTGGATTGCCCTCATCAACCCTCTCTGTTACCTCTTCAAAAAACTCCAATAAGTTCGTTAAACATGATTTTCCCTTAAGAAATCCATACTGGCTTTCTTTAATTAAGTTGCACTTGTCCAAATGATGATTAATTTTGTGCAGAATTATCTTTTCTAGAAGTTTCCCCACTTCTAGAAGTTTTTCTAGAAGTTAAACTCATTGGCCTGTAGATGCTGAGTTTATCCTTACACCCTTTTTTGAACAAGGGTGTAATGTTTGTAACCTTCAGTCCTCTGGCACTATCATAAAGTCTAAGGGAGATTGAAAAGTTTTGGCCAAGTGTATTCACATTTTCCACTCTCGCTTCCGTCAGTATCCTTGAATGTATCTCTTCCAGTTCAGGTATATTATCCACTTTAAGTACAGACGGCCTATCCAATACCTCCTCCTTATCAATTTTAAATTGTCCTAGTGCCTGAATTACTTCCTCTTGCACCATGGCCAGGGTAGCATTTTCTTCCTTGGTAAAGACATTTATTTGGCAAAGTACTTGTTTAGTACCTCAGCTATGCCCTTTGCCTTCATGTACAAATCCCCTTCTTGGTCCCTAATCAGTCTTATTCCTCCTTTCACAACTCTCTTACTATTTATATGCATTTAGAAGACGTTGGGATTTCCTTTTATGTTGGTTGCCAGTCTCTTTTCATGCTCCCTCTTTACTTCTCTTTGCTTTATCACCTCCCCTCTGAACATTTGTTTTCAGCCTAGTTCTCAATTGTATTTCCTACCTGACATCTGTCATAAGCACAGTTTTTCTTCTTTATCATAGTTTCTATCACTAGTTCCCTCCCCTCCCTAAACTCCTCCGTTTGTCCACATTCCTTTTGTTCTTAAATACCTTCCTTAAGGCCCACTTTTTTGTGAGGGAGTTTTTGGAAACCCTCCCTTAATGTCTCCTTCTTTGGCTCAATGTTAGTTTTGTCCTTTGGCCTTGGAAGTACTTTTTTTCTACATTAAAGGTCTATATGAATGCAAGCTAAGGTTATGGTTTGGAATTGGTGATTCAGAAAAACAATTTTTCAGACTCCCTGGCGCTGATTCTGCTCTGGTCGCACCATCCAGATCCTGTTCCCACATGTATTCTATTTACTAAACAGCATTGAAAATTGGCCAATAGCAGGAAGAATGATGCACAATTGCCAGTTGCCTTTGCTCTTCCACTCAGCAGCGCAAAATTAAAAATAAAATCAAGCATCATTTTTAAACCCTTAATTATGAAATGAAATAATTATCAGAGTTTATGTTTTGTTCAACGAGCAGTAGAAAGAACCTTAAATGAACTTACAGCAACTCCAGGTATTGCTCTTAACATGACAATTAGAAGATTGCTCTACTGTAGGGCTGGTGAAAGCCGAGACCATAGATTTCAAAAGGAGATTGGACGGACACTTGAGGGAAATAAACTTGCAGGTCTGCAGGAATAGAACAGGGAATGGGACTGATTGGATGGTGCTACGTACGGAGTGCTGGCATGTGCGGAATGGACCAAATGGCTTCCTTCTGTGACCTTATGTCTCTACAGGCAGGATTTTGCTGTCCTGTTTCAGGACCACACGGAGTGGGGAATTGGAAAAAAAGTGGCTGTTGAACGACTAAGGTGGAAGTCCCGCCTCCATTTCTGCCTCCGGCTACTTTCAGTGGAGCAGGAAAAGGGCACGGGTTCGGAACCCAACAGACTGCCGGTTAGAGGTTTCCGGCATCATTCCGGAAGCGGGAATTTCAAAACGTTTTCGATTGTCAGCGAGGCAGCCATGCTTTCAGAAACCTTCCTGAATCACACCTTGCTAGTGAATGCTTGAACTATGGATTGAAGGTGGGAGGAGTGCAAAAGGCGAATCAAAGTGGTGTTGCCTTCTTCACAGTTCATCTTGAAATGCTGTAGTCTGAGTTATATCTGTGTATCCCCCTAAAGTGGGTAATGATGGTGCTGTGATTGGAAAATATAAGTGACCATTACATGATGTGGTGGCCAGGTTGTTATTTCTGACAATCGGCAAGCTGTCATGGAAAGGAATAGCATTGTAAAAGTTGAAATGGCTTCATGTACATTAGAATAGAGTAAGGACTGGATAAAGTGCTATTCTGCATTATACAATGTTGAAAGGCTAGCCCAGTGTGATATCCAGAGCTGATTGTTTAAATCTCTCCCTGGCTTTCAGTCATTCTTTGCAGAAGAGTTCAACAATCAGTTTTGCTGATTGAAAGCTTTCACTGGCTACCATCAAAGGAGCTAATGATTCTGCACTGAAGGGTTTATTGATATAGCTGTCCTGGGGAACGTGAATCTTGGGGCTTTGACAAATTTATGAACTTCTGAAGATGATAAAGTTTTGTAAGATCCCATTTGAGTGACATATGTTTATCTTGATAGATTTATGAGCTTTTCAAAGGCTTCCAAACGCTATTAAGGGGCTTGTGAGTTCTGTTTATAAAGTGGATACTAGGTGAGAGTGTTGAGGGCTAAGGAAGTTAGGGGGTATAGCAGGGGTTAAAGGGGGCCCAGATGATGGAAGGGGGGATGAAGGGAGTAGGGGGGGTGTGAGGGAGGTGAGAGAGGTTAAAGCAACTGGTGAAAGGCGTGGGGGGCTTAAGGGGCTGATGGTGAGGAGGCTTTGTGCTGTCCTGAAGAGCTGGGCCGATGGCTCTGACCTTTCAAGCTGGCTATCTCAACATCAACCTGCCTCTGCCTCCGCTTTGGGCCAGCCGCCTCTGGTGGCAGCCCCAACTCATCCTGCCCTCCAGAAGATGAAAATCCTGCCTGCCAGCACTCTGGGACCAAGGGTGGGATTGTGCTGTTGGGAAAATTCCTGACCCCCCAATTCTCACCTCCAAAATGAAAGTCCAGCTCTATGACTCTATGACCAGAGTTTTCTGCCTTGTTGGTGTTGAGTGTCATGGCAGGCGGTAGGCTGGGGTTGGGGGTGGGGGCGGCAGCACAGACAGACTGAAGGAAATACTTAAGTACATCCCAGAGCAGTGGGGGTGGTGAGAGAAGCAGCCACGCACTTGGAAAAGCTTATCAAAAGTGAGCTTCTTCTGCAGCTGAGACCATTCAGCAGCAGCTCCATTGACACGCTTGGAGTTGGGCCTCTGAAGGTTTTCTGCCTGCTTATGCAACATAAAAGCATAACAGTGCCACCAAATGCTCCAGATCTTTTCACTCCTTGTGTTCAGGCTGCAAATTAATGAGTATTTTAATGAGCAGCAGTAAAATTGGCCGACTGGGTGAGTTGTACAATCCCCCTTGTGACCATGGGACAGTCATTGGTGGAAGTGCTCACAGCCCCTTGCAATGTCTTTATTAAAGTTTGGACAAGTATCCATTATGGTTCAAGCTAACAGCATAGCCTTGTAGTGCAGGTTAAGAAAATGCCTGTGCCTGAGCTGAGAGCACAGCATGGAGTCCAATGGCCAAAGCTGTCGCCAACCGGTCAAGTGGAGTGGGTCGGAGATGGGTGGGGTTTCGGGCAGTTAGTGAGCCAACACTCTTCTGCATGTTTGAAAGGGCCTTCAGACTTAACCAAGAGAGGCTCTTAGTACACCCAAGCTAACCAACATGTCTCTCTCTTTGATCCTGCAGGAGGAGAACATCAGGCTCATGGAGCGTGGTGATTTAGCAGTATGCCTCATGGCTTACAGAGAGCAGAGAAAAAGAGGAAGAAGCAAGTGGTGGAGGTGCCTGGCTCAGCAAAGGGAGAAGCACCTCCCTCAAGATGGGGGAGCGGCAGCAGAAGATCCACAGCAAGGCATCGTTCATAGATGCCTCGCTAGATCTCGGGTCATTCCTGCAGATGTCTGAGAATTAGTGTTGCCAAAGACTGTGCATGTCTAGGGAACTGGTACATCACACATGCCACTTAGTGCAGGGTTTTGTGCCATGGGGACATGGAGGGCACCCATTGCCCATGGTTGCGAAAGTGACCAAGGAGCTCAATTTTTACACCAATGGCTCCGTCCAGGGCTCCACAGGTGACCTATGTGGGATTTCGCAAGCCTCCATGCACAAGTGTATCTAGGAAGTCATGGACACCGCTTCACCAAGGCACAGAACATTGTGCAGTTTTCCCGGGATCAGAAAAGCCAGGAGGCAAGACCGCTGGGATTTGCACAGATCTCAGGGTGCAGAGTGCTATTGACGGCACTCACGTGGCACTTAGAACCTGTTGCAACAAGCAGTTAATTACCTCAAGCATAAGGGCTTCTACTCGCTAAATGTTCAACTGGTCTGTTGGTCTGCACACGATTCCTAGGGATTGTCCACAATTCCTCAGCAGGTCTCAGCCAGCTGTGATACACTTCCTGAAATGACAGTGACATCTGGCATTTAAAGTTAGGGATCCTGAGCTGCATTTCTCCTCACCCTACTATGGAGGCGGAGCACCTGAGCATGATGAGGTCAGACACTTGGCTGCCTGATATTGAGATGCCTCCTCTTCCACACAACCAGTGTGCCCTTGTGGCAATCCCTGGCCCTCGTGGAGTCCAACATGATGAGAAAGCTTGAAGCCCTGAAGGGCACATGCCATTGCTAATGAGGAGCTCTGTTCTGCTTCATCATGTACTTGTTCGTATCCCATTGCACCCCTCCAACTTGCCTGAAGCAAAGATGTGTGATTCCAGACTATGCCTAAAGACTGTTTTGGCCTCCAGAAATCACCATTTAGAAGCAGCATCAGTAATCTCTTGGAGTGTCAAGGTGATGGGATGCACACTGTTGTCTACCAACTTAGTGATGAGACCCTTCTCCCTGCAATAGGCACAGCTACAGAGTGAGAAACACTTAAGTTTGGACGTCTCAGTGCCTGCATACAAATGTGCCATTGCTGCATCATCTTGAGGTGGCAAGGTTGTTCCAGTTTTTGCTGAGCTCAGCAGATTGACACTGGGAATGTTGGAAACCTGTTTGGCTGAGGGCAGTGCATATAAGCTCTGAGTATAGGCTCATATCATCAAAACTCAGAGAGACAGTGGGCAGATGGACTTGAACGTTACATGAGCCTTCTCCATGTGTTTGCACATCTCTCCTTAAACACCGCACCTTTACCTGTCATTAATGCAGATGAGATAGGAGCACACCCCTGTCTCAGTCGCTCAGAGCCAAGAACGCACATTAAACAGGACCCTACCAGGAATGGGAACGAGGTTCGCTCCGCAAGCACGTTTTACATGAAGTTGCAGGCATTACTGATATGGAGCATTATGTTGAACTGGGACACTCACTGTGGTGAGATGGTAGCACAGTGCACAGAACAGAGGCCCAGGATAGAGGCAGTTGCCATAAGTGGGTGTAGGAACCAAGGTATCAGACACGATTGACAGTAACACAGCTCATCATAAGAAGGAAGCATAGACAAGAGGAGATATCAAATGATTGTAAGTCTATTTACATTTGTGAACATTATATACATGTGGTTAATACCTGCGCCACGGTTGTACAACTGCAGCTTCTTCACTTTCCTCATCCTGCTGGTATGTCTTGGTGCACCCCCAACATCCACAGCAAAGGTGGAGGTAGCCTGCTGACTGCTTGTTGTCTGTGTTAACCTTGGCAGGTGTCTCAGAGGGGCTGAGACCTGATGTGCCTTGGCCTGCTTTGGGGCAGGTGCACTCTCCTTGGCCTGTGGAGCTGGAGGTGATGGGGGTCACAGGGAAGGCAGATTTGGATCGGCCGGACATTCCCGGAGTCACCTGGATGGATGGCCTAAGGGTGTTGAACTGTTGGTCCGCCTCCCTATTGGTAGCTGAGGATTCCTGACTGACTCCTTGAGGAGAAGGGGTAGCTGGAGTGAGATTGATCTGCCCCCCAACCCTCTTGCCCCTCTGATGGATGCCACCAATGGTTACAGCGATGGAGTGTATCTACTGCAGCAGTGCAGGACCAATGTCCTGGATCAAGGTCTCTACAATGGCCACCAACTTGCAGCGTTGACCTCAGTGCATTGGCATGCCGGCACTGTCACCTCAGCCTGAAGGCAAACACACTCCTCCATTGTGCATTGCAATCTGAGGAGTGCAGCTGATATCTCTTCTTGATGTTCTGGTGTTGTCTTTGCAGCTCCAGCAACTGATCTAGGACCGAGTCCAGAGGCTCGTCATCGGACTCGGGCTCAGCAGAATGGTGGCCTTCAGCAGTCCTCCAAGTGCCGGAAACCTTGGGTGTCCCTGCCTCTGCCTGCTGTGGAACAGATGGTGTGCTGCGCTCACCAGATTGTAACACTGAGGCTACTCTTGAACTAGGTCCCACTGAGGCGTGTGTCTCTGAGCTGGTGGAGGGTGTGGGTGAGCGCTGTGATAGATCTTCAAAGATGCTGTCCTCAGGTTCCTCATCTGAGGTGTCGTCGAGGCTGGCATTGAAGGCCTGGCTGGTGGATGTCCTCTGCAGCTTCCCAGAGGTGCCTATGAAAGAAAGAAGAGACAATTAGTGCCTGGCAGGTGACTCTGAAACAGGAGAAATCACTCACAGTTTGGTCGTCCGATGGATGTTCTAGTGCAGGATCTTTACTTGGGTTTGCGCTGCTGACTTCACTGTCAGTGCAGGTCTGGTCTACGTCCTCTGCAGCCAGCTCCCCGGCTCTGTTCTCGAAGTCCATGAGAACCTTGATCTAGGGAACTCCACCCACAGTATGGGACATCTCCTTTTTGTGAGCCAGCTTCTCCTGCATGAAGACAGATGGAGAGAATGTGAGCAGCTCAGGGCCCATCTCCCGCGCATCCACCCTCACACCTTCCTCTCCCTCCCAGAACCATGATAGGGTCCCCCTTGTCCTCACTTATCACCCCATCAGCCTCCGCATTCAAAGGATCATCCTCCGCCAATTCCGCCTACTCCAGCACAATGCCACCAACAAACACGTCTTCCCTTCATCCCCCCGGCAGTATTCCGCAGGGATTGTTCCCTCCGGGACACCCTGGGCCACTTCTCCATCACCCCCTACACCTCACCCCCTCCCACGGCACCTTCCCATGCAACCACAGAAGGTGCAACACCTGCCCCTTTACTTCCGCCCTCCTCACCATCCAAGGGCCCAAACACTCCTTTCAATTGAAGCAGCATTTCACTTGCACTTCCCTCAATTTAGTCTACTGCATTCGCTGCTCCCATTGCGGTTTCCTCTACATTGGAAAGACCAAACGCAGACTGGGTGACCGCTTTGCAGAACACCATCTGTCTGTCCGCAAGCATGACCCAGACCTCCCTGTCATTTGCCATTTCAACACTCCATCCTGCTCTCATGCCCACATGTCCATCCTTGGCCTGCTGCATTGTTCCAGTGAAGCTCAATGCAAACTGAGGAGGAACAGCACATCATCTTCCGACTAGGTACTTTACAGCCTTCTGGACTGGATATTGAGTTTAACAATTTTAGATCATGAACTCTCTCCTCCATCCCCACCCCCTTTCCGATCCTCCTTTTTTCCAATAATTTATATGGATTTTTCTTTTCCCACCTATTTCCATTATTTTTAAATGTATTTCCATCCATTGTTTTATCTCTGCCTTTTAGCCTATTTTGATCCCTTCCCCCCACCCCACCCCCACTAGTGCTTTCTGTACCTTTATTATCACATTCCTTAGATAATATCACCACCATCAGCACCTCTTTGTCCTTTTGTTTATGACATCTTTTGGTTATCTCCGCCTATCACTGGCCCTCTATCCAGCCCTACCTGTCCCACCCTCCCTTAATCCAGTTTATATTTCACCTCTTCTATTTTTCCTTAGTTCTGTTGAAGAGTCATACGGACTCGAAACGTTAACTGTGTTCCTCTCCGCAGATGCTGTCAGACCTGCTGAGTTTTTCCAGGTATTTTTGTTTTTGTTTCAGAAGATAAGGGTGCCTGGCATTTGTGGGTGGTGAGTGGTCAGGATTAAGACACAACTCCAGAGGAAGTGAGGCCAGATGGCGATGTGTGAGAGCGAGCGGTGATGTCCCTTGAGGTGGCAGTGAATGAGATCCTTGTGAATGTGTGATGGACTTGAGAGTGTATGAGTTGCGGGTGATGAGATGGTTGACTTACCCTGGCGGGATGGATGTGATCATTCATCCCCTTCCTGCACTCGGTGGCTGACCTCTCCCACAGAGCGTTTGCACCGACCTCCATTGGGACCGCCTCCCAAGCTGGATTGGTCACCTTGGTGGAAGGCCCACAGCCAGAGCAGGGATAGAGGACATCATGGCAGGACTCGACTGCGTTCAACAGGAGCTCCAGTGAGGCGTCACTGAATTCGGGCGCAGCAAGCTTTCTGCCTTTAGGAGCCATGTCTTCACTGGAGCTTTGCAGAGAGCGCGAACACTGTGCAGGGGTCTCATTTAAATATGGTGCCCAGAGTTAGGGAGCGCTAAGGTCATGGACGAGTGGGCGAATCAGGTGCCGCCTGCCAGCAGAATGGCATGTTCCCCACGGATGAATAATTCATCAGCTGAGATGCGGACGATTCACCATGAGAATCCACTATTGCGGCTGGTGAGTGGAATCCCATTTCTCCTGCCTGCTAACGGACTTTTTGCACATTTCAGGGAAAATCCTGGCTATAGCCCTGAAAGCGCATGAATTCATATTGAAGCTGCTTCTTCCTTAAGAAAATAAAAGATTAAGATTGGAGATGAATTGTCTACAACCCTGAGCTGGTTTGATTGATCTGGAAATTAGCAGGGATGTGGGCTTATTCTTCATGTTAATTAAATCGTACATTGCCAAGGCATAATAGGTCTTTAGAAATGAGGTGAACTATGAGCACTTGCTGATTAGCATTCTGTGCAATAGTTTAAAGCATTAAGCCTTTAATCACAGAATATGATCAGATCTGCTTTAATAGACATTTAAACTGAATAAATACTGGGAAACTCTCCATAGATTTTACTTCTGATGGGAAATTTGACCTCTGAGTTGGAATGAAATTTGCATTCGCCACATGGTACCTCTCCACTAGGTCTATTACATAACAAGTATGAGTAATTCAGCCAAAAGTCTTGCTGGTACAATCGGCCCCATGTTTCTCAGATGAGTGCCTCGCAGCCCCCCTGGAGGAGGTGGACAGCCAGGAGGGAAACCCTTGTCCCCAGAGATGGGAGTAAGGAGGCCCCTGTACCTCACCAAAATGGCCTGGGGGGAGGTGCCATCCAGGGTCAGCAGCCATGATGTGGTGATGCGCACATGGGTGCAGTGCCAGAAGCGCTTCACCGATTTGCTGCGATCGGGAAGGGTGAGTACCATGTTGGCATGGGTCAGTGTGCAGAACTGTTAAGGGTCATGTGAAACTTTATTTCACGGGTACAGGGTGTATGATGTTGGCCGAGGAAATGCTCCTGTCAGGGATCGAGCATGGAGCCTGCAGCCCTGGCATTTGGTGGTGGTTCTTATTTGGTCGGCTAGCTGAAGGAGCATTGGGTCAAAGTGCCCCAGGTGTCCCTGCCTCCCTGGACGTTACCCAGTTCAGTGTCCATGCCCTCATCATTCTCCTGACCGTGCTTGTCCCCGGACTCACTACTGGACTCATCATCTGTTGCCTGTGCAGCTGCGTCAATATCTTCTTCCTCCATTGGGTCTCCCCTCGCTAGTGCCAGATTGTGCAGAGTGCAGTGTGCAACCATTATCAGTAACACCTGCTCTGGGGGGTATTGCAGTGTGTCCCCTGAACGTTCCAGGCATTGGAAGCACATCTTGAGAAGACCTATGGTTCTCTCTACCACCGCGCTTGTGAAGATGTGGCTCCTGTTGTACTGCTGCTTGGCCTCTGTTCTTGGATGGCGGAGAGGTATCATGAGCCACCTTTTCAGGGGATAGCTCTTGTCACCCAGCAGCCAATCCACTTAGTTGGGCTGGAGCACTGTAGAGCCTCGGCAACTGGGAGTATCTCAGGATGTAAACATCATGGGACTTGCCAGGATACCTTGCACAGACTTGCAGAATCTGCAGCTATGATCACACACTATCTGTACATTCATGGAGTGGAAGCCCTTCCTGTTGACAAAGGCACCCGGCTCACCTGCTGGCACCTTGATGGCCACATGTGTACAGTCAATGGCACCTTAGACGTGGGGGAACCCAGCAATCGCTGCAAAGCCTCTGGCTATCTCTACCTGGCTGGCCTCATCTGTACGGTAATGGATGAAAGTCAATGTACACCTCAACAGAACGTCTGTCACCAACTTGATGCAACTATAGACAGTTGATTAGGAGACTCCACAAAAATCCCCCACTGATTCCTGGAAAGAGTCGGAGGCATAGAAGTTGAGGGCCACTGTAATTTTCAGCACCACTGGCATGGGGTGTCCGCTCACACAATCAGAGTTGATCTCAGGGCCGATCCTCTTACAGATAGAGGTCACAGTCTCCCTTGAGAGACGGAGCTTCCTTTGGCATTGCATCTCAGACATATTGAGGTAGCTGCATCGCCACCGTCTATAAACCCTGGCAGCAGGATAGTGCTGTCTTCTGTGGCCCCTTCCACCTTGTACTTCCTGCTGGTCCTGCTCCCCTTGTGCCTGCGCCTCACCTCCCACAGATCATTCCCCTGGAAGCTGCATTGGAGCACCTGGCCTCCTCTCCCTCCTGCCCCTCTCTTCCACCTCAGAGGAGACCACAATCCCCATTACCAGTGTTATGCAAGGCTCATTTGTACCCAGAAGTATCCACATGGTCTGAATCCTCCGGGGACTTGGAAGACAACAATGAGTCCTGAAATGAAGCCTGAAAATGCTCAGAATGCAGCTATGATGCGAGATGAAGCTGTCCAGTTCACAGAAGCAACCAGCAGCAAGTAATATCCTGCACTCCTCACTGCTCTCATCGACAATGCTGCTGACCCTTCTTATCCAGCCCTTAAATGAGGTCTTGCAAATTGTGGCCTGCCCGCCCGCCCATTTGCCTGTGCAATGGCTGAAAAATCGCACATAAACCCGGAGACAATTGGTGTGTCAAGGGCCTTAACAGGCCTCTTAATTCATGGTGGGCGCACATCCATCTCCATTGCATGCCTGCCTAGCGAAACATCGCGAGAGCATATGTTTATGTTGGCTCACTTGGCCAATGTCATCGCACGTTATTTCATGCTCGACCGGGTCGAGTGCGCGCCCGCATGCCGCACGAAAAATTCTGCCCTATGATGTTGATTGAGGGGTAACTATTGGCCAACTTGCTTCCTCTCCTCCTCTTCAAAATAGTACCAGGAGATCTTTTATATCTACCTGAGAGGGTAAGTTTAATGCCTCATACAAAGCATCTCCCAGCACCTCTGACAGAGCAGCACTCCCTCAGTAATGCAGTCTAGTGTCGGCCTAAATTATTTGCTCAAATGTCTGGATTGGGTCTTAAACCGACAACTTTTTGGCTTAGAGGCAAGAATGGCACCACTGAGAAAAACATATTTTAACTTCTTATGGACTGATTCTAATATTATTGTTTTTAGACACTATGCTGATTTAGCCACTTGCTGTACCATTTGGGGTCTGTATAACACTTAACCTGGAAATAAATTTGACTGAGTATTTTTAGCCTACATGTGTGCCTCTGTTGTATGTGGCATTTTTCACTATTCTGAGGAGACAAGAAAATATTTTTGGCACCATGTGTGATCTCCAGGAAGCAATTTATTGCACCGCAGTTAGGGAGTATTTTACATGAGCCTCATATGGGAAAGATATGTACACAGGCTTTGGCTCACAAGAGATTCAACCTCCTAATTGGAAACGGCAGGTTCACTACAAGCACAAAGCACCAGTGTTGGGAACAAGCACAAAATTGTAACCATGATACCAAACACAGTATTCATAGAGTCATAGAGTCCTAGAGGTCTATAGCACAGAAAAAGGCCCTTCGGCCCATCAAGTCTGCGCCGGTCAAACAACTACCTAAATATTCTAATCCCATTTTCCAGCACAAGGCCCTTAGCCTTGTAGGCCAAGGAATCACAAGTACACATCCAAATACTTCTTAAATGTTATAAGGGTTTCTACTTCTACCAGCCTTTCAGGCAGAGAGTTCCAGATTCCCACCACCCCTGGGTGAAAAAATTCTTCCTCAAAACCCCTCTAAAACCTCTGCCCCATACTTTAAATCTATGCCCCCTGGTTATTGATCCCTCCACCAAGGGGAAAAGTTCCATCCTGTCTACATTATCTACGCCCCTCATAATTTTATACACCTCAATCATGTCCCCCCCTCAATCTCCCCCTGCTCCAGGGAAAATAACGCCAGTCTATCCAATCTCTCTTCATAACTAAAACTCTCCAGCCCAGGCAACATCCTGGTAAATCTCCTCCGCACTCTCTCTAGTGCAATCACATCTTTCCTATAATGTGGATTCCAGAACTGCACGCAATACTCTAGCTGTGGTCTAACTAGCTTTTTGTACAGTTCCAGCATAACCTCCCTGCTCTTATATTCTATGCCTCGGCTAATAAAGGCAAGTGTCCCATATGCCTTCTTAACCACCTTATCTACCTATATACTGCTACCTTAAGGGACTGGTGCACATGCACACCAAGGTCCCTCTGATCCTCGGTACTTTCCAGAGCCATACCATTCATCGTGTATTCCCGTGCTTTCTTTGTCCTGCCCAAGTGCATGACCTCACACTTACCCAGATTAGATTCCATTTGCCACTGATCAGCCCATCCGACCAGCCCGTTTATATCCTCCTCTAATGTAAGGCTATCCTCCTCACTATTTACTACCCCACCAATTTTCATGTCATCTATTTACTTACTGATAAACCCTCCTACATTCAAGTCTAAATCGTTTATATATATATCACAAACAGCAAAGAACTCAACACCGATCCCTGTGGGACCCCACTGGACACAGGCATCCAGTCACAAAGTATTGATGTAATCAGGCATACAAGCAAAAGTTTTAAAACTCATGTGGAAAGTGGGCATCAGATGTCTTTCCCAGGAGACGCCAGAAGAAACCGGGCCAATTGCCAGGCTTTGTTAATATTTTGACAGGTAGATGTATGGGCCGGCGTCTGTTTACTGTGGGATTTGGTGGTGGAGGTGGGGAAAGGTGGTGTTGGGGAGGTTTTACTGCGTGGGAACGAAAGATTGTGAACACTGAAACTTTCTTTGTACAACCACAGAGGCAAACCGGTTCCCCCTGCTCCCCTAAAGACACTTTTGTACTAAACCCTTGGGCTTTCCATTGGTATTCACTGGTTAAAACATTAAGAACATGGCCTCAGACAGAACCCCAATATACATGTATTTATGATGTGATCACCTGATTCAGGTGGATGTCTGAACTGTCCCATTTTTAAAAAAAATCACGGGATGTGTGCTTCGCTGGCTGGGCCAGCATTTATTGCCCATCCCTAGTTCCCTTTTGAAGGTGGTGGTGAGTTGCCTGCTTGAGCCACTGCAGTCCATGTGGTGTAGGTACACCCACAGTGCTGTTAGGAAGGGAGTCCCAGCGATAGTGAAGGAAAGGCAATAAATTTCCAAGTCAGGATGGTGAGTGACTTGGAGGGGAACTTCCAGCTGATGGTGTTCCCATCTATCTGCTGCCCTTTTCCTTCTAGATGGTAGTGGTTGTGGGTTTGGAGGGTGCTGTGAAAGGAGCCTTGGTGAATTGTTGCAGTGCATCTTGTAGCTGGTACACACTGCTGCTACAGTGAGTTGGTGGTGGAGGGAATGAATGTTTGTGGATGTGGTGCCTATCAAGCAGGCTGCTTTGTCCTGGGTGGTGTCAAGCTTCTTGAGTATTCTGGGAACTGCACTCATCGAGGCAAATGGGGAGTATTCCATCACACTCCTGACTCATGCCTTGTAGATGGTGGACAGGCTTTGGGGAGTTAGGAGGTGGGTTATTTGTCACACGATTCATAGCCTCTGACCTGCTTTTGTAGGAATAGTATTTATATGGCTAGTCCAGTTCAGTTTCTGGTCAATGGTAAACCCTACACTGTTGATAGTGGGGGATTCAGTGATGGTAGTGCCATCACTGAATGAAGGGGTGATGGTTGGATTCTCTCTTGTTGGAGATTGTCATTGCTTGACACTTGTCTGGTGCGAATGTTACTTGCCACTTGTCAGCCCAAGCTGGATATTGGCCAGGTCTTGCTGCATTTGGACATGGACTGCTTCAGTATCTGAGGAGTCATGAATGGTGCTGAACATTGTGCAATCATCAGCAAACATCCCCACTTCTGACCTTGTGATGGAAGGTCATTGATGAAGCAGTTGAAGATGGTTGGGCCGAGGACACTACCCTGAGGAACTCCTGCAGTGATGTCCTGGAGCTGAGATGACTGACCTCCAACAACCACAACCATCTTCCTTTGTGCTAGGTATGAATCAAACCAGTGGAGAGCTTTCCCTCTAATTCGCATTGACTCCAGTTTTGCTAGGGCTCTTTCGTGCCACACTCAGTCAAATGTTGCCTTGAGGTCAAGGCAGTCACTCTCACCACACCTCGGGAGTTCAGCTCTTTTGTCCATGTTTGAAGCAAGGCTGTAATGAGGACAGGAACCGAATGGCCCTGGCGGTACCCAAACTGAGCCACAGGGTGCAGGTTATTGTTAAGCAAGTGCCGCTTGATAGCACTGTTGATGACTCCTTCCATTACTTTACTGATAATGGAGAGTGGACTAATGGGGCAGTAATTGGCCAGGTTGGATTTGTTCTGCTTTTTGTGTACTGGACATACCTGGGCAATTTCCTACATTTTCTGGTAGGTGCCAGTGTTGTAGCTGCACTGGAATAGCTTGGCTAGGGGTGTGACAAGCTCTGGAGCACAAGTCTTCAGTACTATTGCCAGAATATTGTCAGGGTCCTTTGCACTATCCAGTGCCTTCAGCTGAATCGAGTTGGCTGAAGACTGGCATCTGTGATGCTGGGGAACCTCTGGAGGAGGCCAAGATGGATCATCCACTCTGCATTTCTGGCTGAAGATTGTAGCAAATACTTCAGCCTTAACTTTTGCACTGATGTGCTGGGCTCACCCATCATTGAGGATAGGGGTATTTGTGGAGCCTCCTCCTCCAGTGAGTTGTTTAATTGTCCATCACCATTCATGAGTGGATGTGGCAGGACTGCAGAGCTTAGATCTGATCCGTTGGTTGTGGGATCGCTTAGCTCTATCACTTGCTGCTTTTGCTGTTTGGCATGCAAGAAGTCCTGTGTTATAGCTTCACCAGATTGACACCTCATCTTTAGGTATGCCTGGTGCTGCTCCTGGCATGCCCTCCTGCACTCTTCATTGAATGAAGGTTTATCCCCTGGCTTGATGGTAATGGTAGAGTGGGGCATTTGCCAGGCCATCAGGTTACAGATTGTGTTCGAGTGCAATTCTGCTGCTGCTGATGGCCCACAGCGTCTCATGAATGCCCAGTTTTGAGTTGCTAGATCTGTTTGAAATCTATTCCATTTAGTATGGTGGTAGTGCCACACAACACGACGGAGAGTATCTTAGATGTGAAGGTGGGACTTCATCTCCACAACCACTGTGCAGTGGTCACTCCTACCAATACTGTCATGGACAGATGCATCTGCAACAGGTAGGTTGGTGAGGATGAGGGCAAGTATGTTTTTCTCTCTTATTGGTTCCCTCACCACCGGCAGCAGACCTAGTCTAGCAGCTATGTCACTTAGGACTCAGCCAGCTCGGTGAGTAGCAGTGCTACCGAGCCACTCTTGGTGATGGACGTTGATGGACGGTCCCCTACCCAGAATACATTCTGTGCCCTTGTCACCCTCAGTGCTTCCTCCAAGTGGTGTTCAACATGGAGGAGCGCTGATTCACCAGCTGAGGGAGGGCGGTACGTGGTAATCAGCAGGAGGTTTCCTTGCCCATGTTTGATCTGATTCCATGGGACTTCACTGGGTTCGGAGTCAATGTTGAGGACTCCCAGGGCAACTTCCTCCCCACTGTATACCATTGTGCTGCCACTCCTGTTGTGTCTGTCCTGCTGGTGGGACAGGGCATACCCCGGGACGGTGATGGTGGTGTCTGAGACATTATCTGTAAGATGTGATTCCATGAGGATGACAATGTCAGGCTGTTGCTTGACTAGTCTGTGAGACAGCTCTCCCAATTTTGGCATTAGCACCTGAGGACTTTGGAAGGTCAACAGGGCTAAGATTGCCGTTGTCGTTTCCAGTGCCTAGGTCGATGCTGGGTGGTCCGTTCAGTTTCATTCCTTTTTTATGACTTTATAGCAGTTTGATAGTACTGATTGGCTTGCTAGGCCATTTTAGAGGGCATTTAAGAGTCAACCACATTGCTTTTAGTTTGGAATCACATGTAGGCCAGGCCAGACCAGGTAAGGATGACAGATTTCTTTCCCTAAAGGACATTAATGATCCAGATGGATTTTTACAACAATCGACAATGGTTTCATGATCATCATTAGATTTTTTATTGAATTCAAATTCCACCATCTGCCATGGAGGGATTCAAACCCAGCTCCCTAGAATATTACCCTGGGTCTCTGGAATACTAGTCCAGTGACAATACCACTACGCCAACACCTCCCCACTTGTTCCCATCAATCGCAGCATAGAATTTGAATGGTAAATATTGCCATGTGGTTTTACTTCTTGTTCTGCCTGGTTTCTGTCAGGCAGATGGTGTTAACAGCCCCAACCTAATGTGAAATCACCCTGCTGGCACCATGAATAAATGAGTTGTATCACAAGTAATTTTTAGAGCATTGCATTTTTAAGATATTTTCTTAATGTTTTGAATGAATGTTTTAACAATATAAAACATTTTAGAAATAAAGTGTAGCATTTAATATAAAACCAGAAAAGTGCTGGAAGAGCTCAGGTCTGGCAGCATCTGTGGAGAGAGAAACAGAGCCAACATTTCGAGCCCAATATGACTCTACTTCGGAACTCATTCTTCAGTTCTTCTTTTCACTTTCTCATCCAAAATCAAACTCCCAAATTTTCTAATGAAGATGGAAAGATGCCTGAGCACCCATTAGAGAAGGAGGATATTGCAAAGGCCAGAAAATCAATATTAAAGAACAAAGTCCCAAAAGAAGCCAGCTCCCTGATTGAGTTCTACGTCTATCGGGATTAAAAGTGTTTTGGAGGATGCATAGCAAAACAGTCAAGTGACAAGCCCGATTCAATTGGCATTGATCTAATTAATACCAAGAAAGGACTTGGATGCATTAAGCTGAATCTGTACAATGCATCTGTAAATTTGGAACATCAACTGGTTATTAAGAAAATTTAATTTGGATCACATTGGTTTGGATGGTTTTGCCAGAATAACACCGACATTTTTATGTTATTTAATAAACTTTACTCTCTTTATGAGTGAACTACAAAATATCTCCACTGAAAGCAAGTCCAGCTTTCTTAAAAAGGTACACTGTTGTAAATGCAGTTCTGACTTGATTTAAGCTCTTTGTGGGTGCATTTAAACACTTGATTCAAACTTTAATAGGTAGGAATGCAAAATGGCCACTCAATCTGTTAAGGACATCCACATACGAATACAGAAACTTACGAGTTAGGAGCGGGAGTAGGCCATACAGCCCCTCGAGCCTGCTCCACCATTCAATAAAATCATGGCTGATCTGATTGTGGCCTCAGCTCCATATTCCTAACTACCCCGATAACCTTTGACTCCGTATTTTTTCAAGAATCTATCTACCACTGTCTTACAAATATTCATTGACCCTGCCTCCACTGCTCTCTGGGGAAGGGTGTCCCAAAGATTCATGACCCTCTGAGAAAAAAAATTCTTCTCATCTCCATTTTAAATGGGAGATCCCTTAATTTTAAACTATGTCCTCTAGTTCTAGTCTGTCCCACAAGGGGAAACATTCTTTCTGCATCCACCCTGTCAAGTCCCCTCAGGCCCCTATGGGCAGAATATTGCACTTATTGGACTGGCATGCGCCCGGCCTGAATGAGAGTAAAATGATGCGCGATGATGTCGAGTGAGCATCCCGATGTCATTGCGCACTCGCGCGATATTCCGGTCAGTGGGTGCACACAGGAGTCGGCAGCGCATCCGTGACAATAAACAGGCCTATTGAGTTCTGCAATCCATTTCAACTTAAGTAATATGCTGCTTTTCTTTTCTCCTACCAAAGTGTACAAGTTCACATTTTCCCACATCATACTCCGTCTGCCAATTTCTTGCCCACTCATTTAACCTATCTGTCTTGCTCTGTTAGACGTGCTGGGCAGAATTTTCCCTCCCGGGACTAAATCCCACAGCAGGGGTGGTTTGGGGAATGTTTCCCGATGTGGGGATTGCTGTGAATTCGTGCCATATCGCTCAGTCCCGGACTCATTAAACATATACTGGGGGCTTTGCGACGTATCGCATGGAGGGGTGGGCTGGATGGCTTGCACCCTGCCATCATATCTGGGCGCCATTTTAAAAAGGCATCTGGACATAACTGACCCACCATGAAGAAAGAAGATGGACCTTCTGAAGGAAGAAGATGGGCCTCCAGAAGCACTGTAAAACTGGAAGATGGGCCTCCTTGAAGTCGCTGTGGCTGGAAGATCCATCTGGAAGATGCTCCCCCCATCCACTACTGTGTTTTCCAGGGTCCATGGTCGCTGGAGGCCTCCATCCCAAACTCCGGAGGCAACCCCAGGTCTTCCTCAGGTAATTGCCGATACTTACCCTGCCCAATCAAAAGACAGGAAATTACAGGCCGATTAGCCTGACCTCGGTCGTTGGTAAGATTTTAGAGTCCATTATTAAGGATGAGATTTCAGAATACTTGGAAGTACATGGTAAAATAGGGCAAAGTCAGCGTGGTTTCATCAAGGGGAGGTCATGCCTGACAAATCTGTTAGAATTCTTTGAGGAGGTAACAAGCAGGTTAGACATAGCAGAGCCAATGGATGTTATCTACTTGGACTTCCAGAAGGCCTTTGACAAGGTGCCACACAGGAGGCTGATCAGTAAGATAAGAGCCCATGGTGTTAGAGGCAAGGTGCTAGCATGGATAGAAGATTGGCTGTCTGGCAGGAAGCAGAGAGTGGGGATAAGGGGGTCCTTCTCAGGATGGCGGCCGGTGACTAGTGGAGTTCTGCAAGGGTCAGTGTTGGGATCACAACTTTTCACTTTATACATTAATGATGTAGATGAAGAAACTGAGGGCATTCTGGCTAAGTTTGCAGATGATACAAAGATAGGTGGAAGGACAGGAAGTATTGAAGAGGTGGGGAGGCTGCAGAAGGATTTGGACAGGTTAGGAGAACGGGCAAAGAAGTGGCAGATGGAATACAACATGGGGAGGTGTGAGGTCATGCACTTTGGTAGGAAGAATAGAGGCATAGACTATTTTCTAAATGGGGAGAGAATTCAGAAATCTGGAGTGCAAAGGGACTTTGGAGTCCTAGTCCAGGATTCTCTTAAGGTTAACTTGCAGGTTGAGTTGGTAGTTAGGAAGGCAAATGCAATGTTGGCATTTATTTTGAGAGGACTAGAATATAAAAGCAGGGTGTGCTGCTGAGGCTTTATAAGGCTCTGGTCAGACCACATTTAGAATACTGTGAGAAATTTTGGGCCCCGTATCTCAGGAAGGATGTGTTAGCCCTGGAGAGGGTCCAGTGGAGGTTCACGAGAATGATCCCAGGAATGAAAGGATTAACATATGAGGAACGTTTGAGGACTCTGGGTCTATACTCGATGGAGTTTAGAAGGATGAGGGGGGATCTGATTGAAACTTACAGAATACTGAAAGGCCTGGATAGAGTGGGTGTGGGGAAGATGTTTCCATTAGTAGGAGAGACTAGGACCAGAGGGCACAGCCTCAGAGTAAAGGGAAGACCTTTTAGAACAGAGATGAGGAGAAACTTCTTTAGTCAGAGAATGGTGAATCTATGAAAATCATTGTCACAGAAGGCTGTGGAGACCAGGTCATTGAGTGTATTTAAGACCAAGATAAATAGGTTCTTGACTGGTAAGGGGATCAAAGGTTATGGGAAGAAGGTGGGATAATGGGGTTGAGAAACCTATCAGCCATGATTGGATGGCGGAGCAGACTCGATGGGCTGAAGGGCCTAATTTTTGCTCCTATTTCTTATGGTCTTATGTTACACACCATGTTGGTCCAGGCGTGTTCTAGTCTTATGTGATTTCCCACTGGCAGTGCAGGCAATTGGGTGTGGGGGGAGAGGGTGCTTTGGTGATTCTAGTCAGGCCTTCATCTGCATCCCATTAGCGGGTTTGAGATTGGTTTCACACTGGCCTCTGGTAGGAATTGCAACCCACCGTTACGGCCGGGAGCAAAAAAATCTCGCTATCGTTTTATGCTGGTGTGAAACTGATTTTTGGAGCTCCTGCCACACTGTAACGCCCCCACCCCCGCCATTAAACTCGCCATGGGGTGGGGGGCATGGGAAAATTCCACCCATTATGTCCTCTTCACAACCTACTTTCCAACCTATCTTTGCGTCATCAGCAAATTTAGCAACCATTTAGCAACTTCCTCCAAGTCACTGATATAAATTGTAAATAGTTGAGGCCCCAGCACTGATTCCTGTGGCACTCCAATCATTACACCTTGTCAACGCAAAAATGGTCCATTTATCCTTACTCTCTGCTTTCTTTTAGCTGACAAAACCTCTACCCATGCTAGTATATTACCCTCTACACCATGAGCTCTTATTTTGCATAGCAACCTTTGATGTGGTACCTTGCCAAATGCCTTCTAATAATCTAAGTACGTCACATCCACAGGTCCATTTATTCACGTTATTTGCTACATCCTCAAAGAACTCCAATAAATTTGTTAAAAATGCTTTGCATGTCACAAAACCATGTTGACTCTGCTTGATTGCACTGAGATTTTCTAAGTGCTCCTTAATAATATATTCCAGCAATTTCCCTACAACAGACGTTACGCTAACTGGCATATAGTTCTTTACTTTGTGCCTCCTTCCTTTCTTGAATAGAGGAGTCACATTCATTATTTTCCAATCTGATGGGATCTTTCCACAATCTGGGGAATTTTGGAAAATTAAAACCAATGCATCTACTATCTTAGCAGCCACTCCTTTTAAGACCCTAGGATGAAGTCCATCAGGAATCATGACCCGGGATTTGTTAGCCTTTAGTTCTAATAATTTTCTCAATAACCTTTCCCTGGTGATTGTAATTGTTATAAATTCCTCTCTCCCTTTCACCTCCTGATTCACAATTATTTCTGTATCCCCTACAATGAAGACAGATGCAAAATATCTGTTCAGTTTATCTGCCATTTCCTTATTTTCCTTTACTAATTCCGCCTACTCACTCTCTAGAGGACCAACACTCACTTAACTTACTCTTTTCCTTTTCAAATACCTGTAGAAACTACTACTGTTCTTATATTTCTAACCGGCTTTCTCTCATACTCTCATTTCACCCGCCTTATTAATCTTTCGGTCATTCTTTACTGTTCTTTATATTCTGTCCAATCTTCTGATCTGCTCATCTTTGTGGAATTATACATTTTTTCTTACAATTTGATACTATTGTTAACTTCTTCAGTTCTTTAGTTCAGTCCCATCTTTTTTGGTCAATAAATGGAGACTATGCAAATCAATTTGCTTCACCTCCCTCCCCTGCCTTTGATTCAGATTCATATCTGTCTACTCCTTATTGGATTCAGAATTGGTTTCAAATTCACCTGATCTACAAGGGCTGATCATGAGCTCTTAACACTGTGGCAGTCAGAGGATAACTCTTAAGGCACTGCAAGACCCTGCAGTGTTGTGAACTGTTGTGATTATATAATACAAAGTAAATTTGTTTGGATTACATATATGAGAAAATAAAACTATATGGATTTCAACAGAAGCTTTCTGTATTTCCAAATCCATCTTTTACAAGGGCTTTTTGCTGACTGTTTGAATCCCTCCATTCCACCCTGCCACTGTACTGAAACAGCTCTTATCAAAGTCATAAATAATATTCTAGGCAGAATTTTGCCCTTGGCGGGCATGCGGGCTCCATCGGCTCGGCGGTGGGCGGACAGCTGACCCCCGCCACCAAAACGGGGCCCGCCGCCATTTTGAGTGGGCGGTCCAATTAAGGCCCACCCAGCGGCCTGCCTGACAGGAAGCTCTATGCGCTTCCTGTGCGGGGGGGAGAGGAGGGAATCCCCAGCTGTCAAATTGCGCTCTTTCGTGCATGCATGTGAAAGAGAGCACTGCTCCCTGAGACCAAGTGCTGTCTTAGGGAGATCAGAGACAGTCTAAAAAACTTAAAAAATAGAAAAATAAAAATATTATTAACATGTCCCCCTCACGTGACAATGTCACACGAGATGGGACATGTTAATAAATATAACATTACATTTATTAAAGTTTTTAAAAAGGAACATGAAACCCCATCCCACCAGTGGATGGGGTTTCATGTATTATCAGAAGCCCGCTGGGGCTCTGGCCTGCCCGCCAGCCTTAAGGTTGGACAGGCAAGGTCTTTAATTACTTTAAATACCCTGTCAATGGCCTCAATTGGCCATTGACAGGTTGGCGGGCGGACAGCTGATTTCACTGTCCACCCACCTTCCTAAAAATTTAAAGGGACCCGGATGACGTTGGGGGTTCCTCCTGACGTCATCCCGCGTCATTTTCCTGTCGGCAAATGGGCCCCACCTCCAAATCGCTGATGGGAAATTTCTGGCCTCTATGTCTGTGACAAAAGCAAACTTTCCCTCCTTGTCCTTACGAACCTGTCTGTAACCTGTGACTTGGTTGGCCAGGCCACCCTCCTCCAACACCTCTCCACTGCCACCCAGTTGGGTGCAACCGCACTTACCTGGTTCCATCATTATCCATCCAATCATAACCAAAAAATCGCTTAGAACCATAGAATGGTTACAGCACAGAAGAAGGCCATTCGGCCTTTCATACCTGTGCTTGCTCACTGAGGAAGCAATTCACCAAGTGCCACTCCCCTGCACATTCTTCCTTTTAGATAATAATTCCCTCTTGAATGCCTTGATTGAATCTGCCTCCAGCACTCTCTCAGGAATTGCATTCCAGACCCTGACCACCCGCTATGTAAGAAAGATATTTTTCAAGCTGCCATGCTTCTTGGCCAATTGTGTTAAATCTGTACCGTCTGATTCGCGATCCATCTGCCAATGGGATTTGTTTCTCCATATATACTCCGACAGGACCCCCATGTTTTTGAATGCTTCTTCAAATCTCCTAAAAACCTTCTCTCCTCCAAGGAAATCAGTCCCAACTTCTCCAATCTTTCAACGTAACTGGAATTCCTCATCCCTGGAATGAATGCCTACATCCTCTCTAATGCCTTCATATCCTTCCTAAAGTATAATGCCCAGAACTAGACTCTTGACTTCTCCTTTGTTGCTAAATTATCAGACTATTTATCCAACATCCAGTACTGGATGAGTACTTTCAGCAAATATTGCGAAGGCTGAAGTTATTTTTCTCGGCACTCGCTTCAAACTCCATTCCCTAGCTGCTGACTCCATCCATTTCCTTGGCAACAGTCTGAGATTAAGCCATTCTGTTTGCAACCTTCATGTCACATTTGATCCTGAGATGAGTTTCTGACCTCATATTTGTGCCAGCACTAAGGCTGCCTATTTCCACCTTTGTTACTTCGCTTGACTTTGCCCCCATCTCTTTTCACCTACTGCAGAAACCTACCTTGGCTACTTCCAGCCTAAATAATTCCAATGCATTCCTGGCTGGTCCGCCACATTGTACCCTTCATAAACTTGAGGTCTTTGAAAACTCTGTTGCCCGTGACTTAACTTGCAGTAATTCCCGTTCCCCTATCACCCCTGTGCTCATTGACCTGGCCGACATTGCAACTGGTCAAACAACAGGCTGAATTTTATGTGCCCCCACTGGGTGCGCTTTTGGCGGGGGAATGGGGCAATGTAAAATAGGGCAGCTGCCTAGCCCACCGCCTTCCCACCCACCCCCAAGATCATCCCCATGACACGGTAGGTGTACGAGCACTGAATTGACAGCCTGCCTGCCATATGGAAATAAATAATTAAAGGTCAACTGAGCTTGTTAATGAGCCAATTGACCCCAATAATAGACTGCTAATGCCAAAATATGGCTGGTGTGGGCGGGCGGAAGGGTGTAGGCAGGCCATTTTTAAAAAAGTTTTTAAAAAGAGCAGGAAGGAAGGCAGGCAGTACTATCTTGGGTGGGGGGGTTGCCCTTTCGCATTGGGAGGGGCAACCCCCCCTAAAATAGAACCCCTCTTTCTTTCTATCCACCTGCTGTTCAAAACCCACCACCACCACCTGTCCGTCCCCTTCCCTAAGCTGGCCAAACCCTCCCCGGCAAATATCCCAGACTAATCTCACTCTGGGATGCATTGGGCCTTCTTTTTGGGACTGTGCAGTGTATACTAATGGTCTTTGGCAACTACGGAGACTGCGATTGGCCGGCAGCTGCTGAGGGCAAGACCTCCTCCCCAGCGAGGGGCGGGAGTCTCGCTCTCTTTCAATTTAGCCTGCCCTCAGCGTGTTATGGCTGCAGGGTGGGCTGGCATGTGGCAATTCCACATCTAGCTGACTTTCCTTCTGGGGAGGCAAGCAGCCTGCTCTCTCCCCTCCCCAGTAAACCCAGCGTCTTGATTTTAAAATTTTCATCCTTGTTTTCAAATCCCTCCATGGCCTCACCCCTGCCAATCTTTGTAATTTCCTTCAGCCCCGCAATACCCAATATATCTGCACTCCTCTCATCCTGTCCTCTTGTACGTTCCCAATTTTAATTGGTCCATTATGGGTGACTGTGCCTTCAGTTGTCTAGGTCTCAAACCCCCTCCCTATATCTCTCTGCCTCTCTGCCACACTCTCCTTCTTTAATACACTTCTTAAAACCTACTTCTTTGCCCAAGGTTTTGGTCATCTGACCTAAATATGTCCTTATGTGGCTCAGTGCCATGCTTTATTTTGTAATGCTCCTGTGAAGTGCCTTGGGACATTTCATTACGTTAAAGGTGTTAAATAAATGTAAGTTGTTGTTTTCTGTTCCCTTCCTGGACTTCTCTGTCACATTTCCTGGTCAAGTGAAACCATTCTCATCAGCTTAGCAGAGTTTTATTCTGTAGCTTATCTAGCATGACACAAACCTTCAAGTTGGAACCTTGAGTGACCTTTCATGCCGGTGCAGGTTGTGGAAGAGGAGAGATAGGCTGAGGGACTTCTCTGCTGTTAGAGAGATTCTCACTGGGGTTCAGCAGCCCTGGTCTTTCAAGGGACAACTAGTCAGTGTTTCTGCTCCTCTACGGGATTCCTGCAAAACAGCCAATGCTCCGATTGCTAGTTTTGCTGGTCAGACTTCACCTGGGTGTTAACTGAGTGTGAAATCTTCCCCTTCATAGAAGTCATGGAATTGATATAAAGAGTCTAACTCTATGACTGTTTCTCTTCACTCAAAGTAATTCAGCCATCCCACTTCAGGGGTAAAATGATGAAGGTGTTCACCCTTTCGATATAAGGTAGCAATTATCACTTTCTTGATGCATGTATTCATTGCAGCCAGCCCCACGCAGAAGGGTCTCCAGGACTGGCTCACAAGGATGCACTGGCATGGAACCTTTACACTTTGACAACCTTCACTTCTGTAGGAACAGCTGTTCTTGATCCTGGTGTAGACAGTAGCTGGCACAACCCAGCCAGTCTGCCATATGATGTAGAGATAGTGAGAAGGTGTTT
Organism: Carcharodon carcharias; assembly: GCF_017639515.1. Lineage (NCBI taxonomy): Eukaryota > Metazoa > Chordata > Chondrichthyes > Lamniformes > Lamnidae > Carcharodon > Carcharodon carcharias. The sequence goes on from NC_054470.1 coordinate 105,694,498, forward strand.
CTCTGACACTTCAGCTGCAGTTCCTAGTGTTGCGATTTCTATTCCAATTTCTGTCAAGAAAGCCTTGGTTGTTGATGGACCTAAATTGTTCGGACATGAGAACTTCTCTTTGGCCAGAATTTTGCTGTCATCTGGCGAGCCTGGGAGCAGGTGGGAAATGGTCTGTCGCCCGCGATCGGACCCCGACCGCGATTTCACGCTGGTGGGCCAGATAAGGCCTATCCACCGTGAAACGTGGCTCTGCACTGGCCAGGAAGGGCTGAGCAGAGCCGGGAACCTGTTGGCCGCTGGGTCCCATAGCGACCCGGTGACAGGTTTAAAAACAGCTCAGGCAGCCCCTGGAAGGCTGCCATGGGAGGGTGTCTCCTGCACTCTCGCTATGGATTTGAGTTCAGTTGGACATGGCAGGTGGGAGGGCAGGTCAGTTGGACACTCAGCCCCCTGTTTTTCTGATGAGTGCCTCGTCATCCTACTGGAGGAGGTGGCTGCCAGGAGGGACATCTTTGTCTCTAGAGATGGGAGGAGGAGGCCGCCGCGCCTCACCAAGAGGGTGTGGGAGTAGGTGGCAGCAATTGTGAGCGGCCATGATGTGGTGCAGCGCACATGGGTCCAGTGCCAGAAGCGCTTCAATGACCTGCTGCACTCAGGGAGGATGAGTACTATGCTGTATGGGTCAGTGTGTTCAATTGTTTTGGGCTGGCTATCCCCCCATTGGTCCTCAGAGTTGCCAGAGTCTGAGTGCCAACTGTCAATGATGCCAGAGCTGGCCAAGTGGGTGAGCCCTGGTTGATTGGACTGAGTGCCTTGCAGCTTGAGGACTATGACCCAGATGTGCCCTGCCAGGTGCTCCTCAGCTGGGGTTGGCCAGGTTGCAATGGGGCTGCAGGTAGAGAGTGGACTAATCAATGCTCCTCTGTTGTTTCAAGAGAAGATGGGCCAAAACTATATTGAAAGATCGCGTACCGGCAGAGGCCCTGATAGCCTCTTAATCCTGTCCAGATACGAGCTGGAGACCCTGCATCCACCTTGTGCAACCGGGCATGGGGAGGCAGCGATGCCTGGCAAAGGTAAGAGTGCAATGCACAGAGGTGAGACTTTCGTATTGTGCAACCATTCTAGTGTAGTCTCTTCATTGAAGTGAGCCTTGAGCCTGAACTCCCCATTGATCATTGGAAGATGAGGGCACCATGATGCAGATCTCCATGGTCTCATCTGGGTGCCTGGCATGCACAGTGACAGTGTGATGACTTTAACTAATGACATGTCCTTGTTCTTCCTTTTAGGTTCACCAGTAAATGTGCACTCTGTGGACTCCAAAGAGCCACCCCTGACACCAGAGGACCGCTGAGCTCCTGTTGCACCTGCATCATGCCCGGTCTCCAAAGCAGGCTTCAGCATAGATACCAGCACCTCAGAGGCCATTAGATTGGCAGTTAGTATCTCCGTGCACATTGGTGAGGGAAACTCACACAGGTTTGAGATGCAGGCGGAGGCAGAGAGTGCCCAGGGCTCTGGCAGTCCGTGGACTGCTGGGGATCAGGACGATGCTCAGTCAGAGGCTGATGATGAGCCTCTGGAGTCATCCATTAGGTGGCAGATGCTGGATGTCCAGCAGGTTGTGTGGGAGGATCTGGCGCAGATCCATGAGAGTCTGCGTGCAATGGTCTCTGTGATGGAGAAATCCATGTGGAGCATCAGCACTACGTTGACTGTCATGACTGAGCACACTGCCTCCTCCATTGAGAGAGTGGGAACTCTCATGGAGACGCAGCCCCAGGAACAGAATCAGGGGTTCCTGGAGTTGCGCTCAGACTTGCAAGCCCTCACACAAGCACTGAACTCAGGTGGTCGGTGTCAGTGTGGGAGATGGATGAGGCATCCAGTACCCCAGCTAGGTTCCCGTCCATCAATGGTGAGCAGGGAGTCCAGAGTGACCTTAAATTGGCACACGAGCTGCTTGTCGTCTCTGCTGGTTCTTCTCAGGGCGCTCTGGATGACAGCAGCAGCTCCTCGGCCCTCTGCCAGTGACCATGGCATCTGATGAGGCTGCAATTATTAGGGAAATGCCAGCTGTGGCACTGGCCACTCCCTCCCTGGCAGGGCAAGCACAGGCTCCACTGGCTAGAGGTCAACCGCCAAGGTCATCAAGACCAACAAGACAGCACAGTCAGCAGGCTGCCTCAAATGCTGGTGCTAGTGAGGTAGGAGCACCTAGGCTTAGCACTCGCAAACGTTGTTAAAGGCACAATGAGCACAAGAGGGACAAGTTCATTTATGCCTACTTTAGGTATACTGGTCTGGAATTGAAGACCAGAAACATTTATGTAAACATTATTGAACTGTCAGAATAAGATAAATTGTGTTTTTGTCATCATGGCCAGAGCTAGAGTGTGCTTCACTTTTTTACTTCATTGGTGTGGGGAATGCCAGTATGTAATGCTGGATGCAGAAGGCTTTGAACTTTATTGCACAGGCACTGAGTGTTCTTTGTGTTCAAAGGAAAGGGTTCTTTCAGGCATCTGGGATGGAAGCAGCAGCCCTGGCATGCTGTTGAAGCTCATCTTTGGTAGGCTAGCTGAAAGAGCATTGGATCAAGGCATCCCTGGTTTCCTTGCTTTCCCTGCAGCTTACCAAGGTCTGGCTCCATGCCCTCAGCATTCTCTTCACCATGCTCACCTTCAGCCTTACTACTGGACTCATCATCTGTGGTCTGTGTAGCAGTATCAAGATCCCCTTCCTCCAGTGGATCCCCTCTTGCCAGTGCCAGATTGTGGAGAGTGCAGCATGCAACCACTATCAGTGACACCTGCTCTGGGGGGTATTGTGGTGCTCCATCTGAACTGTCCAGGCATCGGAAGCGCATCTTGAGAAGACTTATGGTCCTCTCTACCACCGTCCTTGAGGAGACATGACCCATATTGGACCCATATTCTCTGCCTCTGTTCTTGGCTGGCGGAGAGGTGTCATGACCCACCTCTTCAACAGATAGCCCTTATCACCCAGCAGCCATCCATCCAGTTGGGCTGGACCGCTGAAGAGCCTCAGCACCTGGGAATGTCTCAGGATGGACGTGTCATGGGAGCTGCCAGGGTGTCTTGCACAGACTTGCAGAATTTGCATCCTTTGGTCACACACTACCTGCACGTTCATGGAGTGGAATCATGTCCTGTTGACGGAGGCACTCGGCTGACCCGCTGGCGCCTTGATGACCACATGTGTATAATCAATTGCAACCTGGATGCGGGGAAACCTAGCAAATGCTGCAAAGTCTCTGGCTCGCTCAGCCTGGTTGGCCTCATCCGTATGGTAAAGAATAAAGGTCTGGACCTGCCTGAACAGAGCTTCTGTCACCAGCTTGATGCAACTGTGGACAGCTGATTGGGAGACTCCACACAGATCCCCCACTGACCCCTGGAAAGAGCCGGAGGCATAGAAGTTGAGGGCCACTGTGACCTTCAGAGCCACTAGCATGGGGTGTCCACCCACACAGTCAGAGTGATCTCAGGCCCAATCATCTGGCAAATGGAGGTGCCGATCTCCATTGAAAGGTGGAACCTGCTTCATCATTGCACCTTGGACATATTGAGGTTGCTGCATTGCTGCCTGAAACCCTGGCAGCAGGATAGTGCCATCTTCTGTGGCCCCTTCTACCTTGGGCTTCCTGCTGGCCCTGCGCCCCTTGTGCCTGCGCCTCTCCTCCCACAAGTCCCTCCCCTAGAAGCTATATTGGGCACCTGGCCTCTTCTTCCTTCTGCCCCTCTCTTCCTCCTCAGGGGAGGTGCCTCCAGCGGAGACCACAATCCCATTACCTGGGTAACAGAAGGCTGCCTGACACCTGGAAGGTTCCATACAGTCTAAATTCCCAAAAGGCCTTGCTGACACCAATAAGTCCTGAAAGGAAGCCTGGAAAGGCTAAGAATGAAGCCCCGAACAGAGATGGGACTGCCAAGTACCAATAAGCGCCAGCAGCAAACTATCCGCAAAACTCCTCATGATTCACACTGGCAAAGCTGCTGACCTTTTTTACCCTGCCCCGTGGATGAGGTTTTTGAAAATGTTGGCTGTCTGCCTGCCTGTTTTACCCATGTGATGAGTGCGAAATGGCATGGGCAAGGAAAAATTGCTGGCATTTGGACTGTTAAGGTCTTTAAGTGGCTTGTTAATTAATGGCAGGCGCGGTGCTGGCACCCGCATGGGCCTGCTGATCGAAATATTACGTGAGTGTGCGATGACGTCGGGACGCTCACCCGATGTCATTGTGCACAATTTTACACCCAATCAGGTCGGGCACGCGTCCGCCCGCAGGTCGTAAGATTCGGCCCTTTATTTCAATTGGACAGCACCTTTGGACACCTCTAAAGTATAGCCCTGTCCTCACTTCTTTGTATAATGACACAGCAAACTAAATAGAAGCTAGAACTAATAAAGACAAGCCAGTGAGCTTCAAGAGATGGCACTGCACCCTGGATGTGACTTGGACTGTGGGCAGAAACTCACCAGTGTCTGGAAATCTGTTAAAATCATTATAAGCCAGACTTACATGAGTTTTCTCTGGTCTGAGGGTGCTGATAGAATGGGTCTCCAAAATGCTTAACAAGCTCCAAAGTTAAAATTAGCTGTGGAGTTCCTTCTGTGCTTGAAGACTCAATTTCCTGACATTCAACAGCTGTGCATCAGGTCCTGTCAGAAGTGTGGTGCCTTGGGCGTTTAGGATCTATGCTGTAATTAGATATAAAAGAAAGAAATTGCATTTATATAGCTCCCTTCATGACTTTGGATAGACACAAATCACTTTACAGTCAATATGAAGTACTGTTTGAAAGTGTAGTCTCTTTTACAGGAATTGCAAAGGTAGGTTACTCAGTGTGAAAGCGTTAATTGGAGAGCAGATACATTGAATAAAGAATAGTTCTGTGAGGATTGTTTCAGTTATTAGACCCAGGAACCCAAAGCACTTATGTTCAACATAGATAAAAATAGAAAGTGATGCAGGGCCAAGGTTACCATTGATTTGTTCAGATAAGGAAATAAAGGCAAATTTAGAAATCACAGCTGTTTGGCTGGATTAATCAATTTATACATTTACTGTGCATAGAATTGCAGCTTCTTCCTATTGTTAGAGATATAACTTCACTTGACTACAAATACTGAAACATGAAGACGATATTCGATAATTGTCTTTTGCCAATGAAAAGATCATGTAACAATTGAAATGATGCAACATGAAACGGAAAAAGGTATGTGAAGCTTGTTACTGTGTAACAAATATTAATTTGTACTTACTTTCCAGCCATTTCTTCACAGATATTAGCTGCTTATATTTTTTTGTTGTTCATTTATCACTGGATGTGAACATCCAATGTTCATTATTCCACATCGCTGATTGCCTTTTTCGGGCACTAAAGGTTTGCAGCTGCCATTTCATGAGGAAACATGAGATTATTGGTGAGAAAGTAACATGTAAAAGCAACATGTGCCAGGCTGAAAATCCCTGGGCTACCTTAAGTGATGGATGTGAGGTACAATAGAATCTGCAGCTACTTAGGGCTAGCATTTGGAGTGATTATGGAAATGCATGGGCATGGAACCATTCAACTAATATTAGCTTTGGGATGCATTCACTCTTACATAAGTTACAGCTTGTTTTAATGTGCCTGCCACCGGGAAGCATATACTGTAGTCTATTATCTTATTCAACCTTGAACTGCTCTTCTAACATTTGATTGATGTGTAGGTGTAATCTGCCATCATGGAGCGATAAATTTTATTGCGCGTACTGCATCATCTTCTCTTTACCTGTTTTATTTCTGAATGTCTTCATGGTCTGTGTGCTGCTGAATCCTGCTCTCAATCATTTTCTTTCTGTCACATTCTTCCTGTTTTTGTTTTCTTCCCTCTTCTGCCTTATCTTCTCCTCAGCTCCCCCTCAGTGTGTGTGCCATCATGTTTACCTCCAAAATACATGGCTGGGGGTGCAGGGGTTGGTTAGCAGAGGGGGAAATAAGGGATGGGGAGCAAGTTTTGGGCCTGTTGGGGTATTGTGGTGAGTGTCAGCTGCCAAAGACCTCCACCACCTACCAGCCTCCTCTCCGAACACCACCAATATGAGAAGTGAGCTATTTTAACTCCCAGGCATTATTTACATCCGGTTGATCAGCTGCCCTCCCCAAAATGGCAGTGTCCCCTTGGGTAGGGGATGGTGATGGAAGAGGCCCAGATTTTCCTTGTGAGGTTCAGAGAGGGACTCCACTGCTCTGGGCCCTGGCAAAGAAAAGTTTATGATTTACCTTCTGGGTTTAATTCTTCCCACTGGATGGGTGAGGCCCTATAGTGGTTGTCCAGTTCAGCCGGAGGATAAAATACCATCGGCATCCAACGACAGCATGGGACCCCAATTTACATATAAACAATTTTGCGTTTGAAGCTGCCTGCATTGGAAAAACAAGTGCTACTTATGGTGGCACTGCAAGTCCCAATCAGAATGGAGATGATAGAGCAATTCCCTGCCTGAAAACTGCACTGGTCTCAGTGACTGGGATTCATTTTACTTCAGAATTTGTAACTAGCCTCCACTCAGTGAATTTTGATGGAGAAATAGGTCTGCTTTGATTGGGAGACTTTGCTGTAGTTCTGTTGGATGTTATTCATAGAGACTATTTAAATAGACTCTGTTTGCCGTGACTCCTGCCATGAGCCCTCCCTCATTCTTTTTCAAAATGTATTCCTTCTTGGGATGTGGGTGCCACTGCCAAGGCCAGCATTTGTGCCATCCCTAATTGCCTTTGAACTGAGTGTCTTGTTAGGCCATTTCAGGGGGCAGTTAAGAGTCAACCACGTTGCTGTGGGTTTGGAGTCACATGTAGGCCAGACCAGGTAAGGATGGCGGTTTTCCTACATTAGTGAACAAGATGGGCTTTTGCAACACTGATAGTTCCATGGGGGAGAATTTTTGGCTCAGCGAGTGGGGGCAGGGCCCGCTCGCCGAGGTGTAAAATGACACGGGGCGATGATGGGTGTGTCTCCTGACATCACCGTGTGTCACTTAGGTTTTCAATTCAGCGGGCACGCAGCCTCAGGGAGATTTCTGTGCTCTTTCACACGCATGCATGAAAAAGTGCACACCCGACTCAGGGAAGCCCCCCTCCCGCACAGGGAGTGCACAGCGCTTCCTGGCGGGCCTTAACTGGCTCACCCACATAAAGTGGTGGCGTGGACCTGATTGGAGGGAAAATTCTCTCAGTAGTTACCAGTACTGACACTAACTTTCAATTGTAGATATAGCTACCGAGGCGGGATTTGAACCCTGTCCCCAGAGCATTAACCAGGGCCTCTGGATTACTAGCCCAAAGACATGACCACCATCCCCCATGATCTGATTGACTGGTGTCAATGTTCATTTTGTAAATAAAAAGTGCAATTAAGTTGGCAGGAGATGATAATTGAGTGGAACAGAATGGTGTGGATTTGGATGTAATTTTAACAGCCACCGTAAAGCATTAAAATCCCCCCCTTAGGTCCAGAGAGGTCATGGATAAAAGGCCACAGTAATGATTTCAGGTGAAGTAACATTGTCCATGGATAACATCTGGTCAGTCTGAAACAGAGAGCAAAGACATTGGGTGGGATTGTCAATGGACTTTTGGCTGGGTCACTGAATCTCCCGTGGCAAATCCCGCCATGACAGGGCCAGAAAATCCCAGCCATTGTTACTGATATTTCACAGTCTATTCATAAGCAGAATATACACTTAACATCATTCCCATACCCACCTCTTAGGCCCAATTTTATTTCTGTCTAAGTGAATGGGCTTTGGGTGAGTTTAAATCTCAGCATTTATATTCTGAAGTTTAGGATAGAATCTTTGGCCTCAATATTTACTGAGGCACGTGTTCAAGAAGGGAGGAGGATGAGTTATTTACAGGAAGCGTAGAAATATAGGTTTCCCTGAATACCCTGCAGCTTTATAGCATCCCTGTGGGTCAGGAGGAGCATGAGGGGGAACACTCAGGAAAGACATCGACCAGCTCTCTGTAGGTTGCAGATGACCTCTGCCACCGGGCGTGACCACTGACCTCTCCCTTCCAACCAATCGATGCCTCTCTCTGTCTAGCCAATCACTGTCAATCTCAGCACCTCAAGCACCGATACCTCCCTCCCAGCCAGGATCACAGCTATCCTCTATTCCCCAATTATCTGAGGTTGGCTTCAAGTGTCTCATGGCTGAGGCCTCTTGCTGCTGGTGTCCACTCCTGATCTTAACCAGGCTGTCAATCTGGCTAACTGCCTAGCAGGAAATGAGAGAAAAAAGGTGATTGAGGTTGTTCTGTTAAATTCATCAGGACCACCACATCCCTGGGATTTCCTGCTTCCTCAGCTATTTCTGGACTCCCTCTGCACCCTCCCTGTAAACTTTGGGGCCCATAGAATCACAAAGTACGGAAAGTGATCATTCAGCCCATTGTGTCTGTGCATTATGTCTTTGAAATAGTTTTTCAATTATTTCCACTTGTCTGCTCTTTCCCTGTCACCCTGCAAGTATTTATGCAACTCACCTTTAGAAGTTACTACTTGATCTGCTTCCATCATCCTTTTAGATAGTGCTTCCCAGATCATAACAAATCATTGCATAAAACAAAAATTCTTCTCATTTCTCCTCTGGTTCTTTTGCCAATTATCTTAAATCTGTCCCCCCTGGTTATCTTTAGTAAATGGGGGATGATTTAACACACTCATGCTCTGTGAAGATGCATATATTATAGCCTAGGTGCAAGCACGGGAGTTAATTATTCTCTTCACATGCCTGGATCCTAATCTCACCATCAGGTGATTAATTTAGACTACAGACTCCACCAGCGCAAGCCCACGATATATCAGGCAACCTAATAATAGGATTAAAGAGGACTGAGGCAACTTTAATGTCTGCAGGCTGAGGGCTCATCTGCAAAGGTATCCTGACCTGTGGATGATGTCCATTGATTGCCCAAGGAAAGGCAGTTAGCATTTTCTGAAATCTTCAGATTTTTTTCCAAAATCAGTGCAAAGTCATATATAAGGTCTACTACTGGGCACTTTGAAATGAGCATAAGGGAGAAAGAAATGAGGCAAGAGGGTCCAATTTGCATAGTTGTGCCTTCCTTGAGTATAACTGTTCCTTGTGGGGATTCCTGGGCAACCTAAAAGGAGTAAAGACCAATTGTGAAGTGTCTCCCTCTCCTTTTTTTCTCTGCTTTGCACCTGGTAACTGAATGTACCCTCACCATGTGAAAAGAAAGGAAGATTAATCATGTGATGTTTAACTATGTTTCTTCACTTTTAATTGTGGGGAGATGGCAGCGTAGTGGTAATGGTACTGGGTTAGTAATGTAGAGGCTCAGGCCAATGTTGTGTGGACATGGGTTCAAATCCACCCCCTCCATGGAAGCTTGCAGAGTCCGATTAATAAAATCCAGAATTGAAAAGATGACTATGATAGCTATCATCAATTATCATTAAAAACCCATCTGCCACAGGAAACTCTGCCATCCTTTCCTGCTCTGGCCTGCATATGACTCCAGATCCACAGCAATGTGGTTGACACTTAACTGTCCTTTGAAATACTGGGCAATTAGGGATGGGCAACATGCTGTCTTTGCCAGTGATTCTGTGAAAGGATAAAGGAGAAAAAAAAAATCACAAATGAAGCTTGTACAAAATCTGAACCTTGACAGGTCAATAGCTTTTAAAAAAAGGTACTTGTGTAAGGAAGTCATTCATGAATAAAAATGCTACTGAATTATGCTACAATTACTTCAAAACATATGGAGCAAATATAATGCAGGCCGCAGTAAGGGGAAATTAAAAAAAAGCAGAATTATAGTTGGTCCTGCTGCTCGTAAGATTTTGATCATGATCTTGCGCCTATGATTGAAGCAAGTGCAAGAAACTTCAATTCTTTAGTCTTCTGATAGGGGTTGAGTCTATGTTTATACAATTGTAGAAACATCCAGCCCTGTAGAAGACCATTCAGTGTGTCATGCCAGTACTAGCCCTTTGAAAGACCAGTTATGCTTTGTCCCACATCCCTGCTTTTTGTCTGTAACCTCATCCTCGAGTATCTGAACAATTCCTTTCTAAAATTATTTATGGAATCAACTTCCACCACCTTCCCAGAAAGAATCTTCCAGATCCTGACAACTCTGAGTGAAAAAAAAAACTTCTCCTCATCTTCCATCTAGATTTTTTGCCAATAATTTCGTATCTATGATCTCTGGTTATCGAACCATTTACCAGAAGGACTATTTTTTGCCTACCTACTCTAGCAAAGCCTCTCATCATTTTGAAAACCTTTGTTAACTCACCTCTTTACCTTCCCTGTTCTAAGGAAAACAGTCCTAATGTCTCCTCATAACTGAAGAATTTTATCCTGGGAGCTTCCTGGTAAACTTCCCCTTCACCTTTTCTAATAGCTTTACATTATTCCTGAGGTGTGGTGCCCAGAATAGTCCACAATACTCCAACTGAGGCCTAAGCAATAATTAATAAAGTTCAAAATAATCTCTTTGCTTTTCCTATTCCTATTTTTCTATTCCTCAATTTATAAATCCAAGTAGTCCATTTTTTAACCACTTTACCAATTGCCCTGTTGCTTTAGTCATTTGTGTATACGGACACCAAGGTCTCTCTGCTCATATACACTTTTCAAAATCATCCTTTTATGATATACTGTCTTTCCATATTAGTCCTCCCAAAGTGCATCACCTTACACTTCTCTGCTTGAAAACCGTCTGGTATGCTTCTAGTCCTTTGGTGGTACAGAACTTGAGTGTTGCTGTAAAAAGAGACATGTTGAAGCTTTTTGTCTTGCACTCATCAGGACACCATTGTTATTCTTGCCATTGATAATGTCCTGATGAATGCAAGACGAGAAGCTTTGACATGTCTCTTTTTTCAACAATGCTAAGCTTCTGTCCATTTGACCATCCTGTGTCATCATGTAGCCTATCAGTATCCTCATCACCAGTATGCCAAGTTCCATATCATGTACAAATTTTTGATGCTTCTCTGTCCTGCTGCCAGGATCTCCCAGACCCACCAAAAGTCAATGGTCTTTTGGCTGGCCCGCTGCATCCCCTATGGAGGGTCCTGCCACGGCAAGGCCGGAAATTCCCGGCCTATGTTGCTTATAATGAATGCATGGTTATAGTGGGCATAGCCCAGAAACAGAGCAAATGATTGAGGAAATTTTCATGTACTGATGTCTTGGTGCTAAACTGGCAAAAATTAGGTATGACCCAAATGTCCCCTCAGCTATGATTTTTCCAATCAAGCTCAACACCATCCAGTACAAGGCAGCTTGTCTGATTAGCACCCCATCCACTATTTTAAACATTCACTCCCTCCACCACCAATGCACAGTGGCAGCAGTGTTTACCATCTACAAGATGCACTGCAGCAACTCACCAAGGCTCCTTTGATGGCACCTTCCAAACCCACGATCTCTAACGCCTAGAAGGGCAAGGGCAGCAGATGCATGGGAACACCACCACCTGCGAGTTCCCCTCCAAGCCACACACCATCCTGACTTGGAACTATATTGCCGTTCCTTCACTGTCTCTGGGTCAAAATCCTGGAACTCCCTCCCAAACAGCACTGTGAGTGTGCCCACACCACAGGGACTGCAACGACTCAAGAAGGTGGCTCACCACCACCTTGTCAAGGGCAATTAGGGATGGGCAATAAATGCTGACCTAGCCAGCAATGCCCAGGTCCTGTGAAAGAATAAAAAAAGTCTGTTCAATCTTTTCCACCATAGCAGAAATGATAAAATGTTTTGCTGAATTGAAAATATATATCTATATAGCTATCTAATGCATTTACACCTGACTGAGACTGGTGTATCTAATATCCAGTGGGCCCACAAATCTACAACTGTCCTTTTGACAATAGCTGATTACTGCTGCAGGGTGGGTGTATATGTCTTGCCAGTTCTGTTTTGTAGACCATAAAATGTCCCAGGGTGGAATTGTTCTATGCAAGTGTGGCAAAATTTCATTATGATTTATGGTCTAGGGTTAATTATTTTGTGATACCTTTAGGCTTCAAGTCACCCCTACATAAAAATGGTCACAGGCTGCACTTGATATGAATGTAATGCAGCACCGATAAATGCTTCCCATTTAACTCTTAACTTACCTGGGAGAATGTAGAATACAGCAGTCTACCAAGAAAGCAAAATGCTTCAGTTAAAATCGTATATAGGATATTTCATAGGACCATATGGTACAAGAAGTGGCAATATGGGCCATTGTGCCTGTTCTGGTTCAAAGGTGGAGCTGTCCAATAGAAACACAGAGGCAGGGGTGGGCCATTGAGCACCTACAGCCAGTTCTGCCATTCAATTAAATCAGGCCTGACCAGTGACCCAACTCCATACACTTGCCATCAGAACTGTTCTGATGAAAGGTCATTAACCTGAAACGTTAACTCTGTTTCTCTCTCCACAGATACCTCCTGACCTGCTGAGTATTTCCAGCATTCGTAATCTTTTGCTTTTACATATACTTGTCTTTGCCCCACACTCCTTGATAAGTCTAGTTAATAAAAATCTATCAATTTCAGGTTTAAAATTTACAATTGACCTTGCATCAACAGCTGTTTAGAGAATTCCAAAATTCTACTGCGCTTTAGAAACCATAGAAAAGTTACAGCACAGAAAGAGGCCATTCAGTCCTTTGTGTCTGTGCCAGCTGAAAAAACTAGCCGCCCATTCTAATCCCACCTTCCAGCATCTGGTCTGTAGCCTTGCAGGTTACAGCACTTCAGGTGTGTAGATGTGTTACCTAGCTTCACTCTTGAAAGACAGGGCTTTAATTTTTAGGCCTTTATATCCTTTAACCTTAGCTTCCCCAACCACTAGAAATAGTTTCTCTCTATCTACCCTATCAATTCTGCTTAATATTTTGAAAATTCCAATTAAATCACCCCTTAACCTTCTAAGTCCCAGGCTGCATAACCCTAGTATGAATAATCACACCTTTGGAGTCCAGTTATCATTCTAGTAAATCTATACTCCACTCTTTTCAAGGCCAGTTATTTTTAGCTTCTTCATCAATGACCTTCGCTCCAACATAAGGTTAAGAGTGATTGCACAATGTTCAGCACCATTTGCGACTCCTCCGATACTGAAGCAGTCCATGTCCAAATGCAGCCAGACCTGGACAATATCAAGGCTTGGGCTGACAAACGGCAAGCAACATTTGCGCCACAGAAGTGCCAGGGGATGACCATCTCCGGCAAGAGAGAATCTAACAAAAATAAATTGATGTACCGGACAGGTTTCTACTTGAAACAGATAACTTTATTACAGACAGCTTAACAGAAGCTACATACTTGAACCAGGTCTTCGACTAGATTACCTGCACTTAAGGCTCATTGGTCAGAATGTCCAAGAACAATCACGTGACCCCTGATAGGCAGCAGGAAAGGCTATAACTTCAATCACTACATTTCCTCCCCCTTTAGTTTGTTACAGTTTCTATGTACAGAGAATATTTGAATATCCCACAAGATATACATATATACAAGTCAAAAGTTCTGTTGAAGGGTCATGAGGACTCGAAACGTCAACTCTTATCTTCTCAGCCGATGCTGCCAGACCTGCTGAGTTTTTCCAGGTAATTCTGTTTTTGTTTTGGATATATACAAGTCAGGTGATTAAATGAGGTAGTTTGCTTATTTGGTTAGAGCGGCATAGCTCTACCACTTGAGGTTCTTCCACTGGATTTACATGATCAGGTATTGCAGCATCAGACACATCATTAGAAAGTGGCAGTTGAGGGTTTGGCAACTCTACACAGACATTGGGAATGTCTATTCTAGGTTGTGTGTCACCTCAGGGATTAATGGTTTGATGTTAACCACGGGGGAATAGCTGGTTGTTGGAATGTCTCTCTATTCCTAAAATAATCCCCATGTTTTCAAACAATTCAGTCTTCCATTTCCACCTGGAAGGACAAGGGACCAGTTTCTGAGACAATTGTACCAGGAACCCAATAAGGTCCACTTCCAAAATTCCACACAAAAACTGTGTCTCCCACAGTAAATCTTTGAGCTTTGCTACGAATAACACGATTCAAGTTTTGATTACACTGATTCTTCTCTGCCTTCCCCTCTAAGTTTAGAAACACCAGACTTAACCTTGAACATTGGCAACATTTCATCAAGAATTCAGACGGCATTGAACCCATTGTCGAATGTGACTTTGTACAATAATTGATAAGAAAGTGGAAAAGTCGGGTTTCTAGAGTACCTTCTGATAACCTCTTCATTCCAGATTTGAAAGTTTGCACAGCTGTCTTAGCTAAACCATTTGATGAGGGATGCTATGGTGCTGTTTTAATATTTCTGATTCCATTTAAACTCTTGAATCTCTGAAACTCTGTACTGGCAAAGACTGTACCATTATCAGCAACGATGGCTTCCGATAGGCTGTATATGCTAAAACATTGATGCAGCTTTTCAATAGTTGCGTTCGAGGTCGGTGATCTGATTTTATAACCGTCCATCAATTTAGAATGTGCTTCTATGAACAATAAAAACATGATACCTAAGAATGGTCCTACATAATCAATATGTAGTTTAGCTAGGGTTGACCAGGCCACTCCCATAGATGTAGTGGCGCTAAAACAGGCAACTTCTGTCATTGCTGACAAAGGAGACAGTGCTTGACCATGCTTTCAATGCCACTGTCAATGCTGGCCACCAGACGTAGCTTCATGCAAACATTTTCATCTTCGAAATGCCTGGATGCACACTGTGAAGCTCTGTCAAAAATGGTTCTCTTCCTTGCGAAGGGACGACAACTCTTGATCCCCACAAGAAGATTCGATCTTGACAATTAACTCTGTTTTTTGGGTATGCAATGGTCTCATCTCTTCAGATACAGATGAATTTGATCACCCCTGCAAGGTCTTGAACTTTTGACAAAATTAGATCTCTGTTCATCCAATTCCTAATTTGCTTTATGCACACAGGCAAAGAGTCCAATAAATTCAGTACAAGCACAACATCTTGTGGAACTGGAGCATATACAATGCTATCTGGTAACAGGAGACAACCAAGTGTGTCCGCATTCGCAATATGCAAGCCAGGACAGTGCTTAAAGGTATAGTCATATGTAGATAATATCAAAGCCCAACACTGAATTCTTGCTGATGCTATTGGCGGAATCCTCACTCAATAAACCTATTAATGGTTTATGATCTGACTCAATGGTGAATTGTCATCCGTGGAGGTACTGATGGAATTTTTTCACTCCAAATATCAGCAATAAACCTTTCTTTTCTAGCTGGGAATAACCCCTTCTCACCTGCGGAGAGAATTCTGGAGACTTAGCCAACTGGCCTTTCTGATCCATCTTCCATCCTATGTGATAACACAGCTCCCACACCATAAGGAGATGCATCCCATGTTAATACCAATTCTTTTGATGGGTCCTAATGTACCAGTAAACATGATGACTGTAATAGCTTCATTTTTTCACATAGGCTTCTTGTTGCGAATTCCATGACCAACGATGATTCTTTTTTAACAATAAATGTAATGGTGCTGACACTGTTGACAGGTTTGGCAAGAAGTGGCTATAATAATTGATCAAACCCAGAATAGACTTGAGTTCAGTTACACTAGACAGAGAGGGCACCTCTTTGATTGCCCTAACTTTCTCTTCTACCGGATGCAAATGATAATCCAAAGGGTAGACGAGTGTGTTGATACAGGCCTTTGTGCATGTTGATGATTACATATCCTCTAGACGTGCTGTCCAGCTCTAGCTCTTGGAATGCATGGCTCATGTCCAGCTTGGTATAGGATTTGCCTCCAGCTAGCTTTGTATATGAGTCGTCTTTCCTCCGGATAGAATATTTATCTAGTTTGGATGCCATGTTCACGGTCAATTTATAGTCCCCACAAATTTGGGTCAGGTTTCACTACTGGGTGCTGCGCATTCTGAAAATTGGACTGGTTGGATGATGCCCAGCTTTTCTAAATGGCACAATTCTGCATCCACCTTCTCCTTAAGGGCATAAGGCACAAGTCTGGACTTAAAGAAATGGGATGCCGCCTCTGAGTCTACATATATTTTTGCTTGCAAGCTTTTTAACTTTTCTAATTCTTCACAATACTCTGCTTTATTTCCTTAACAGTTCAGGAACTCTTCCTGTTCTCAAGTGAAGTATTTCAGACCAGTTGAGCTTAATTTTCCATAACCAGTCTCGCCCCAGAAGACTAGGTCCTTCACCTTTCACTGTGATCACTGGAAGCTGGGCTGTCTGTTGCCCAAAGGACACAGGTGATGTCCTTTATCTGTATGGATTCTCCAGTGTATGTCATAAATTTAACAGTTGTATGCTCCAGATTCAGTGGCTGGGTACCTTCATTTAGGTACTAATATGTGTGCTTTCCCATAAATGTGGTTGAGGCTCCCATATCTACCTCCATTATTAATGCCTTCCCATTCGCTTGGATCGTGATTGTAATGGGTTCGGATTTTACAGCTGTGACATTGTACAGGGAACAGATGTCGATGTTGGCAGCTTCAGGATCTGTTATATTACTCACTTCAACCATTTTGGTCTGCTGCCTTATGGGCTGATTCGATTTCACTCTGCGTTGCTTTATTACGTAGCCCTTTCTTATGGCAGTAACGGCATTCTGCCTCCTTGAATGTGCAGGTGTCCAGCATGTATCACCCCCACATAACAAACTAACCTTCGAGTTGCTGCTGAAATGCTTCCATTAGGGTTTTTTGCTTTTTTAGCAGCAGAGATTGCCTCTCGCTTCTCTGCTGCGTCTCTGGTTTTTACGCCATGCCCAGTGGTTAGGTTCCTGGCCCACATGAAGAACAGTGCCATCTTATACATTCAGAAAGGCCTGGGAGTCTCTCACAGCACTTTCCATGGCTCATGCTATTTCTATGGTGCGCTTCAAATCAGTGTTGATCTCTGTGAGCCAATGGCGCTGAATGGCGTCATCATGAGCTCCATGAACATATCATTGATTGTGTCTCTGAAGTTGCAGCTCTCAGTCAATTGCTTCAACTTTGCTACATAGGTTGCGATGGACTCTCCCCAGGCCCTTACTCTGGAGTTAAACTTAAACCCCTGCATTATTAAGGACAGCTGTGGCTGGTAATGTGTTTTCATGAGGTCCACTAATTCATTAAAGGACTTAGAATTGGGTGCATTCAGGGCCGTCAGGCTGCAGCGTATGTCTTGCTACCACATACACTCAAAAGGATTATTTTCTGCTTCTCCTCTTCGGTAATTTTGTTTCCCACAAAATTAAAACCAAGGTGCTCTACACACTAGCTCCAGTCTTCCATAGTCGCGTCATAAGGATCGATTCTGCCAAAGGGTGGCATGACTGGTAAGTATTCTTTTCTTTTTCTAAGATGTGATGTACTATATTCACAAGGCGAGGTGCAGCGTGGGACTATTTTATCCTCGTCACCAAATGTAATGACTTGACGCACCGGACAGATTTCTACTTAAAATGGATAAACTTTATAACAGAGAGCTTTTCAGGTGCTACATGCTTGAACCAGGTTCTCGGCTAGAAAGCCACACACCCCCTCCCAGATTACCCATGCTGAGGGCTCATTGATTGGAGTCTCCGAGAACAATCACATGATCCCTGGTAGGCAGTAGGAAAGACTCTACCTTCAGTCACTACACTAACCATCAGCCCCTGACATTCAATGGCATTACCATCACTGAATCCCCCACTATCAATATACTAAGGATTACCGTTGACCAGAAAATGAACTGGACAACCTTATAAATATTGTATCTACAAGTGTAGGTCAGAGGCTAGGAATCCGGCAATGAGTAACTCTTCTCCTGACTCCCCGAAGACTGTCCACAATCTACAAGGCACAAGTCAGAAGTGTGATGGAATACTCTCCACTTGCCTGGATGAGTGCACCTCCAACAAAACATAAGAAGCTGAACACCATCCAGGACAAAGCAGCCCACTTGACTGGCACCCCATCCACAAATATTCACTCCCTCCACCACCGACGCACTGTAGCAGCAGTGTGTACCACCTACAAGATGCACTGCAGGAACTGACCAAGCTTCCTTAGACAGTACCTTCCAAACCCACGAGCACTACCATCTAGAAGGACAAAGGCAACAGACACATGGGAGCATCACCGCCTGGAAATTCCCCTCCAAGCAACTCTCCATCCTGACTTGGAAATATATTGCCATTCCTTCACTGTTGCTAGGTCAAAATCCTGGAACTCCCAACCCAGCAGCACTGTGGGTGTACCTACACCACATGGACTACTGCAGTTCAAGAAGGCAGTTCACCACCATATTCTCGAGGGCAATTAGGATGGCTAATATATGCCGGCCCAGCCAGCGATGCCCCATCCCATGAATGAATAAAAAAAACCACTCCACTCCCTCCAAGGCCAATATGTAATTCTTAATCTGTGATCCCAGAGCTGATCACAGTTTTCTATGTGTTGTCTAACCAGGACTTTGTAAAGCTGTAGCATAACATAGAACCATAGAACAGAATTTTACTGATCTGCAAGAGGTGGGACCCCACACTGCTTTGGAGCACCCCTTGGTAAATATAGGTGGCCTCCCAGCAGCAACCAGGGGGAGATTGTTTTTATAAGGAAAGAGGAGGTTGCAGGCATGGAAGGCAGCCCTCAGGCCCCTGCAGTTTCTAAAGAGGGGGTTCCCATCCAGCAATCTGCCTCCGACATGTTTTTAGTTTTTCTTTCCTTGAGCCCTGTCTCAATAATGCCCACCACTTCTGGCAGTGATGTTAAGATTTCTGATTTACTGGCCCTCTGATTGAGCTGCAGCCATCTTGAGGACTGCAATAGGCTACAACCCCGGCAGGGGCTATTTAATTAACTGCTGCTCTCAGCATTGAGGGAGGGGTGTTCCACCAATGTCGGCACCTCAACAGTTTTGATAAAATCCTGGCCATAGAGCAACCACAGCACAGGAGGCCATTTAGTCCACTGAGTCCATGTTGATTCCCTGTAGAGCAATTAAGCCAGTCCTGTTCTCTTTCTTTGTGCCTGTAAACCTGCAAAGATTATTTCCTTCAAATGCCTATCCAATTTCGTATGAAATCACTGATCTTCTCTGCTTTTATAGGCAGCAAGTTCTGGCCTATTGCCACTTGCAGTGTAAAACTTCCCACCTCCCTTGCATCTCTTGCCTAAAACTTTAAACCTGTATGCCCCTATCCTTGTATTCTAATTCTGCAGATACAAAAGACCAGCATTTCATCAACGTTTTAACTTTTTCTCTACACTTCTGTGACATTGAACCCCTAAGCCCCTTTGAACCTCCACTGCTTCCAACTTTTCACCACTTAGAAAGCACTTTGTTATATCCTTATATCCAAAGTGGATGATCTCACTCTAGCCAACACTGAATTCTATTTTCCACAGCTTTGCCAATTCATTTGACCTATTAATATCGCTTTGTAATTTTATACTTTAATCTACACTGCTTACAATGCTGCATGTCTTTGCATTATCAGCAAACGAAGATACATAGTTTTCTATCCCATCCCCTAAAATGTTAATAAATACAATGAATAGTGGAGGCCTTACAGAGATCCTTGTGTGATACTATTAGTCTTACATAGGATTTCTTTCCTCATGACAACCAGATCACAAAGGCTTGTCTCTGGGCAGAAGTTTAGTATGACCACTATTTCCCCACTCCCCCGCCATCCGGATTACTCTATTTCACCTTAAGTTGAAGGAGACATTTTAAAACACAACTGCCTTGCAAGGCCTTGTATTTGTAACAACAGGGAGAAGTATTTCTGTTCTTAGATTCTCTGCCTTGCTATCAATTCATTAAGTATCATCCAGGAAATGATTGCAAACTTGAAAATGACACACAGTCTTGGTTATCATATTTACAACAGGTTAATTTCCCATTAATTTTCTAAAAGCATTTTATCTGTAATTACTATGGGATTGTCTGCAATAAACTGAACAGTCCCAGTACAATAACACTAGTTGGATTAGAACCTGCATAAAATAATATAAAGCACATGGGTTACGTCCCTTCAGCCATGAACTAAACTCAATTTAGATTTTCCAATTACTGTGTTGCAACATCAACGGATTTATCTCTTAAACAGTGACAGTGGGTATGAACCCGACCTAATGAATAGCATGCCATTGTAATAGTTTTCATTGAATGAAACCATCCACAATATCTTTAGCTGAGGAGATTATTGTTTCTGGGAAAATTGCTTACTAGAGACATGAAGGAAGAGTCACATCTGGTGTGCAAACATATTTGGCCTTCCTTCAATTCCTCTACTTGGTGGAAAGCTAAATGAGAGATTCTATCAGAAGTAATCTGAGCAAGAAATTCATTAAAAAAGTAAAGCATTTGATCCACACAAGGTGCTTTGGAAAGTCTATTTGCATAGAATTTTCATTTATTAAATCTACATGTCATGTGTATATTGTACCTCCTGCTTTCACCCTGCAGGGATATGTTAAATATGTTGAAACATTTGAAAAATTAAAAGATAAAGTTATTATAGAAGTTCTCAGGGACTAAGGAATAATTTTAATGTACAGTGGAGATATTAAATATTTTGCATTGTCTTTTACAAATAACGAGGAAATGAGGTGTACTCAAGAGGGATAGAGAGCAATTTCTAGCTGTAACTGTTGGTTAGGAAAGGGTAGCAGAATTGAACAGTAATTTGCATTTAAAAAGCTCTTTCAACGGGAAGAACATACCAAGGCGTTTCACAGATGCATAATTCAGAAATAGTCAGCAAGCTGAAGAGGGAGGTACTGGAAAAGTGACCCAAAGTTTGGTTGAAGACATAGGTTTCAAATAGAATCTTCAAGGAGAAAGAAGAATGGAGAGGTTTAGAAAGCTCATCCAAAGTATGAAGCCAAAGTGGCCGCAGGTGTAATTGCTAATTGGCAGAATGCACAAGACGTTGATGCCAGAGGCAGTTCAGCGGTGGTGTCTGGTACAGAGAAAGTCACTTTTAAACTTGAGACACTTGGGGATCTAGTTTGAATATAAAGCATGAAGGATGGGCAGTGGTCAAGTGGGATGGTGTGAAATAGAATTTAATTCACTGATATAATTCCAATTTAATGATAACAGAATGATCACCATTTCTCATATAAATCCCTGTTTGGTTTATTATTCAGCAACCACAAGACTGTTAATGTTACAGCTGGTGAACCTTTATTTTGATTATTTTATGCTGACCAAGAGAACAGAGTGCTAAAAGTAAAAGCTCATTGAGCAGAAAAATCCTTTGCAATGAAGAGTCTAGCTGAATTTTTATTTTGATAATAAAGCTAAAAGACCATATTTAGTTTGAGCAATTGGTACAATGCTGATGCAAAGATAAAGTCCCCTGACATTACTGAGAGCTGGAATGTATCCCACCACAGTACTGCCCAATGGATTAGTAGGGGATGCAACTCTAGGGCTGCTAATTGTGATTGGGCATATTGCTGGATGTGTCATCATCTGACCTTCTACCTTGAATCCCCTGCCCCTACATTCCAGTCTTGGTTGCCAAACATGTCCATACTGGCAGTGCACCATAAGACCATAAGACTATAAGACATAGGAGCAGAAATTAGGCCAATCGAGACTGCTCCACCATTCAATCATGGCTGTTAAGTTTCTCAACCCCATTCTCCCACCTTCTCTCTGTAACCTTTGATCCCCTTACCATCTTCCTAGCCAATTGGAAAATAAATAGGCTCTTCAGCCTATTTGGATGGTTCTTGACTGTCAATAAAACAACCTATTATCCTATATCTAATATTTTGATAACTAATAAACAAATCTGTTCAAAGAAAATAAAAAAAAAACACTTTCTTATTGCCCCTATGAATGTTGCACTGTTGGAGCTGCTGTCTTTTGGATCAGACATTAAATGGAGGTCTCATCTGCTCTCCCTGGCAAGAGATCTCGTGGCAATGTTTTGAAGAAGAGCAGGGTAGTTATTCCTAATGTCATGTCAAGTATTTATTCCTCAATCAACATCACAAAAACAGATTTTCTGATCACTATTGTGTTGCTGTTCATGGTTCCTTGCTGTGATGAAAATTAGTTTCTGTGCTACCTATATTACAGCAATGACTTCACTTGATTTGGTAAAACGCTCTGGGATTTCTAGGGGTTGTGAAAGGCACTATATAAATGCAAGTCTTTCTTTCTTTTTGGATACTTACTTCTGATCCACGACCTTCAAACTTAAGTGGCACTGGGAAAAGTACACACAAACAAAGTATAATGGATTTTTCTGCACCTATTTTATTAGCCAAAGTTCCGGCATATTAGAGAGGTAACGCTTGGGGCTGTCACATAGGGAGTGTATTTGGAAAAACTGTCTAGCTTTAGTGAGGAGGACACAAAGAGGCAGAAAAAGAATATAGACAGATTAAGTGAGTTTGCAAAATGACAAAGGATGGAGTTTATTGTGGAGAAGTGTGAGGTAATTTACTTTGGTAGTAAGTATAGAAAAACAGGATTATTTTAAAAGGCATGAAACTTTTAAGTGTTGATTTTCAGAGAGATTTGGGTGTACTCTTAAAAGGAGCATAGAAATTTAGCATGCAGGTAAGGCAAGCAACTAAGGATTGGAGTGTAAGAATGAGGATATCTTGCTACAATTGTATTGGGCTTTGATGAGTTCACACCTGGAGTACAATGCGCAGTTTTGGTCTCCACTTCTAAGGAAGGATATACTTGCCCGGGACGTAGTATGGCAAAGGTTCACGAGATTGATTCCTGGGTTCAGAGGGTTGTCCAATGATGAGAGCTGAGTAAATTGGGCCTATACTCTCTGGAGTTTGGAATAATGTGAGGTGACCTCATTGAAACATAGAAAATTCTGAAGCTGCTTGACAGGGTTGACACTGAGAGGTTGTTTCCCCTGGATGGGGAATCTAGAACACTGGGCACGGCCTCAGGATAAGCGATCAATCATTTAGGTATGATGGGGAAGACAAGCTGTCCATGGTGTCCTGGCTTCCGACATTGGAGAGGGGCTGGAAGCCAGGCCCTGCCCACTGCAGGGCATTCCCTGTGGGGCATTGGGTCACTGCCGGCAGAGGTTGTTGACCTGGAAAGACTTCGGGCAGGGAACACAGTCAGTCCTGTGGGTTCAAGGGGCCATGAGAAGAGGGGGATCCCCTTTGTGTCTGGGAGACAAGGTAATCTGAGTTACCTGGTCATGGGAAATCAGCAGTAGGAGCTTCACCAACTGAATTGTGCTACCCACCTGATTAGGGATCTAAACTCTTGGCAGTATCCTGGTAGATCTGGATTGTCGGCCATGAATATCCATTGTAAATAGTACATTGTTCTAAGTTAATTTTTCCATTAATGTTTATAAAGATTTGATGCCAATGGAATAAATGCCCTCTTATCTTATAATCTTTGTGCTGATTGTGTGCTTGAAGCTCACATTATGTAGGGACTGAGATGAGGTGGAATTTCTTCACCCAAACTGTTGTGACATTCCTTTCTTTCATACAATTAAGGTTAAGATCATTGGATTTTTGATCTCTCTTAGACATGATGAGGATTGGCTGACAGCCCAGACAGCCATTATGCTTGCTGAAACACCTGCATCCAAGAAAAAACATTCTTTGCTTGACAGATCAGTCCCTCTGACTTCTGCTGTCAATTTCATAATATTTGTTGACATAAGTAAATGGTTTCAAGTTGTTGTGATTTTTTTATTGATACTTTAAAAGGTCTAGATGATTAAAACTTTATTGCCTTCTAAGTGAAATGACTTTTTTACACATACTAGAAATTATGAATGAATTGCTTTTTTAAAACTTTTCTTCATACATCCTACTGTCACTATAGGGTTCATTGGTTCTATACAGTGTATAGTGGGTAAATGGGCATGAAAGTGCCATAGATAGGCATAGCAGCATGAGATGTCATGAGAGATTGGGTCAAAGGACAGAGGTTGGCATGGGGTGTAGGAAGTAGGGAGGTAGGGCAAAGCTTGGCATTGGTGCTATGTGGCACCATAGGGGTGGATAGAAGGGCAGAGCTTGGCATGATGGACATGAGGGACCATAGGAGGTGGGTGGGTGGCAGACTAGGGTTCATGACTCCTCTGAGGGGCCGTGAACCATGGCTCTTTGAAAACCTGGCTCGACTCCATGGGGAGAATTTTCTCCCTGTAGGAGGAGGTTGTGTGGGACAGGCGGGGGTGGGCACAGGCGCTGTCCCAGGCGCGAACCTGATTGGCGCCCCCCAATCAGGTCCACGCCACCATTTTACGTGGGCGGACCAATTAAGGCTGAGCGCTCCCTATTGCAGAGATAGTTATGTCCTACCCCTCTGCAATTTTCATGGGGAAGAATTTTCGGGTCGGCGAGCAGGGGCGGGGTTCGCTTGCCGATTCGTAAAATGACGCATAGTGATATTGAGCAAGGCATCCCGACGTCACCGCGTGTCATTTAGATTTTCAGTTGGGCGGGTGCCTCAGGGAGATTAGTTTAAACATGTAAATAAAGAAATTAAAAAATGTTAAAACATGTCCCCCATGTGACAGCGTCACTTGAGCTGGGGCATGTTTATCAAATGTTTGAAATTTTTAAATTTAATTAATAAACCCTTCATGAAACCTCATCCCACCTATTTCATGGAAAATATGAAGGCCGCCTGGGCTCCTCACCTGCCCGCCAACCTTAAGGTTGGACCGGCAGCATTCTTAATAACTTTAATTACTTTCTTAATGGCCTTAATAGGCCATTGATGGTTCGGTGGGTGCGCAGCTGACGCGGCAGCGCGCCCGCCGAACTGAAAATCTAAATGATGCCTGCTCAACATCACCGCGCATCATTTTATGAATCGGCGAGCGAGCCCCATCCCTGCTCGCCGACCCGAAAATTCTTCCCCATGAAAATTGCAGGGGGTAGGACACACCTATCTCTGCAATAGAGCCGGCCAGGCTGAGAGTGCCAGATGCAGTCTTTTGGCAGGAACAAGACCACACCCTTTAAAGGGCCTCCCAAAATTCACACAGTCCAGGAATGGGGTTGAGAATCCTAGAATCCGGAACTGCCCAACATTTTTAAATTGCTCCCGAGTCATCCTGACTCAGTGAAAATCCAAGCCATTGTTGGCGATTAGCAGAAAGGATTGGAAATCAGGAGGCGAAAGGTAACAAGGAATAGAAACATAGAAACTAGGAGCAGGAGTAGGCCATTCAGCCCTTCGAGCCTGCTCTGCCATTCATTATGATCATGGCTGATCATCCAACTCAATAGCCTGCTCCCGCTTTCTCCCTATATCCTTTGATCCCTTTCGCTCAAGAGCTATATCTAACTCCTTCTTGAAAACATACAATGTTTTGGCCTCAACTACTTTCTGTGGTAGCGAATTCCACAGGCTCACTGGGTGAAGAAATTTCTCCTCATCTCAGTCCTAAATCGTCTACCCCATATACTCAGACTGTGACCCCTGGTTCTGGACTCCCCCACCATCGGGAACATGCTTCCTACAGTTACCCTGTCTAGTTCTGTTAGAATTTTATAAGTTTCTATGAGATCCCCCCTCATTCTTCTGAACACCAGTGAATATAATCCTAATTGACTCAATCTCTCCTCATATGTCAGTCCCGCCACCCCAGGAATCAGTCAGGTAAACCTTCACTGCACTGCCTCTATAGCAAGTACATCTTCCTCAGATAAGGAGACCAAAACTGCACACAATGTTTCAGGTGTGGTCTCCCCAAGGCCCTGTACAATTGCAACAAGACATCCCTGCTCCTGTACTCCAATCCTCTGGCTACGAAGGCCAATATTTGCCTTCTTTACTGCCTGCTGTACCTGCATGCTTACCTTCAGCAACTGTTGTACAAGGACACCCTGGTCTCATTGTACATTCCCCTCTCTCAATTTATAGCCATTTAGATAATAATCTGCCTTCTTGTTTTTGCTACCAAAGTGGATAACCTCACGTTTATCGATATTATACTGCATTTGCCATGCATTTGCCCACTCACTCAGCTTGTCCAAATCACACTGAAGCATCTCTGCATTCTCCTCACAGCTCACCCTCCCACCCAGCTTTGTGTCATCAATAAATTTGGAGATATTACATTTAATTCCCTCATCTAAATCATTAATATATATTGTGAATAACTGGGGTCCCAGCACTGATCCCTGCGGTACCCCACTATTCACTGCCTCCCATTCGGAAAAAGACCCGTTTATTCCTGCTCTTTGTTTTCTGTCTGCTAACCAGTTTTCTATCTATTTCAATACACTACCACCAATCCCATGCGCTTTAATTTTACACGCCAATCTCTTATGTGGGACTTTGTCGAAAGTCAAAATAAACCACATCCACTGGCTCCCCCTCACCAACTCTGCTAGTTACATCCTTGAAAAATTCCAGTAGATTTGGCAAGTATGATTTCCCTTTCATAAATCCATGTTGACTCTGTCTGATTCCGTCACTGTTTTCCACATGCTCAGCTAGTAAATTTTTTAGAATGGACTCTAGAATTTTCCCCACTACTGACATCAGGTTGACTGGTCTATAATTCTGTTTTCTCTCTGCCTCCCTTTTTCATAGTGAGTGTTGGTTATGTAGCAGCCAAATAGAAGACAATAAACAAGAATGCAGGCCATCTTGCTAACACAGCATTCTGCTGAGATTTTGGCTACCTTCAAGCCCTAACCTGCTCCCTCCTCCTTCCCCAGAAACACAGGCACTCCCATTCCACATTGACAGTTTGGAAAATGTCTTTTCCAATTGTATGCACCTCTTTTCAGACATCTGCTTAGAAACCATTATTGTGATGTAGTGGATTGATGCTTTAAGTGCTTGTATGACCTTCCTCTGCATGCTATTTTACATAGATTGCATAGAATTTCCAGCACAGAAGCAGGCCATTTGGCCCAACTGGTCCATGACAGTGTTTATGCCTCCTCCTTTTCTCCCTAATGTATTTATCTAGCTTCCCCTTATATAGATCTATGTTCTTTACCTCAGTGGTGAGCCCCACTCCTAAGAGACATGTTAACCTATTCATGATAAAATAACAAGCAGCATGTTAAGCATTCAGCATGAACATGAACAGCCATTTCGAGGCCACAGAGTTTATTTATCCATCACTCTGCCGTTGCTTGTTTAAAAGTAAAAAGGTCTAAGCAGAACATCCATATTCCTTCACAGATTAAAGGAAATACAATAGGTCAATGATTTTGACCAAGCTTGGAGTTTAACGGTTTCTGAATCATATTGTCACATCAGGTACATTATAAACCTCAATATGAATAAATGCGTGAAACAGTCTGCATGCAAACTCTGAGATGAAACATGCTAGATTAATATGCAATGGGTACAAGGCTTTGCTTTGGCTTAGTTTTGATTGTACAAACCTCCTCATTTAAATTTCTAATAATAAAACTCTGACATTTGTACAACACCATCAAAGTAATTTTGCAGTAAATTAAACTAATTATCTGCCATAAATCAATGATTCGCGTCACCACCAACACCGTCACTGCTGGAATATGAAGAGAGAGGCAGGTCTAATTAGTTGGCCTGGAACTGGCGACGTGAGAGCACATAAATAGCTGACTGTTTACCACTGTCAGCTGCGTTGTCTCAAGCTGTTATCAGGTGAAATTTGCTGAGCATATCTAATTGACTCATGAACAGAAATCGAGAAAAAAAGCTTTTGTTAAATTGAGATTGAGTGAAATGTAAAAAGTGCTGGACAGTAACCAATCTTGCAAGTCTAAGCACAAGCGCTTGTGTGAAACACCTTTAAAAATAAGCTGAGTAAGTAATTGATTAGGAACACGGGGATGGAAAATCCACCAGATGGGCTAAGCTGGGGTACATTGAAAAAACTTCCATTTGTGTAGCACCTTTCACAACCTCAGGGTGTTTCAAAACTCTTTAAAGACAATTGATTACTTTGGGTGGAATCATCCCAGAGTCCCGAAAGGCAAAAAGACTGCAGCCCCCTCCCCTGGTTTAAAGACGTGTCCTTCAAGCACCTTTTGGACACTGTGGAGGCCCACCGTGATGTCCTCTACCCCCGCGCTGGCCGCAGGGTGGGCAGAAACATCAGTAACCCCACAAAGGAGGCAGTGGCAGCGGTGCTCAGTGCCAATGCCCTTCAAAAGAGGACAGCCACCCAGTGCCGCAAGAGGATGAATGATCTCCTTTGTTCTGCCAGGGTAAGTCACTCTCCTCATCACTCTCAACTCACACACTCATGAACCTTTCACACATCCACAGGGCCCTCACTCATTGCCAGTTCATGGGACATCACCATTCACTCTGTTACACACACCTTCATTATCCTCATTCTGTCTGTGTGCCCACTCACCACCCACACTTGCCAGGCATGCTTATCATTTGGCCTGGCAGGCGTCCTGCTTACTCTCTCTCCATCTCTATTCATGCAGGACAAGCTGGCACACAACAAGAGAGAGAGGTCATAGACCGGTGGAGGAATGCCTGAAATCAAGGTCCTCACGGACTTTGAAAAGACAGTCATCCAGCGATGATCTGGACCAGTCCAGTGCTAACGGTGAGGTCAGCGGTGCTCCACCAAGTGACGGTCTAGCAGGGCAACATCCATCAGACAACCATGCTGTGTGGCAATGCAGCCTCTTCAGCCTGTGGAGATGGAGCTGCTGACGTCACAGGAATAGAAGACTCGGGGCCCTCGGATACTCCTAGGTAGGAGGATCAGCAGATGCACAGTCCAGGGCCGTCCACCCAGGTGGATCAGGGAGTGTCTGGCCTATCTGAATCCCCTCTTCCTGTGACCTCAGCAGCTCCAGCTCCACAGACTGAGGAGGCTGTCACTGCCACACAGCAGGACCTCAAAAGCAGGCCAGAGCCCTCCGAGTCTTGGCCCTCCAAAGGACACCCACCAAGGTCATCAGAGACAGGATGTAGCAGTCAGCAGGCTGCCTCCACCTCTGTTGTGGATGTCGGGGGAGCACCAAAGGAGTGGCAGGGTTAGGATGGTTAAGAAGATGTAGTTGCACAGCCTGGGTATGGGTGTTAGTCACTTACACATTATACTCACAGTTGTAAATAAACTCCCAAGAACATCTCCCTGCCTCTGGCTCCTTGTTCTAATGAGCAGTTTTTGTGTCACTCAAATGTGAAACCTTTCTGCACAAGATAAAGGCAGGTGTCTCAGTCCAGGGCCTCTTCCCTGTGCCTGTTGCAGCCTTCAAGCCAAAGAGATGATCCAGCCTCACACTCCCTGAAAACATTACTGATGCCTGCACCTCGACAATGCTGGTCATTGCTGCCAGGATATCATGGGTAGGCATCACTGTGTTCCCTCATTCTCTCTGTATGCTCTCAGTACCTTTAAGATGGGGCTGGCCCCCACCTCTGTGACCAGTGATAATAAAAAGAGAAAATGCTGGAAAAACTCAGCAGGCCTGGCAGTGTCTGTGGAGAAATAAACAGAGTTAACATTTAGAGTCCGTATGAATCTTCCTCAGACGAGTAACGCCGTCTTCCTGAAGGGGTCAGGTGCTGAAGATTGACAAAGCATCAGATGCATTTAAAGTTTCATGGTTGTAGCTCTATCATATGACCCTGATCACAGAGTGTAAGTGAGCTGCCCTCGGCCAGACAGGAGTAAGACGTTCACAGAGGCTATGTGAAGATCTATGTAGTATCCTTACTGCATGTCGTCATCATCCTCCTGGAATTGAGGGACCATTAGGACCTCCTCTGCATCTCCATGACAGGAGAATTCTCACAGAGAGCATTTGTGCTACCATAAGCCAGACTGGAGTTAAACATTCACAGATGCAATGTGAGGATCTATGGGGTCACCTCACGACATGTTGTCATCATCCTCCACAAATCTAGCCTCCTGAGCACACCCGCCTTGTCTGGCCAGTGCGATGGCCTCATCACCTTTATCGTCGCCTTCGAGTACCTTCTCACCCTCATCCCCGTCGATGACCTCCAGCTCCTCCATCTCCTCATCAGCCAGCTCCTCTCCCCATTTCATCACCAAGCTGTAAAGGGACGTGCAGATGACAGTGATGCATGACACCCCATGAAAACCTCTGTGGACTGTATTGCAAGGCTCCACCAGACTGGTCCAGGCACCGGAACTTCATCTTCAGCATCCCGATGGTTTGCTCCACCAAGTTGCGAGCTGCAGCATGAGCCTCATTATACCTTCACTCTGCTATATTCTGAGGTCGCTGCATGGGTGTCATCAGCCACATCCTCTGTGGGTAGTCCTTGTTCCCGAGGAGTCATCCCTGCAGCCATTGTGGACCCTGGAAGATGTCAGTGACTGACTGAGGATGTAGGAGGCGTGGATGATCCCTGGAAACCGAGAGCAGACCTGCGGGATGCATTTCTAGTGGTCACACTCCAACTACACATTCAGTGAGTGAAATCCCTTGCAGTTGACATGGTTGTCCTCTTATTATGATGGAGATCTGAGTTTTTTTTTGGAATTGCACCATTTCTTTTTACACGTGGGTGCAGTTGATGGCACCCTGCACCTGTGGGAAACTCGAGATCTGCGAAAATCCAATCGCTTTTGCATCCTGGCGTTCCTGTTCCCAAGTGAAATGCACAAAGTTATGTGCCTTAGTGAAGATGGCATCCGTGACCTCATGGGTGCATTTGTGTGTGGAGGCTTGCGGTATCCCACAGAGGTCACGTGTGGAGCCCGCAAAGGAGCCACTGATGTAAAAATTGAGCATCATGGTCACTTTCACAGCCACGGGCAGTGGATGCGCTCCATGTCCTGGTGGCACCAAATCCTGCAGTAGCTGGCAGGTGTGACCGACCAGTTCCCTAGACATGCGGAGTTTTCGGTGACACTGCTTCTCGATCATCTGCAGGAATGAACGGCGGTGCCTATAGGCCCTGGGTCTAGTTAGACGCCATCCAGCGTTGGCTCGCTGTTGCTCATCAGCGGTGTGTGCAGCCACCCATTTTCCTGAAGGTGTTGCTCCTCCCTCTGCACAGACAGGTACCTCCGTCGCTCTCTTCTCCATTGTTTCTGCTCTCTGTATGCCACCAGGTATGCAGCTAAATCACCAGGCTCCATGCCCCGATGTACTCCTCCTGCAGGATGAAAGAGAGAGATGCATGGGTTAGCTTGGGTGTACTAAGAACCTCTCTTGGTTAAGCATGAAGACCCCTAAACGCATCCCAGAGAGTGCTAGCCACCACTTGGATGGCCAGAGATCAGTGTGCTGCATGGCTGCCCGAAACCCCACCCTTCTCCGCCCCACTCCACCTGACCGATTGGCGGCAGCTTTGCCTATTGGACTGCATGCTGTGCTCTCAGCTCAGGTGCAGACATTCTCCTAACCCGCACAGCAAGGCTGAACTGTTAGCTTGAACCATGGGGGAGACTGATCCAAACCGGGATGATGACATTGCAAGGGGCTGTGAGAGTCTCCACCATGGAGTGACTGCTCCATGGCCAGTTTTAGCAAGAAGATTGTACAACGTGCCCTGTCATCCAACTATTCTGCAGTCCACTAAAACGGTCATTAGTTTGCAGTCTGTGCCCGAGGGGTGAAAAGCCCTGGAACACTTGGCAGCACTTTGATGCCTCTGCATTGCTTGAGTGGGCAGATAAGCTAGAAGCCTGATTCCATGCATGTCAATGTAGTTGTGTCTGAACAGTCTCAGCTGCGGATGAATGGTCACTTTATACAAGACTTCCCTGATACGAAGCAACTTCCCATGCTTGTGCGCTACATTCAACAACAGGGCAGCCATTGCCCCCTCCCAAGACGTCTCACCTGCAGTGCAGCCCTTGACCCCACCCCACCAACTCATCTCAACCGCAGTGCAGTACTTGCTTCCCCCCACAGCTTGCCTCAACTGCAGGACAGCCTTGCCATCCCCCCACCTTCATCATGTCCCCTCAACTGCTGTGCAGTCCTTGCCCCCGACCAACGTGCCTCATTCTTGAAGTCCAACAGGCAGCCCTCGTGAGCGCTGTTCAACGTTACTATGCATTCACCTCCGAGTTCCCCTCAAAGCACAGCCCGCCAAGTACATGCCTTATATATGCAGATGATCCCTGGTTGGGCATGATTACAACTTATAATGCAGATATAACAACTTATATGCAACTTATATTACAAAAAGGTTCTCAATGTCTGAAGGCAGGAAACATGGTCTGCCATTGATGGGCAGAGCAGGCGATTGCAAACTGGTTTCACAACATCGTGAAACTGATTTTTGGCCCTCTCGCCATATTGTTCGCTCACACTGCCAAACATGCCTGATGCCAGCGGGCATGGAAAATTCTGTCCTTTGGAAATGTAGTCACTATTGTAATCTTAAGGAAATACATTTTTTGGGCGATGGGTGTCACTAGCAAGGCCAGCATTTTTTGCCTATTGCTAGTTGCCATTGAGAAGGTGATGGTGAACCATCTTGAACTCCTGCAGCCCTTATGGTTAAGGTACTCTCACAATGCTACTGAGCAGGGGGTTCAAGGATTTTGACCCAGTGATGATGAAGGAATGTGATGTATACCCATGTCAGGTTGGTGCATGACTTGAAGGGAGCTTGAGGGTATGGTGAGATCAGAAACACAGCTTTGAATTTTGCCCATAGGAAGGTCTCTCAAACAGCAATGAGAGACATGACCAGATAATCAGTTCCTTTTTAGTGCTGTGGGTGAAGGGTGACCAGCACAAAGTGGGAGAACCTGACAGTTCTTCTTGGAAATAGTGCTGTGGAATCTCTCACATCCAAGTATGAGGGCAGTCAGGGCCTTGATGCTATAATGCATCTACATCTCTATTTCGTGATTTACATGGACATATCCTGTGTGGCAAGCAGGCACCTCAGAGTGAATGATGTAGATTGTAAGGCTGAATACATTTTGGAGTTTTATTTGAGTTCTTTGGAGAGGCAGGGAGAAATCTTGTGCATCTTCTCTGCTGGAAATTTAAATAAATTGTGTGTGCTCCATGCTTGACATAAATTGTATAAGGACAATAAA
Organism: Carcharodon carcharias; assembly: GCF_017639515.1. NCBI lineage: Eukaryota > Metazoa > Chordata > Chondrichthyes > Lamniformes > Lamnidae > Carcharodon > Carcharodon carcharias. Next base: position 105,727,546 of record NC_054470.1, read on the forward strand.
AGGAAAACTTTGAAGTACCTTTCTTGTGCCATGTTTTTTCATATTTACACAAACTAAGTCACCCTAACTAAATCTCCACTGCCCGCAGATAGATATCTTGCATCCAGCAACATGTAGGTGCATCCTAAATAATTTATAGAACCACGTCTAATAACTTGTGATGTGTATGATGTGCAGCCCAGTAGAATCTAGCTGACAATTTTCTATCTTGTGCTTTTTGGGAGGCCATGGATTTTCTCTTCAAGGTGAGAGAAAGAAAGACTTTGGTGCCTTTCACTATCTCAGGACCTCCCAAAGCGCTTTACACCCAATGGAGTATTTTTCAACTGCAATCACTGTTGTGGGGGTTGTTTTGTGATGCAGCGGGTAGCGTTCCTAACTAGAAATCATGGAAATCATGTGAGAATCAAGAGTGCTGTATTTAGTGAGGCCATCGAATAGGTTCTCAAACTGCAGCCCGTGAAACATTGCCCCTGGGGTCAGAGTTCAATATTTCTAAGGTCAGACACACCACATGCTTGAGCACATCTTGATCCTGTGCGATAATATAAAATGAATGACTTCCATTGAAGTTGTGAGAGATGTGAAATGGACTGCCAACTTGCTATCACCTACTCTACACTATCACACAAAATGGCCCCAGTGTCTTAAATTCTGTGATAAAAACAAAAAAACTGCGGATGCTGGAAATCCAAAACAAAAACAGAATTACCTGGAAAAAGTCAGCAGGTCTGGCAGCATCGGCGGAGAAGAAAAGAGTTGACGTTTCGAGTCCTCATGACCCTTCGACAGAACTTGAGTTCGCGTCTAAGAAAGAGTTGAAATATAAGCTGGTTTAAGGTGTGTGGGGGGGGTGGAGAGTGAGAGAGAGAGAGAAGTGGAGGGGGTTGGTGTGGTTGTTGGTGACATCTTTTGATGATCTGCTTCTATCACTGCTTGTTTGTCCCTACAACCACATCAACCCCCTCTACTTCTCTCTCTCTCTCTCTCTCCGCCCCCCCCCCACCCATCTTAAACCAGCTTATATTTCAACTCTTTCTTGGACTCAAACTCAAGTTCTGTCGAAGGGTCATGAGGACTCGAAACGTCAGCTCTTGAATTCTGTGCTGTTTTGGCTGCACCTATTGCTTTAATAGCACAATGACTTCTGCTGCTGTGTTCAAGCGAACGTTGTAATGTTAGAGCTATTTTTCTGCTTTCAGCTGGCATTTCTTTTCGGGAATTAGGATGTGGTCTCCAGGCTCAATATTTTCATGGGAGCCCCATGCACTAAAAAGTTTAATAATCTCCGCAGCATTGGCCTGAATTTTTCATTCGGTGGGTCCGTGCGATCGGCGGGAAATGGGTTTCCGCCCACGATTGGCCTCCGACTACGATTTCACGCTGGCTGGTCAATTAACAGCCTGCCAGTGTGAAACGCACGCTGAGAAATGGTCGTCGTTGCCGGGGTGGAGGTTGGGAGGAGGGCAGGTGCCAACGCCTAACGGAGGGTGTGGGTGAGCACTTCTAGTGAGCTCCCCGAAGGCAGACAGGGAGCTGCAGACCTCCACAGGATTAACGAAATAACAAAAATGCTGCAAAATATGCCCATGCAGCAGAATTAAGTACCTGAAAGCAAACCTCATTAAAAAAAACAGTCCCCAGATATTTCTTTTCATTTTGTTTCCCCATGGAGATTTCACCCCACCCCGGATCGAGGTTTGAGCACAAAATGGCACTCTCTTGCACGTTGGACGGAAAGCCCCAGCCAAAAAAGGGCAGGAAAATGCAATACTCTGCTGAGAAGTGGGAAGCAGCCACTGCTAGCAGACAAATAAAAAGGAATACTTAGCAGCAAAAATAAGGAATAATGGCAACAGGGGTGGAAACAGACAACCTTAAAATGATTGGCAGTTTAAAAAAATCGAATGTTTTTATTGTCATCGAAACAGACATATTATAAGACAGTGCAAGGAAAGAATCAGGCAGACTTTCAAACAAAAGAAAAAACCCCTTGAGATCTACAGTGTAGAAGAGCCTGAAGCAATAAATTCAGATATTTATTCATTATTTAATTTGATGGTTGGAAAAACAGAACCAATATATGTAACAGTGAAGGTGATGACAGACCGATTAGAATGAAAGTGGATACAGGAGCTTCCACTACTGTGATTGGTGAACACACCTTCAAATGTCTGAATTATGGTGAATATAAATTAAATTTGGAAGAAACTGATGCCAATTTAAAAACTTACATGAGTGAAGACATCCAAATCAAAGGCATAAGCAGAGTTACTGTCCATTATGGAAGCCGATCGGTAAAGCTACCCTTGATGGTAGCAGATGAGCGGCCAAGTCTCCTTGGACGAAACTTGCTAAAGGAGATTAGGTTAAAATGGGCTGAAATTTTTTAGCTGAGAGCAAGGGGGTTACATGAGCTACTACAAAAATATGCCTCAGTCTTCAAGGATGAACTTCAGAAGATCCAGGGGCCACAAGCAAAAATTTATGTGGATCCAGAGGCAACCCCCTGATTCATAAAGGCAAGACCAGTACCTTATGCACTTCGGGAGGAGGTCTGCACCAAACTGGACCGATTAGAGAAACAAGGCATTATACAACCTGTGCAGTTCTCAGAATGGGCAGCACCAATAGTCCCTGTCCTTAAACCTGATCAAAGCGTTTGAATTTGTGGAGATTACAAATTTACAGTTAATAAAGTGGCTAAGCTGGACAGACACCCCATACCAAAAATTGAAGACCAATGTGCTAAGCTGGCAGATGGGACCGCCTGCACAAAGCTTAATATGAGTTACGTTTCTCAACAATTATAGTTAGAGAAAGCCTCCCAGGAAGTTGACACAATTAATACTCACAAAGAGCTGTACCAATATACCCGTTTGCCTTTCAGATCTCCTCAGCTTGCGCCATATTCCAGCGAACAATGGAAAGTTTACTGCAGGGACTGCCCGCGTTGTAGTTTATTTAGATGACTCACTGAAAAGGAGCATTTGGCAAACTTAGAAGAAGTCTTAAAATGTTCCTTGCAGGCTGGAATTCATTTAAAAAAGAAAAGTGCACATTCCAAATGAGGGAGGTAATCTATTTGGGTCACTGGGTAGATTCACAGGACCTCCACCCAGTTGAGGAAAAAGTGAGGAGGCACCTGCACAAAAGAACACCTCCGAGCTCAAATCATTTTTAGGAATGAACAATTATTATGGCCGTTTCTTACCCAATTTGCTGACAGAACTAGTACCTCTGCATTACCTACTCAAGAAGAACCAACATTGGTCTTGGGAGACAACACAGAAAGGAACTTTCATAAAGGTAAAAATATTGTTGCACTCGTCCAACCTACTAGTACGTTATTACCAGAGGAAAGAACTGGTGTTGACATGTGATGCATCTCCCTATGGAGTGGGAGCAGTGCTCTCCCACTGAATGGATGATGGCACGGATGTCTCAAGAATGCTTACCACAGTGGAAAAGGGATACTCACAGATAGAAAAAGAAAGCCTGTCAAGAAATTTCACCAGTATATACACGGCCATCATTTCACTATCATTTCAGACCACATGCCATTGCTAAGATTATTCAGTGAGGACAAGGCTGTTCCACCCATAGCCTCAGCAAGAATACAAAGATGGGTGTTGATCCTGGCAGTGTATGAGTATACTTTCATCCGCAGGCCTGGAAGTCAAATTGCAAATGCAGATGCACTGAGTCATTTACCCTTACAAGAAAAAGATGAGGATGTCCCAGTTCCTCAAGAACTTGTTTTGTTGTTGAATTTCTTAGATTCATCACCGGTATATGTTAGACAGATCAGAGACTGGACAAGTCATGACCCAGTCTTATCCAAAGTACGAGTTCTTCATGGTTGGTCACAAGAGCAGGTATCTGATGAAATGAAACCGTACTTTCACAGAAGACATGAAATAACCAGCCAGGATGGCATCTTATTGTGGGGAGCATGAGTGATAGTTCCTCCAAAGGGAAGAGAGCCATTGTTAATTGAACTATATAGTGCACATCCAGGAATTTCCCGAATGAAGACCATAGCACACAGCTATCTATGGTGGCCTGAGATGGATGGAGAAATAGAGAACTTAGTGAAGAATTGTATGCAGTGTCAGTAAGTTCAAAAGTTGCCTTCAACAGCTCCGTTACACCCTTGGGAGTGGTCAGGAAGGCCATGGGTACGATTACATTTTGACAATGTAAAACCTTTCATGGGAACAATGTTTCTGCTCATTGTTGATGCACATTCAAAAAGATTGAACATATATGAGGTAAAGTCACCAATATCTTCTGTTACAATTGAGAAGCTACGTCAAAGTTTTGTCATTCATGGGCTACCAGAAATGGCCGTATCTGATAATGGCATGGCATTTATGAGTGCTGAGTTTCAGCGGTTTATCAGCCTCAACGGTATCACTCATATAAAAACTTTACTGTACCACCCTTCTTCAAATGAACTGGCCGAAAGAGCAGTTCAACCATTCAAGGCTGACATGAAGAAATTAACCGGGGATTCCATAGCAACTAAGCTAGCGCACCTTCTTTTTCATAATAGGACTACACCTCACACAACAACAGGTGTCACACCCGCAGAATTATGGTGAAACACTGTCTCAGGGCGAGATTGAGCTTAATAATGCCAAATTTAGAGGGGGAGCTGGAAAGGAGTCAGGGGAATGAGAAAGCTAGACACAACTGGCATAGTCATAACAAGAAATTTACCATAAGAGATACAATATATGTGAAGAACTTTGGAGAAGGACCAAAGTGGTTACCGGGTGAAATAGTGCAATGACTGGACCTATATCCCACCACATGAAGGTGGAAGACTGAGTCATATGGAGACATGTGGATCATCTAAAGAAGAAATAACAAATCCCCAAGAAATGATTGCACCACAGTTCATGACCTAGTCAACGTTTCCTGATGAGAGAACTCAACCGAGTACAGATGTGTCAGATGTGTCAGTTGTTTCTGCAAGAGTTGAAGAAACAGATTTGCAGGTGCCCGCTGAAGAACCTGATGTTCAGACAACTCCAGAAAAAGAGGTTCCTGACAAAGCATCTGAGACATTCTACACACATAAGGAAACCCCCAGAAAGACTGAATTTGTAAATTACTTATTTCTGAAAATAATTTGCCATTTTGAGAAAATTGTACTTGTAAATGTAAAATGTGTTTCCGAGTAAAGGGGGAGGGATGTAGTAATTATGGCTTTATGTAATATGTAATACACCTTTAGGAAGGATGTTATGAAGGAAGGTCACATGAGCTTATGTAACCAATGGAGTAGTGCGGGCTACCTCTGTAGTCAGTAGTCTGAGTTAGGAAGCAGGAGACAGGGTTTGAGTTGAAAGCACACAAGTGTAGCTGCTCAGTATCTTTGTAAATAAACAGAATGTGTTACACCTAAGAACTGTTTGCTGCTCAACTCTGACTATTGTGCCAATTCAGCCATCCCAAAACAAGCATGCAACCTGGATCACTAAGTCCCAACAAAGTGGTGACCAGGACCAATACATAAGTTGTCCATGTCTTACTACAGCATGTGCTGAGGGTGTGGATTTGGTAGAGTCACAATTTGGTGTTCTCAGTCAGGTTGCTGTCATTCTGCATTCACTTACGCAGCTTGGGCATAACAGCTGCAGCTTTTGTGAGGTGTGTGCAGATTTCAGCATCAAGTGACAGATTGCTGGTGATTGTGGAGCCGAGATATGTGAAGCTATCAACAACGTCCAGCATCACATTGTCAATGCTGTTGGATGGTGGAATCGCAACATTCTGGGCCTTGATATTGGTTTTCCTGATGCTGATGGTCAAATCAAACTCTTTACAGGCCTAAGAAAGTCTATCCATTTGAAGCTGAAGGTATTCCTCGGCATGGAATGCTGGCGCAGCATTGTTAGCGTAGAGCAACTCTCCAATGGGGGCTTAGTGCACCTTTGTTTTGGATATAGGTGCACAAGACAGAACACCTTTCCAGCAGTTTCCAGCAGATCTCAAAGGGTTTTGGTGCCTCCCTGTCATAGCTGATCTTACCCATCAGGCTGTCTGGCAAAAAGAGTTCACATTGAGCAGCTTCAGTGGGAAGCTAATTTCCTCCAGCAGATTAAATGGATTGCCTCTGCTCCCATGGCCAAATGACTTGGTGAGATCAATGAAAGCAATATATAACGGTCTCCTTTGTTTGTGCTATTTGTCTTGCAGCTGTTGGACCGAGAGGATCAGGTCAATTATGGATCCTCCAGTTCTGAAACCGCACTGGGATTTAGAATAGATGCATTCAGCCAGGAGCTGTAGCCTGACAAGGGCAAGTGCTTTTCCCATGATGCTCATCAGGGAGTTGCCTCAGTAGTTTTGCAATCACTGCAGTCACCCATGTTCTTGTACAGGGTCACAATCTTTGCATCACGCATATCCGTGGTACTCCCTCCTCCTTCCGGCAGAGTTGGAGAAGTTTGTGCAGATGCCGCAGGAGTGTCGTTTTCCCAAGCTTTATGAGTTCATGTGCTATAGCGTCAGTATCTGGAGCTTTGCCCATGGCAAGTAATTCAATAGCTTTGCCAAGCTCCTCCGCTATGGGTTTGATATCCGGCTCTGCCCTGACAGATAGGCTTTCTATCTTGTCCAGAGCTTCCTTGGTGATAGTGTTTTCCCGAGAGTGTAACTCAAGGTAGTGCTCCATCCAGCTCTCCAATTGTTTATCGCAGTTGGTGATGACCTCTCCTGCCTTTGTTTTCACTGGAGCCTTTTCCTTTGTTGATGCACCTTTTGCTTTTTTGATCCCTTCATACATGCCCTTAGCATTCCCTGTGTTGAAGGAAATCTGGGGCAGAATTTTATGTTCCCCAGCCAGCGGGTTTGTAGGTGGGGGAGTGGGTGGCTGTAAAATTTCTCGGCTGGCCTTCCCACACCGTTCCTGCCCGTCCCGATCTCTCCGCAATTTTATGCTGGGACGGGCGTGACCTATAGGTCAGCCCGCCTACCCTTGCCCCATTTGAGGCCCTTAAGTGGCCAATTATTGACCACTTAAGGGCCATTTCCCACCTGTGAGAGGAGGTCAGGGGCACAAGGGGAAGCCCGAAAAGTTACCCTGTTCAGGCCTTGGGCAGTACTTGGGGTGGGGGTGCCTCCATCAGAAGCTTCCTTTTTACATCAGGTGTCCCCCAAAAGGACTGGCCTCTGCAGTCCCTCCCTCCACCCCCACCTCCTCCCCGGCCCCTCCGCCAACACCCCCACCCCACTTTGCCCACTTCCCTGCGCCTCACCTTGTCATCCTGTTCTGAGGACCTCCACCCTTACCTGGTCCTGGAATCCCAGGAGTTCGGCTTTGGGGACTGCTTGCAGTCCCAGTCCTGTCCACTGCAGCTTCTGGCGCTGCAGCGACTAGAGAGTTGCTGGCCAATCAGATTTGCTGGCAGCTCTCTGAGGTGGGACTTCCTCCTGGGAGAGGGGTAGAAGTCCCGCCTCCATCCAATTAACCCTTGTTGGAGTGTCTGCGGGGAAGTGTTCTCCACCATCCTAAAGATCCTAGCTCTGACAAAATTGTTAGCAGTTGTAATTGGCCCACTACCTGGCTGTCTGTTGGACTTTATTTCGAGTGGCTCTTAGTGCATTCTTCTCATTCAGATCTCTTTTGTAATTAATGAGAGAAGACCACTTAGCTTCAATGGCAGGTTATATCGCTATGTTCTTAGCCTTGAACCAGTCAGTCTTTTTCCACTCTTGCTTTCCATATGTTGAGAGTGCGGTATTGTAGATTGTGTCTCTAAGTATGGTCTATTTCGCTTCTGCACTCTGTCTGGGAATGTTGGAGAGCATCTGATCAATTGAGTCGATGAACTGTTGTTTTTTTTAATCTGGGTAGGCACTATGGCTGATGTTGATATGAGGATGGCATTTCTGTTTTGAATGAAAAGCTTCAAGGGTTGTATTTTAACCCTGGTGCACAGCAAGGACTGATCTGTATCACAGTCAGCATCATGGTAGCTGTGTGTGTTGGGAATGTTGAGTTACGGTTAGTGATGATCAGGCCCAGTGGGTGCCAGTGCCCTGATCTTGGATGTTTACAATATTTACAATGCATAAACAGGCCATTTGGCCTATCAGATTTATTCTGGTGTTAATTCTGCATGTAAGCCTCCTCCCACCCCTCTTCATCTCACCCTATTCGCATAAGCTTTGGCTCCTTTCACCCTCACGCTTATCTAGTTTCCCCTTGAATGTACATAAGCTAGTAACTCAACAACTCGCTGTGGCAGTGAGTTGCATATTCTAATCATTCTTTCTGAGTAAAGAACTTTCTCCTCAGGTTTCCTATTGGATTTCTTAGTGCCCACCTTATATTTAAGGATGCCTAGTCCTGGTCTCCCCACGAGTCGAAACATTTTCTCCACTTTTACTCTATCAAATCCTTACATAATCTTGATGATATCTGTCAGGTGACCCCACAGTCTTCTATTTACTAGAGTAAAAATCTATTCAATATATCCTGATAGATATAACCTTTCACTCTGGTAACCTTCCAGTCAATTTGTTTTGCATCTTCTCTGGTGCCATGACATCCGTTTTATAATAACGTGACCAGAACCATGCACACGACCCCAAGCATGGTCCAAGCAACTGTCTATACAAGTTTAATGTAATTTCTCACCTTTTCAATTCGATCCCTCTTGAAATGAACCCAAGTGCTGTGTTTGCTAGTTTGAAATGACCCCAGCTCAATTCACTTGTGATTTGACACAGCTGCCAGTTTGATAATCTAATTCTTCACAGGCTAGGTTTGAAGTGACAGTTTTAATTTTCAATTGAGCCAGTGAAGCGAGAATCATATTTGGATTTGTGCCCCTCATGACATTATACCTTGTGCCCTTTGGCCCGTAGTCAAGTCTCTTTATTTCCCATGTCAGAACTCATGAAATGTAGGTTCTTTGTAGCAGAACACAATGCAATTGGCTTCATTAACAGCACTGGTGGTTAGTGACTATATACCATAAAATGCTACGAATATAAGGTAAGGAATTATATCAACCATTTTCAATTACAACAGAGAAGCGAAGTAGGCAAAATTGATTAGAAAGTTCATTGGAAAACTAGATGTAAAAAGCCAGGGAGATTAAATATGAAGACAGAGATGGAAAAATGATATTGGCCCAGAGTTTGCAGGTAGCAGCGATCAAATGGCCTTTCATGACTTAACAGTTATTGGGAGCCATTAAATGCAGCAGCTTCTACAGAGCACCTGTGTTATTTATGAATAAGGCAAGCAACAGCCAGTCTCCTTTACCAATCATATGGAAGAATCCTCACTGACCCAAGCAGAATTGAAACCAGGAAGTGTCACTAAGAATATTTAATTTAATGTAAATAACATATGAAAAGCGAAACAATGGGAGGGAATGAAAGATGGGGTTAAGAGATGGAGATACAAGTCAAAAATAAAAGAGTGAAAAAAGCTCCAACATTAATTAAAGCTTGAAGGAATGAGACTGCACACTTTTATGTAAGTAAATTTTCAGTGCCAGAGAGGTTGTTTGGCATTAATTAAGACTTAAAATGCTGTTAGAAATTTGCTGATGCTTGAATGAACAAGCCCTAATTTTTCTGCTGTGATTAATAGGTAAGTATAGCAACTTCACATTCTTACACAGATTTCAATGCCGAGTCTAGTGGCGAGGTGCTGGTGTAAATAAACTTATGGAGGAGTAAGATAAATTGGACAGCAACTTCTGGATTTTCAATATGTACTGTAATTTTGTGGACACTCAGCAGTTACTGACCTCATTACAGCCTTGGTCCAAACATGGAAAAAGGGGCTGAACACAAGAGGTGAGATGAGAGTGACTGTCTTTAACATCAAGGCAGCATTTGATGGAGTATGGCATCAAAAAGACACAACAAAATTGAAGTAAATAGGAATCAAGGGGATAATTCTCCACTGGTTGAGGTCATGCCTGGCACAAAGAAAAATAGTTGTGGTTGTTGGAGACCAATCATCTTAATCCCAGGACACCACTGCAGGAGTTCCTCAGGGTAGTCCATGCCCGAATTATTCAGCTTTTTCATCAATGACCTCCTCAGTTCAGAAGTGAGGAAGCAATCCGTGTCCATTTGCAGGAAGATTTGCACAACATTCAAGCTTAGGCTAATGGTGGCAAGTAACATTCATGCCACACAAGTGCCAAGTAACGACCATCTCCAACAAAAGATAATCCAGCCATCTCCCCTTGAAATTCAATGGCATTATCATCACTGAATTCCCCACCGTCGATGTCTGGGGGTTACCATTGACCAGAAACCTAACTGGAGAAGCTTTATAATTACTGTGGCTACAGGAGCAGGTCAGAGGCTGGGAATTCTGTGGTGAGTAACTTATCTTCTGATTCCCCAAAGCCTGTCCACCATCTACAAGGCACAAGTCAGGAGTGTGATGGAATACTCTCCACTTGCCTGGATGAGTGCAGCACCAACAACACTCATCAAGCTCGACACCATCGAAGACAAAACAGCCGGCTTGATCGACATCCCATCCACCACCTTAAATATTCACTCCCTCCATCACTGATGCACTTTAGCAGCAGTGTGCACCACATACAAGATGAACTGCAGGAATTCACCAAGGCTCCTTAGGCAGCACCTTCCAAACCCACGACCACTACCATCTAGAAGGACAAGGACAGCAGGTAAATGGTAACACCCCCACCTGGAAGTTCCCCTCCAAGTCACTCACCAGCCTGACTTGGAAATATATCGCCATTCCTTCACTGTCGCTGGGTCAAAATCCTGGAACTCCCTTCCTAACAGCCCTGTGGGTGTACCTATACCTCATGGACTGCAGCGGTTCAAGAAGGCAGCTCACCACCACCTTCTCAAGGGCAGCTAGGGATGGGCAATAAATGTTGGCCCAGCCAGAGAAGCCCAAGTCCCTTGAATAAATATAAACAACACAAGTATGACTTGAGATGAATCTTCTCACTCTTCCATACTTTAAACAAAGGATTATTTCCTCATCACGTTGAATAAAAATGAAACATCATGCGGTAAATGCCAATTATTCTAAAGTAAAGTTGAACTTTTTTTGTGGCTGTGGAGGGCAACTCTTATGTTACGTCATTTTTGAGGGGGAAGAAAATCAAGAAGCCTCATTAAATTCTTTGTTTCTGGTGCAGAAATGCTGTTGGAGTCACACGGAGTTCCAAAATCAGGTAGAATACATAAAAGCACCTTTAATTAATGATGTGAATAATGGATTTCCCCTCATAGCTAAAGACATGACAGTTCATTAAGATTCTAACTATGAACACTCATGCTGTGCATGAATAAGATGCCAAAATGTTCCAATTATGGATAAAACTGAATCAGAGTGATAGCATGTTTTTTTTTACATACAAGCACAATCGAACACATTTAAAGGGAAAAGGCCACTTGATAGTGAAAGCTGGTCACTTATTCAGGCTATTACTCCAAATAATTTTTCTACTGCTGGAAATTAATATCAACATTAATGTAATAGCACCTATTATAAACCAGACTGTGGCAGCAGTTTGAAGATTGCAACATTACTGGCTGAGCAACTGACTAATTAGCTGTGATGTTCTATATGTGAAGGTCAAATTTTCATTCCGGGGGAAGGGGTGAATTGGGACTTGGATCCGCTGTTTTAGGATTGTCCTGGAAACTTCAGGAATTGCTGATTAATTGCTGGGACACTGCCGCAAGCAACCTAGGAGAAAAATAATAAAGTCTTTTTTTTAGGTTAAAAAAATCCTTTCATTTTCTTTGAACATTTGCATTTTATTTCAATTTATGAGAAAGGTTCCAGGGATGAGGGACTTCAGTCATGTGGATAGCCTGGAGAAGCTGGGGTTGTTCTCCTTAGGGAAGGGGAGGTTGAGAGGGGATTGGATAGAAAAGCTCAACATCATGGACGATGTAGGCAGGGCATACAGAGAGAAACTAGTCCCATTGGCAATTAAGGACATCCCGACAAGGGGCAGGATTTTTGAGTCATTGTGCGGGGTTGGGCCCGATACACCGACGCGTAAAATGACACGCGATGGTGTCAAGTGTGTGTCCCGGTGTCATTGTGCTGTATTGCGATGTTTTGTTCAGCGGGCGCGCGCTAGAGTCAGCTGCGGGCCCAACGATACGCTAACGGCCTATTAAGGCCATTAAGGAAGTAATTAAGGCCAAGCAGCCTTCACGTTTTTTAGGAAACCTCATCCACGAACGGGATGAGGTTTCCTAAAGCCTTTATTAATTTAATAAGAAGTTTTTCCTAAATATAAAAACATGCAGATGCATGATGGGACATGTTTAAATAAGTTTTTAATCTATGTATTTAATATTTTCAGTAGTGATTCAATCTCCCTGAGGCAGCTCCGTGCCTCAGGGAGATTGAAGTGCTCTATGGCGTGCACACACAAAATAGCACTGGCCCTGACTCTCTCTCTCCTCCCCCTGCCTGCACAGGTAGTGCTGAGCACTACAGCTCGTGTTCTTACGCTGTGCGGGCCTTAATTGGTCCGCCCGCGTAAAATGGCAGCATGGAGGTGATCGCGGGTGGCGATCGGCTCCGAACCTGCCCTGCCCGCTCCCGCCAAGCCAGCCTGCCTCCTGAAAAATTCAGATCAAGGTTACCATGTTGAGACCTGGGCGTACCACTAAATTACCTCTGCACTTTAGAGACTCATAGATTCACCAGTCCTATATACTTGTTTAATGATAAGTAAACAGGAACATATATTGTAAATAGTTATATTTCGTGGGGAGCAGTAGAGGCGAAGCATCGTTAAAAAGAAAGCGGGATGTTGTAATATGCCTTTAAGGGATAGCAGCACACTGTCACTTTAGGGGAAGTGTGTCATGTGACCCAGCCTTAGTTTCACTTCAGCCTTGAGCAGAACATAAGGAAGCATTTTCCAGTCAGCGAGCAGGAGTGGGACCTACTCGCCGACACGTAAAATGATACATGGTGATGTTGGGCGTATCGTAAGACCGCCCAGGTGGCCTTCACATTTTTCATGAAACCTCATCCACGGGTAGGATGAGGTTTCATGAAGGGTTTATTAATTAAATAAAAATTTTTGAAAAAGTTAATGGGCATGCCTTAGCTCATGTGACAGTTCCACACGCGGAGACACGTCCTTAAATTTTTTTTTCCTTTATTAAGTTTTTCTGAGCTTAAACCAATCTGCCTGAGGCACCTCTGTGAATGAGTGCAGTCCCTGACTCAGGGAACCCACACCCCCTCCTCCCCCTGCCTACACAGGGAGCGCACAGTGCTTCCGGGTGTGGTCTCTTCGCGTCCATCCTCATCCCTGCCCACTACCCACCCCCCCCCCCCCCCCCGGTGGGGGGAAATTTCTGCCCATTTCTGCTGCTGATGTCCTTAAGCTTTCTATCCATGTAAATGACTGCTTGCTATTTCACTCTGTCTGTTGACATAAGCCTGGGGGGTACCATTATATGATTAGTGCAGCACGACTGATTTCACAATCTATCATTTTCACAGTGGGATGCCTGTCAATTCACAGTTTGATTGACAGCTCCAAGTGCTGAAGAAGTCTTTGAAGTTGGGCTATGAATGCAAATGTTTGTTTTTATAAGGGCTTAAAGGAAGTTATGTGCAGTGAATGGAATCATCAATAGGAACTTAAGAACTTTATTTAATCTCATTTTGGGTCCTGAGGTCTACACATTGCGGATACTGGGTGAGTTGGCATGGATGATATAAGGGCTAAAAGTGGGGGAATGGGTTGGCATGAGATGGCACTAATTTGGCATAGGGGTTATAAAGGGCCATGGAGTTGATAGAGGGGCATATTTTGGAACTGAGGGTATGAGCGGCCATGGGCAGTGGTTGGGGGACATGAGGAGGCATGTGGGTGGGTTGAGGGGGTGTGAGGGATGAGGGCTGGAGGGCTGTTTTTTGTTTTATTCTTCTTTTTACAGTCTTGAAACACCAATGTGGACCTTTTCCACAGCCCAAATTGGCACTCAGCAGCCCCTGTGGCTGCCTCTGAACTCCTTCTGGGGCCAGCGGACCCAACTCCCATTTCACCCCTTCCCCAGGGCAAAACTTTGACCATATTGGGCACTTTCTCCTGGGTCAGATTTGGAGAGCCGGAAATTATCCAAACTCTGCACTCTCAACCCGGGAGTGAAAATTCAGCCCTTAGACTTGCATTACTAGAATTTTCTATTGTATAACCCTTTCAATTTGGGACCACTGACAGGTTCAGTACAATTGGCTTCAATAAAAAGGGTGAGAGAAATAAAATGGCCATTTTTTTAACTTTCTCACACAAAGTCAAGAACTTGCCTTGTGACCCTGGCCCAGAACCTGCAGGGATGGCAATCACAGCCTTTCAGCTTCAGACTTGGCAAAAATAGTGGCTTATGTCCCATGAAAGATATGTTTAAAAAGGGAAAAATAAGTGCTTGCTCATACTTGGGGACGTAAGAGATTTATGAATTGTTAATTGGATGACCTTTCCATGTTGAGGCAAAATCATAAACTATTGACTGGGCTGTAAAAGCATTGATGAATATGTCCAAGGATACAATGGTTCACACACATGTCATGAGATTCTGGTTTATGATTACACATATTTGGGTATAAAGTTGATATCAACAGATACTCTGTCACAAGTTCGAGTCTGACTAGGCATTTGAACAGATCAATGTTTCCAATTAGGAACTAAGGCAGGTGTGGGTGTAATTTTTGAAAGCATCCAACTACAACAATTTGCATTTATATAACACCATTAATGTATTAACATGTCCTAAGGCTCTTCACGGGAACTTTATTGGGCACCAAGCCACATAAGGAGATCAACATTAAGCCACTTTGGGAAGATGGCCAAAAACTTGGAAAGAGAACTGAAGAGGCAGGGAGGTTTAGGAATAAAATCCAAATCTTAGGCCTAAGCAACTGAAGGCAGTCACCAATAGCTGAGCAATAAAAATTGGGAATGTGAAAGGGGTCAGCAATAGATAAGATATCTTGGATGGTTGTGGGGCTGAAGGAGATTACAGAGATTCATAGGGCTGAGGATATGGGAGGATTCGAAAACAAGGACGAGAATCTTATAATTTGGGTGCTGGTTGACTGGGAGCTACAGTAGAAGTGATAGGTGAACAAGACTTGACACAAGTAAGAGCAAGGACAGTATAGTTTTGGATGACCACAAATGTACAAAGGGCAGAATAAGGGGACCTGGCCAGGAGTACATTGGAACAGTCAGGCCTAGAAGTAACAAAGGAATGTAAGAAGAAATTAAGCTGAGGGGTGGAGTGAGGGAATGTTAAACATGTGAAAACAGGCCATCTTAGTGTTGGTGCGAATATGTTGTTAGAAGCTCATTGCAGGACCATATATGCCACCAAGATTGTGAACAGAAGGAGTTCAGCCTCAGGCAGTTGCCAGGGAGAGGGATTGAGTTTGTAGCCAGAGAAGTGCATTTGTTGTGGAGGTTAAAGACAATAGCTTTGGTCTTCTCAATATTTAGTTGGAGGAAATTTCTGCTCATCCAGCACTGGATGTCACACAAGCAGTCTGACAATTTAGCAACAATGGAGGGTTCGAGGTAGGTGGAGGTGAGCTTGGTGTTATCAGGGTACATGGTATTGTGCTGGTGTTGATTACAGCACACGTCTGTTGAGGAAGTCTTTGTAGCCTTCGTGATGTTAACAATATATCTTTATTAACTACTTGTAACTATGTACAAGTACATAGTAAAGGCCACAGGCATGGAGCTATCTCCTTCTTAGGTTGTAACACGTCTCTGGCCAACACCACACGAATGCTCGGCCTATGTCATATGCCTCCTTATATCAGTGTGTAGGCGGTACAGTACTCAGTCCCACATTAACCCTGTATGTACCAGATCCTTCTACTACATATGCGAAACTAATGCTGCAATTTTGGCTGATGTCACTGAGGGGCAGCAGGTAGATGAGAGATAGGAGGGTGTCATGGATCAATCCTTGGAGGATACCAGAGGTCATGGTGTGGGGCTAGGAAGAGAAGCCATTGCAGGTAATGCTCTGGCTACAATCTCATCCAACTAGATAGCAGTTAGAGGTTATCTGCTGCAGATTTTTTTAAAGCAATTCTCTTTGGAGATTAGAAGGATGGTCTTCCTCTATGTAATCCCTGCTGAATGAGTGGAGGACTCCACCCAGTTTATCTGACCCAGGCTATTTGCATGGAGCCCTTTCAATGTATAGCCCATTTCTTCTGGGAGTGGAGCAACATCGCTGTAGACCTGCAGTTGCAACCCTGACCATCAAGAGCAGGGCCACAGCCTGAAAGTCCCTAGGCTCAAGGATCCTGGTGAGAGGGGGCATTCCACTTGTGCTGACCTTTGAGGTTCTTCCAGGGCTCCAATAGATTCCTCTATATGGTCTTGTGTAAACCTCAATATTTGACCTTTAGGGGTGGCCTCCTCCCCATTTGGCTGCCCCCAGGCACACAGGGGAAAAGGGAGGTGTCATGTTTGGGAATCCCTTCTCTAACCTCATCTGGACCCTTCCGTAGCCCTGCACTTAATGCAGTGGTTTTGGGCAGGGGGCAGTGGGGATATCTGTTGAAAAAGGTCTAATACCCCCATGTCCTCTTCCTTCCAGCTGATCATTTTTTCAGGTACTGTAGAAAGAAGAGAAATCCACCCTGAGATTTGTGGCCTGATGTTAGAGGAGTGAGTCGAGGAATGGTCATTAAATTCAAAGATGGAGAGCAGGCTGATTCCATGCTGGTTCTGGCAGATGAACAGATGGCATATTTTGAAGGGCACTTGGATGTCTCTTGTTACATCAATGCACCCTGACATTCTGGATAGGATGTGTGGTATGGGATTTGCAAATGTAGCAACTGTCATACCAGCAAAGCCAGACTTGAAGAAACAGCTTAAAGGTAATGCAGAGACAAGGACTAACTGAGCTGAGTGTGGCAGGAAATCAGTAGGCTTATTTTGAGTTGAAAGGAAAGGCATTGTCTAATGATTGTGGATTATTTCTTTTGATAATGAGATCTCACTCCACTGACTGAAATTACATCACAAGTTGTGCTCATGTGGCTTTTGAAGTTTGTTAAAAACAAAATAATTTTATATAATGGGCCACAATTCTCACCCAATTTGCAAAATGTTACAGGGAACGTGGGTTTACTGACTTTGCAAGTAGCATTAAACACCCATTGAGTAATAGGCAGACATGAAGAGCAGAAAAGCCCATAATGAATTTGCTGAAACATTCAGAAGATCTGGATTTACCATCAGCAATTGTGCTATTGGAGAATAGCTGCATTGTAATTATTCATCATAGAGCAATTGAAAGCAAGGTTTCCAGGTTTGACAGCAAAGTGTATCTAATCAACTTCCAAGAGAAGGATAAGGATTACAAGTGCTATCAGATGAAAAGCAATAATTAGAATCATATTCAGAATGCTATCAAATAAGTGAAAGCCAAAAGATTTGAGTGATCATTTCATAAAGATCAAGGAAATATTGTAAAGGGATGCAACAAAACACCGACTGAATAACAAAGACTAATGGTAAAGAAATGCTGGAGTTTAAATTTAAAATGATCAAGCTTGTTCCATAGGCCTTAGATATGGATGCAAATGATAACTGTGGTTGAGCTCTTGTGTTTCTCCAATTCTGCCCTCTCATGGCTTCTTTGATATTCTTCACCTCACTGTTGGTGGCCGGGCCTTCAGTTTTCTAGGCTCTAAACTCTGGAATTGCCTCTATAAACCACTCCGTCTCTTTCCCCTTTTTAAAAGATGCTTCTTAAAACCCTATCTCTTTGTCCAAGCTTTTGGTCACCTGTCCTAGCTTCTCCTTATGCTGTTCAGTGTCAGCTTTAGCTTAATAATGCTCCTGTGAAGACCCTTGGGGAGTTTTGCCATGTTAAATGCATTTCATAAATGCAAGGGAGTGCTGGTTAGCTAGGTGTGGATCAGATTACTGCTGACAGCATGCGGTTCGACCTCTGTTCTGGCTGAGGTAGACATGGGGTCTGCCTCCTTGCCCAACCATAGCGAAAAAACTCATGGTGCTTTGCCATGGCTCAGCGAACAATCGGCAAGAGCTTGCCTTCGGGCAGGGAAACTCGAGAAAAAAGTATAAATGCAAGTTTTTCTGAGAAGATGAGCATTTATTGGGTTGCTGTCATCTGGAAAATGAATCAACATTGTTGTATCAAAGGCCTTATTATTTATTTTAACGTTTATGTCACAAAACCTGACAGGTACAACAAAATTTCTTCGAAAGTGGAGGACGTAGGGTTTAGGTGTAATGTAAGTAATGGTCAGCAGGGGGAGTGCTAGGTCAATGGAAATGTGTTGGAATCCATTTTGAGACGAGGAATTGCAAATATTCATTGGCCGATAGTGGAAAGCTAAAAAAGCTGCTGCCAAACAAGGGAATAAAGCTACGTTCCAGACAGCTCACAGCTCCAAGCTCCTCACGATGATTTTTTTAGTCAGGTTCTCAACTCTGAGATCCCAGAAGGAAAAAAAAACAGTTCGGACCAGTACCCTCATTTCCCAGTTTTACTGGTGTTACATTTTAAGGTATGCAAGATCAGTTTAGACCAGTATTCTTATTTCCCAGTCTTTACTATTTATTCCTCTTGGGATTGTTCTGGAGTTGGCAAGAATTAAAAAGGTTAATCTTCTGGGCAAAAGAAAAACCGTAATAGAGACATTGATCCCTATCAGCACCTCCCTCTCTCCATCCCTTTCTCTCTCCAACCCTCCCTCACCAAAACCAGAATTGGCAGCAGCAGCTGGAGCAACAGCAGCAGCTGCTGCCTTCTCCTCAGCCACATGCCCGCTCCACAGCGCAGAGGTGATCGATGCTGAGATCCAGCTGGAAGGAGGGCCTACAGGCCAAGGGTCAGCTTTGTCGATATGTGTGAGCGCCAATGCATCACAAGGCTCAGGCATTCATGGTAGGTTGTTGCTGACATCTGCAGTCTCCTAAGACCTCCTTCCCAGTAGACCAGATGGGCACCATTGTCGGTGGCCTTCGAGGTGCCTGTTTCTGGAGGACTGCTCCCCCATCGCCCAGGCTCTGCCTAGCTTGCCAAGTCCTGTGCTTTCCTTTTCCAGAAGGGAAGAGAGCAGGGAGGTGTGAGTGTTGGAAATGGGTTGTGTGGAGAGGAGGGAAGGACAACATTTGAGGAAGGTGGGTGTGAGGCATGAGTACGTGAGAGTAATAGGCTGAGGGTGAGGGTGAGTGTTGGCTGGTCAGATGGGGGATGTGAGAGAGGAATGGAGTGGAGCTGCAAGGTGTGTTGATCTGAGGTTTGTGCAGTGGAGTATTCTGGTAAAGTCAGAGTGTGATGCTTAGCCACCTTTCCGCTCTCTTGAGGTCCTGGATCCTCTTGATGCACTTTCTCCAGGTTGGATGGACCGCAGTCCTGCTTCCTCAGCCACTTCCATCCATGCCTGCTTGTTGGAGTGGTTGTGCTCTTCCTCCTGTCCTAGGGTGAGGTTACTCCCTGCCCAGACAAAATGTCTATTTTTGTCACACATTTGCCAAATGACAGTAATCTCATCTTTTCTGTAGTGATGACTTTC
Source organism: Carcharodon carcharias (assembly GCF_017639515.1). Lineage (NCBI taxonomy): Eukaryota > Metazoa > Chordata > Chondrichthyes > Lamniformes > Lamnidae > Carcharodon > Carcharodon carcharias. The sequence goes on from NC_054470.1 coordinate 105,747,140, forward strand.
CTGAATCTAACCACAGAATGAAGGATAATCTGACAGATTTAATGACTTATCGTGCAATGTGTAGGTGCAGGAGGAATGAAAGCAGACGTTGCTAAAGAGGAATCATTCAGCAGAAGCTGCAACACTGTCAGTTTGCTCTATAAACTGATTACCGTGTCTGTGTCTGTCAATCACTCCATTTTTCATCTGGAATGCATAAGCGTCATTCATTTCTCCTCTGTTCAAAAAGGCAACTTGGTATTTTGAGCGTTAAAATACTTTATTACTTTCTTATTGGATGAACCTTAACAAAGGGACATCAATAACAACAACTTGCATTTCTATGGCACTTTTAACGTAATGAAACATCCCAAGGTGCTTCACAGGGGCGCTCCAAAGCTAAGCTTGACACTGAGCCACACAATGGACAGGTGACCAAAAACTTGGCTGAACGTTTTAAGAAGCGTCCTAAAGGAGGAAAAGAGATGGAGTTTTCCTGACTCAGTCCCTGCCAGAATAGCGGGACCGTTTTTGGATTGGAAAACTGTTTCATCAATGGGCGTGCTTTGCCAAGGTTCTTTCCCAAAACAACGGTATTAGCAACTCACCTCCACGTTTTTCAGCCAATCAGGGAGGCCAGGCAGGATGACGCATACGTTCTGTCAAAGGATTTCCAATTAAAGGGGCTGCCACGTGAGGTACAAGGGCTCGCTAGCACCTGGGTTTCTAAGGCTGCAGCAAAGGGGAGGAGAGCTGACAAGGTTGTGCCCCCGATTCTCTCACCCTTACCCGGAGACCGTGCTGTTGAAGTTGAGGGGCTGAGGTGAGATGAGCTCTCCCAAGGACAGGAGGTGGAAGCCAGCCTCTCCAACCAAGAAGGCATGGATGGAAGTGGCCAAGGAAGTCAGTAGCAGGAGGAGTGTGGTACGTCTATGCTGGAGACAATGCACCAAGAGGATAACCTCAAATGGGTGGGAAAGGCGAGTGGTGTAACACTGGCAGGTGTGTCACGCATGCTTTAAAAGGGTGTTTCCCAAAAGCGCCTGTGAACAACGTATTTGTGTGTGTGTACATTTTCTTACCCACTCTCTCTCTTTTCCTGGGTTGAAGCTCTTGTCTGCTTCTCTGAAGATGTTTCTCAAGATGGATCTCTGTGTTATGGCCATAAGCAGCTATCCCTGCCTTTTCTATCCTTTCTTTGTAAGTGAGCCACGATGGCCACTGGCTCAACAATGCCAAATCATGTTCTAAATAAGGAAATAGTTAGCCCAGTCCTGGGGCCTTTCTTAGCCATTGTCTGTTTCAGGACTCACTGAATTCCAAACGTCTTTTGTGAATCCTCTTGAGATAAACATTGTCTGGTCCACATGGTAAGGGTGGAATCCACAAGAGAAGTCATGTGACCATCAGAATCCTTGGGAGGAATTTTACATCCTGTTGCAGTGGGGGCATGGTTATAGAATGCGGTGAGCCATTGAAAAGTTCCTTGACTTCAGTGGGACCATAAAATCCGTCCATCATAAAATTCTGCCCCATATTTCTGTTTTTTTTTATAAATCAGTACAAGGTTTTTAAAGGTAACCTTAAAATATAGTTGCTTTCGAAATTCATTAAGCTGATATGAAAGCCCTGTTGTGACAAGTGCCAAACCCCACACTCTGACTTTCCCAGCTTTCTCCTGCACAACACTCTTCAGGTCAACACATCTTGCAGCTCAACTCACGTCTTTCTCTCCATGCACCTCTTCACATCTCCATCCGAGCAGCAAACACTCACTTTCATCGTCATCCCCCTCGCACCCATGACCCGCACTCCCTCTCCACAAATGGTGTCCTTCCCTCCTCTCCATTTCTAACGCTGCCCCCTCTCTGCCTTCTCTGGTTGCAGGAGGAAAGAGATCCTACAACCTGAAAGGAGGCTGATAACCTCTAAAATAGAGTTGTTGTTGTTGTTGCTTCTCTTGTTTCTAGTCGGAGATGAAAGGTGGAGCTGCATATGCTGCTCCTGTGCTGTGGTGAAAGCTGAGAGCAGGGAAGTGCAGCTGAAAGCGAGTGGTGCTTGTTGTAAAATACCTTTAAGAGATTGCAGCTTGACATCACTAGAAGGGAAGTGTGTCATGCGATCTAGTTTTAGTTTTCCTTTTGCTTTCAGCAGTGCACACAGATCTGATGTTTTCAAGCTTTATATCCATGTATTTCTGTTCACGTACCTAGTCTGAATAAATGAATCCACAATATGTTTATCCAATCCCTTATGAGTGATTGGTGCCTTTATATCATTACAAAAACACAACAGCGCTAGTCAGATGAAGTGCCTTCCAAAAAAGTTACAATCACCTGTCAAGCAGTGAAAGAAGAAATGCCTAGAACAGCAGCCTCCCTGCTGGACATGGCCGGAGCTCTTCCTAGCTTGTCAGTGTCACTAAAGAAGCTCTTCCCGCTGTGCACTCATCTTGGCGACTCTGACGTGTTGCTACAGGTAGGTAAATCCAAATTGAGGGTTAAAGAGTACTTAAGTACCTGAATTATTTACTTACATATGAATTAGGAGCAGTAGTAGGCCACTCAGCCCCTCAAGCCTGCTCTGCCATTCAATAAAATCATGGCTGATCTGATTGTAACCTAACTCCACATTTCCATCTACCCCCGATAACCTTTCACCCCCTTGCTTATCAAACATCTATCCAGCTCCACCTTAAAAATATTCAAAGACTCTGCTTCCATTGCCTTTTGAGGAAGAGAGTTCCAAAATTTCTCACGATCCCCTGAGAGAAAACATTTCTCTTCATCTCCCTCTTAAATGGGCGACCCCTTATTTTAAACAGTGACCCTTAGCTCTAGAGCACCCACAAAAGGAAAATCTCCACATTCACCCTGTCAAGAACCCTCAGGATCTTATAAAAGCTCCATGAGTTTTTATTTTCTGCAATAATCTTTGATGTGGCACCTTATCAAATGCTTTCTGGAAACCCAAGAATGGTATATCCAGCCGTTTCCCTTTATCCACAGCTTTTTCAAAGAACTCCAATAAATTGGTTAAACATGATTTCCCTCAAACAGATCTGTGGGAGTTTTCCACTCTTCAACCCTATTACAGTGAAACCCAGAGGAGGACTGAATATTGTCAGGATCCCGACTCAATGTCCCTCTCAGAGAATTTATCCCTCTGTACAGACGCAAACTTCTTTCCCTTACCTGAGAACCTCTTCCCCACGCACCACCCCCCTGACCCCATGCCTGAGAGCCAGAGAGGCAGAGAGAAGTGGCAATTCCAGATCTTAGGGATTTGGCAGCTGTGGCTTGACTGCACAAAGAGGAGCAATTAAATTTGGGGATACTCAGGAGGCTGTAGCTTAATGAGCACAGATACCTCAGTGGGTTTTGGAGCTGGAGGGGTTTACAGAGATAGAGAAGGGAAAGCCATGAAGGGATTCAAAAACAAGGATGAGAATTTTAAAAGGACAAGACATGTACATGAGAATGATCAGACATAAAACAAGATTTTACTTTTCCTCAGTGAAGCGCATTAAAATGATACCTTTAGGATCTATTTTAAAACACTTCTGTACCCGTTCTATAAAGCATTTGGGGAATTAAAAAGTTCAGTTAATTACAGAACAAAATAACCCAGATTCTGCAGTAGGCAAGGACAAACTTGAGTATGTCATTACTTAAATGTACTAACTTTATAGGTTTATTGATCTCACCATACTCCTGTTGGGTTAAAGTGCAGAATGCCACTATCCCAAAAGAAAATGTATTATTAGTCTCACAGTTGCAAGTTTTCAGATAGATTTCAGACAGGAACGAACATTCTTGTGGCTTTACGGCAATGGCTGTGTTGGCCTCTTAGCATGGAAAACCACAGTCAAGATAATTCAATGGTTTTATATGTATATGTGTATTTATGTATGTATATTATATCTGGCTGTACATAGATATATATCTATATGTATATGTATAAATATATATATATATATATATAAACATACACACACACATTTTACTATAAATATCAGGTAATATACCGAATATTAAATTGGAGATACTAAAGCAGCCAGAATTAGATTCAAATTACACTGACTTCAATGAAAGTCCATTTCAATAGTCCAAAAGCACCTGTTTTATGCTATCTCTCAAAGCCAAGATTACCCCTATTCTCCACCACCTGTCCAACAGCGTGCACAACAGGGATATGCAAATTGGATTTTTTTTCTCTGATTTTACTTATGCTGGATCCAATACCCATGACATCATTATGCCCAAGCCATAAGCAACTGAACCTTTCCACTAAAATGAACTAGATTGGTCTTCTCTTGGTAAAGTGACAAAAATCCAAATTGGCTCAATTGAGCAATGTGGATTTACTTTTGCAGCCCACTGGCATTCCAATGGATAAGGACCCACTATCCCGGCTCACATGACTACCATGTAATTCACAATAGAGTTCCTTGTTGTAATAGTGGCAGCCAGGAGCTGATTATCTCTAACCTGAGCTAAAATAAGAAAATGATGTTACATTTTTGCACTAATTCTCAAATTGCTGGCAGGTCCAAAAAAATTGCTTGATTTGCAACTTGTGCACTCAATGGCGTAATAAACTCTCAATACAAAGTTACTGATAAAGCTACTGAATTGTCAGGGTTAGCTTTATGACAGTACTGTAGTATTCATGCTAAATAGCCATGTTCAGTTGCTTCATCAATGACCTCCATCTATTACAAGATCAGGACTCGAGCTTTTCACTGACATTTCCTTTTTGACATGTTCAGCTCTTATAATAATGAGGCAACATACGCCAGCCTCTACCAGAATTTGGACATCTATCCAAATGGCAGGTAACATTCTCACCACATAAATTCTCTAGCTCAAGAAAGATAAATCCCAGCCATTTCCCTCTGGCCTTTAATGGGACCCTCACAAAGCCTTCCACTATCAATGGGTGGAATCATCCCAGATTTGCACTAAGTGTAGTGGCGGGCGGCTAAAACAACATTTTACCTCTGGCCGTGATGGTGGGTTTTCACGCCATATCGTTACAAACCCTCTGCATTAAATATGCTTTCCCTGGGTACTCGCCGTTTCGATGGCAGGCGGGATCTGATTTGCCTGCCAAGCCGTCACCTCTCCACTTCTTCACGGCAGGCACCACATTTAAAGTACAGCCGTGCTCAGTGCTTCCAGCCCAGGACTGCAGCAAAGAAGACATGGCCCTGAAAGGCAAAAAGACTGCAGCCCTCGAGCATCTTTTGGATGCCTTGGAGGCCCGCTGTGATGTTCCCTCCCCCCAGCTCTGGCCGTAGGAGGGGCAGCTACATTACCACTCTGGCTTGGTAGGCAGTGGCAGTGGGGATCAGTGCCAATGCTGCACAGAAGAGGTTGGCCAAGCAATGCAGATAGAGGATGAAGGATCTCATCCGTGCTGCCAGGGTAAGGCAACCATCTCATCACTCTAAACTCACACACTCAAGCCCATCACGTATTCACTGACATCTCACTCACTGCCAGCTCAAGGGATATCACCACCCATTCTCACACACGTACCCTCACATCTCCATCTGGCCTCCTCCTCTGGAGACTGCCACCTCAGGCATCATCATCTTGAAGCCACTTGCACAGATCAACATCTGCCCCCACACACACCCTGGGTTACCTATAGCTCTCGTCCTGCAGCCTCTTCCCTTGCCTGAAGCCACTTCTCCCCCTTCCCCAATCAAGACCTTGCCCTGCAGCCATTGAAAAGCCACCCACATATGCTTGTTCTGGCAAGTAGAGATCTACCCATGAGCACCCCTAAAATGTGGTGCTGTCTGTGAAGCCTGGCGCTGATGACTGCAAGTACTGACCGAAGCAAGGCAGGCAAACAAACCTTGAAATCCCGAGTGAAGTACAACCCGCCAAGTGCACGCCTTATATAAGCTGTTGTGAAACATGTCGGCGTGTTTTCCCGCCGATGTGGGTGGGCAATCCAGTGAGGGTGGGGGTTGATTCCAGCGGGCTGGCCTTATAATGAAATGCTGATGTATTTCAATGAGGTTCTTGACATCTGATGGCGGGAAACATGGCCCGCCATCGGTGGGCTGAGCGGACAATCGCAAACTGGTTTCATGATGTTGTGAAACCGATATTTGGCCTTCCCGCCATATTGTCAGCTCAAGCCACTGAACACACCTGATGCTGGCGGGCACAGAAAATCCAAGCCAATATTTTGGGGATGACCACTGACTAGAAGCTTAACTGTACCTGCCATATTGTTACCAGGCTAGAAGAACAGGGTACAGGATTGCTCCTCTTAACTCCTCAACACCATTACAAGGCTCTAAGATTTAATCCACCCTAATAAATTCATCACAATACAATTTCCTCCAAAAGCAATTCACTTGAAAATATTTAACTTTTCTTGCCTGCATTCTTATTCCACTGTCCATTGAATTGGAACTTTGGGCTAAATTTTAGGGGGTGTTTGCGGACGGGTTGGGAGATGGGAGGGCTGGCAAAATGGCAGGGGAAGGCAACGGGAGGAGAGCCTGACCTCTGCCTACTGCCATGCCACAGTGCCTGCGGTGGGAAAGTTGCATGCCTACCGGGAGGCCAATTGAGCCATTTTTAAGTGGACAATAAAGGGCTGCATCCTGCAGGACTTGGCCATTACTGGTGAAATTCAGCTTTTATTTTTAAAATTGGGTCTTCATCTGCCAAAAAGCATGTCCAAATGTCAACTTCTCAGTCTGTTGAAAATCTAATGGCTAGATAGTGAAATCAATCTTTGGCACATAAAAATATGCTACTGCTGGGACACATAATTTACTCACATGCCACTAAGCCTGATCTTGACTGGACATGTAAATTTAGTTTAAAAAAAAAGTATTTTTTATGAATTGTTGGCTAGTCCTCAACTGAAGTATTGTGTCCAGTTCTGAGCACTGCACTTTAGGAATAATATCTTGGCCTTGGGAATTCTTTAGTTATGCAGAGAGACTGGAGATTAGACAGTGAAGTTGTTCTCCTCAGGGCGGAGAAGGTTAAGAGGAGATTTGATAGAGGTGTTCCAAATTATGAGGGGCTTTGATAGAATAGATGGGGAGAAGATGTTTTGACTGGCACCTGCCCACCACAGGTAAATAAATAATTAAAGGAACTCTCTTCTCGAGGCTTCTCATGCTGCTAACTCATTGGTTTACATAGATCATGTGACCTTACAACACAGGCTTATTCTTAAAGCTACAGTCCTACATTTATCAGAACCATAACTACTACAGCAGGACATTAGTAAACTTGCAGGATAGACAAATGAAGTTCAATACAGATAAATGTGAGGGAGTACATTTCTGGTAGGAAGAATAGGGAGGCCACTTATCATTTGGAAAGTGCAAGTCCAGGTGGGAGAAAGAAACAAAGGGATTTCGGAGTACAAGTACATCAATCACTAAATTTGCACCACAGGTTAGCAAGACCATAAACGATACACATCAAGATCTCTTTTCTCTTGAGAAAATGCTGAAGGTGGCCTAATAAAGGTTTTTTTTTATATTATGAAAGGTTTTGATAGAGCGGATTACAGAGAGAATGTTTTCTCTTGTAGGGAAGAACGTAACTAGGGACTATCAACATAAGATAGTCACCAAGAAATCCAACAAGGAATTCAGAAGGAACCTCTTTACCCAAAGAGTGGTAAGAATGTAGAACTTGCTACCACAGGGGGTTATTGAAGTGAATGACATGATGTATTTAAGGGAAAGTCAGAGAAGCATATGCGGGAGAAGGAAATAGAGGGTTACAATGGTAGATTTAGATGAGGAAAGATGTGAGCAGGTTCAAATGAAGCCAAAACCCTGGTATGGACCGGTTGGGCTGAATGGCCTGTTTCTGTGCCATACATCCTTTTTAACCCTATGTAACTCCATATTAATACTTTCTGTACCACCTTCTATAATGGTAACAGTGCAGGAGTGGTTTTAATGATATGCTTGAATGGATGTTAGACAATAGTAGATT